>NC_132854.1:56583320-56892437 GCF_048164855.1 Canis lupus baileyi | reverse complement strand
ACTATAAAAAAGCAAAATTCCAGGGGCGCCTGGGTGGCTCAGTCGGTTAAGCATTCGACTCTGGATTTCAGCTCAGGTGGTGATCTCAGGGTCATGGGATGGAGCCCTGAGTCTGGCTCGTGCTTAGCTCGGAGTCTGCTTGAGATGCTCCCTCTCCCTGTGCTCCTTTCCCCGCTCGCTCCCTTGCTCTCTAAATAAATAGTCTTTAAAAAAAAAGACAAGATTCCATAATACCTTATATTTCAGAATTTGAAAAGCTACCTCTAGTAAGGTTTTTTTTTTTTTTTTTAATTATAACAAGACACTTAAAGTGAAAGCCTTCTTACTAAGGTAATGATGTCTAAGATCAAATTCCATAGAAAGAAGAAAGCTTTCAGAAGTGAGAAGTATTTGTAATTTTCTGTGTCACTGCAGAACCACTGAATAACAAGAAGCTTCATGCTTGAATAGTGCTTTATCTGCTGCATTTCTGCTGTGTCTGTCTTTGCACATACAGCTGTTTTCGCGTAAATAACAAGTATAACCTCCCACCGTAATCACTCTTCACTTTATGTATACATCTTAGCCTCAGAAGCTGTGAACTGTTTGTCTCACACAAACATAGGCACTTGATACTTTTTGAGTTAGCTGCTAGTCTAGCCATTGTGCTTTGTGGTATTTTTTTTTTTTAATTTAAAAATAATTACTCACTTTCAATTGATTTGCAGCTATTCCTTGACTAAAAGACTTGACTGTCCCCTACTCACCTAGCTCAGTGCTAATATAGTTATAATTAAAGAAACTCGGAAAACAACAACAACAACAACAACAACAACAACAAAAGAAATTCAGCTTTTTTTTTAAATTGCTTATTCATAAGCTTTGGTATGTAATTTAAACAACAAAATATTTCAGGATGAAAAGTGAACACTAAATTACAAATGATTGTGATTTTTTAAAACATTTTTATTCACATTCCAGGGTCATATGTCAGGCACGTTGATCTAAAATGTATAATAATGATGATAAATGTCCAAGTAAATGTAGATCAGTGTATAACGTGTACATTTCAGTTTACAAAAGCTTTTCACAACATTAGCTCATTTTATCCTTATGTAGTCAAATGAGTGACCATTCCTATCCTGTCCATCTGGGGGTTTTGTTTGTTTTTAAGGTTTTTCATAATTTTTTTATTGTGTAAAAATATCATATATAAAATTTACCATCTAACCCTTTTTTTTTAAAGTAAATCTTTATTTACTTGAGAGAAGGACAGATGAGGCGAAAGCATAAGCACAGGGAGGGCCAAAGGGAGAGGGGCAGAGAGGATCCTCAGACTCCCCTCTGAGCACAGAGCCCAGCAGGGTCCATCCCAGGACCTTGAGATCATGACCTGAGCAGAAATCAGCGTTGGCCGCTTACCTGAGCCACCCAGGTGCCCCTCCATCTTAACTAAACAAACACATCTGTGCTATTAAGTATGTTCATAATGTTGTTCAGCCGTCACCACCGTCCATCTTCATAACTCTTATTTTGTAAAACTGAAACTTTATACCCATAAACACTGAATTCCTCCTTACTCCCTCCAACCTTTGGCATCCATCATTCCACTTTCTCTATATATCTGACTTCTTTCAGTGTCTCCTATAAGTGGAATCATATAGTTGTTTTCATAATTTTCTTTTAGATAGAAATGCAGCTGATTTTGGGGTATTGCTTTTGTATTTTATTACTTTGGAATCTTTAGGGTTTCCTACATACAAGATCATATCTACGAACAGAGATCATTTTATCTCTGTTTTTCCAAATTGTATGCCTTCTATGTCTTTTTCTTGTGTAATTGCTCTGGCTAGGATTTCCAGTACTGTGTGGAACAGGAAGTTTCAACAGTGGGCACCTTGTCTTGTTCCTGATCGTAGAGGAAGAACTTTTGTATCTCCCCACTCAGTGTGATGTTTGCTTTGGATTTTCATATATGGCTCCTGTCCATCTGTTTTGCAGGCTTAGAAAAGTATTATGTATGTAAAGTTCATAGGACTAGTTTCCAGTAGAGTCAGCATGGTCATTTGAATGGAAACACTTACCTTCCTGACCTCTGACCATTCCCAGGCAGGGTGCAGCGGGGCTCCTGAGGAGCAAGGGGATGGAGTTTAGCTAACGCCAGGAGAATTTATGCATAACCTGCTGTTTCACTCACGCAATAGATCTTAACAGTCTCCCCCTTTTTTAAAAATTTCCCTAATATTTTGATCGGGTAAATAACATATATTATTTACATGTATATATGTGTACATACATGTTTATGTGTATATGTACCATGTGGGAAAAATATGTCAAATACCAATATGTATTTGTGCCTTATTTTCTCTGAGTGTCCTTCTTTAAGTAATAGGAAGTAATAGGATTTCCTTAGGTTAATTTAAGCACTTACCAGAATTATGTATTTTCAATCAATAACGAACTTTGAGAATCCAAATGCCAGTTTAATTATAAAGTAGTGTGTTCAACTACATTAACTGTAGCTAGAAGTAACGTAATAAACCGTGTTTCTTACCGAATCATTTCTGGGCACTAGATTTCTTGGCGCTAGCGGTGTTGGATGCCTCCTCCTCCCCCTCCCCCCCCCAAGGCTGTGCCAGGAAATTCTGTTGTTACTACCAACAACAAAGTTTCAGCCTGCCAACAAAGACTGAAAAAATCTCTGGAGTTTGTTATAAAAACAGCATAGTAGTTAAAACACTGATGAAATTCTTGGAGGGGGAAAAAATAAATCAACTTATTTATTTCTGAAATGCTTTATATCCTAAGCAACTAAAAAACACAGTTGGGTGTATTTAATGAGGAGTTAAGACAAAACATTCAGTTCTAAAAAAGGGTGAGAAAGTATTGAAATTACCAGCCATAATCTTTAGCTCAGGCACAATTTTTCGTTCACTCTCTTTCCAGCAAGGGCAGGGTAAGAGCAAACTACACCATCCGAAGATGATGTCTAGGCTTGCTGTGATTGAATGAGCAACTGAGTAGACATGACCGGGCATGGCTCCGGAGAGGCTGCCTTCGGGTTTTTGGGCCAATTTCCACTGCCTTCAGGTTACCTCAGGTCTGAGAGTCATATCTGCTTTATCAGTTCAGTATAAGTACAAGAGGACTGTATTTCTTTATGAAATAAATTGAGCAGTGAAGCATTAAGTAGGCCGCAGAAAATAGGGGCAGTCTGTAAGTATGTGAATGAAGGAGGACGATCAAAAATTACGGTCATGTATACGATTTACCCAACTTTCTTTTTTTCCCTTTTTTTGGTATTAAATTCTCACAATCCAGTTTTATGGTCTACATTGGAGAACAGTTGAGAGGCAAGTGTGGTGCCTGGGGATATTTGTCCCCTCATAGAATTTCTCTTACTCTGTTTCGGCTTCCGTGGATCTAAATTGAAAAAGCACTAGGAGCAGAGTCCTGGGAGTGTAGCCTCCAATGTCTTCCTTCCAGTTACTGAACTTATGTGGTGAGCAAAAGATTTTGGGGACCTAACGGAAACCCAAGAGAGCGAGGCTCCCCGACGTCCTCAAGTCTCAGGCCAGTTTTGAAGACTCACAGACTGTTTCGGCCTCTGCACTGCCGTAGAGAACAGGAAGGACGTGGCACAGAATTCCAGAAGTGCAGGCATCTCCTGTGCCTCCGTGTCCTCCGGCTCAGCACCACTACCCAGCACACAGACTCCAGGAGCTGCTTATTAAATAAGGAAACTTCACCTTTCAGCAGTCTTCTCTGTATTCTGAAGAAACTAACTGACCCAGGGATTCCTAGCGGAGCTTTTCTAATTGGGTCTGGAAAATGTGTGGGGAAACACTGCCTGTTTGAATAAGTGTTCATCATAGCTGCTGGAGCACTGCTGCTTTTTTGAGAGCTGAGGGAGGAATGAAAGAATGTGTTCGTTTATTTTTATACTCTTTAAGAGAGTTTGCTACTGACTGATGATTTTGCCATTTAAACTGGAAGTAGATAGAAGAGAAAACCAAGGCTCTTTCAAGAGTCACTGAATATATGGAATTGCATGAGCTGCTTAACACAGCAAACTAACTCAAAAGAATTTAATGGAAGGACCCACACCTATTTGATAATATCAATAAATAGAAGGGGAAACCAGTGAAGAATGACACAGTTAGCTCAAGTTATATAAGCATCTTCTGTCTACCAGAATGGCAGGAGTTCACATGTGTTCTCCTGCCCTGAAGTTGACATTTAAAAAAATCTTTCTCGGGGCGCCTGGGTGGCTTTGGTCAGTTGGGTGTCCGACTCTTGATTTTGGCTGAGGTCCTGATCTCCAGATTGAGACATCGAGCCTTGCAAGGGGCTGTGCTCAGCGAGGAGCCTGCTTGAGATTCTCCTTCTCCCTCTGCCCCTCCCCCTGCTCATGTACCCTGGCTCTCTCTGGCTTGCTTTCTCGTTCCCTCGTTAAAAAAAAAAAAAAAAAAAAAAAAAAAAACTTCTCGCTGTGTCGTGATAGGTAGGCCATTTTCTATCTTCTTGTAAAGGTGGATCTTCTGTTAAATATCACTATGGACATTAGAGACTTTGGCTTTGTGTTTTAGGTAAAATATACCATAACCTCATGGTACACTCCCGAGAGCTGGAAACTGACTTTGTCTTACCCTTGGTCTTCTCTACTAAAACAATAATAATGAATAAATAACCCTAACAGCCCTTTGTGCCTGTGCGCCTGAAACTGTGCACGGCATCCAACCTCCGTGAAACTGCCTAAGAAGACAGCAGAGGTTTTGCTGCACAGGTGTCAGGGCATCCGTGTCCCGGCGTCCGTACCTGTCTTCAGTCAGAGACCTCTTTCCATCTGCAAAAACTGGCAGGTGCTGCTTGGTACTGCGTTTCCTAGGGTCTGAGGGTTGGAAGTCATGGACCCGTTTCACCTCCTAATGACTGAGGAATTGCAGGGGTCCCACATGCTTTTGTTTAAGTAATTCAGTCCTTCAACCTTATTTATTTTTTTTTAAAGATTTTATTTATTTATTCATCAGAGACAGAGAGAGGCGAAGACGCAGGCAGAGGGAGAAGCAGGCTCCCTGCAGGGAGCCTGAGGTGGGACTTGATCCCGGGACTCTACATCCTGGGCCGAAGGTGGCGCTGAACCGCTGAGCCACACAGGGACCCCCCAGTCCTTCAGCTCTAGATTGAACTCGCTGACTGGAACGGGTCTAATCGAGAAATGGGAAACCACTAATTCCAAAGCTCAGCCTTCATTCTGGCAACATTCTCGTCAGGTTCGTTTCTGTGATTTGGCCACAGGAAACAAGACCGTGCTTTTAAGTTACTGTGATGACTTGAACCTGGAACTGTTTATTTAACTTCTGTTCCCAAGATGTATACCACAGCATACCTGTGGGAGTAAGAGGTTAAGAGCATTTACCGATTTCATCAAAACCTTAGGGATTTGCCTTGTTCCTTGAAACCCAGTTGATATTTTTATTAGGGCTATTTTTGCTTCTTAAGTGTTTAGGAAAATCCCATTTTCTCCCATCAGAGACCATTCACTAGATAAAGCTAAAAACTTTAAGATCTTGTTTTGACTTTTCCCTCCTTTCAGCTTATGCCACCTTGGGTTTTCATTGTGTTTAGCTCCCTCAGGTTCTTCCCACTTAATTTTTTTTCCTTTTCCTTTGAAAGCCTCTTCATGTCTTGTAGTCAGAGGACGCCCCAAGGAAGCATCTTCTCTCCATTTAGCAGCGTCAGTGGTTTTAATGAACCAACTAGCTGAGATCTGTTTCAACTCAGCTGCTTGGCATACTACATTTTCTCTGTTTCAGGATAGTTTTCAAAATAGTTGACTGACGTCACCCAGGATGGTTTATTTACTGCTAAGGGATGTCACGGTTTAATGAATTACTCCCCTCTCCTCAATAGAGACGTGATGCGCTTCTATTGTGCAGGAGGTGGATTCCTACCTAGACTTCGGATGGCTGTCTGACTTCCCAAACAATGTCTGGCCAGTTGGGTGGTTTTGTGCTCTTTCTCTGTGTTGTCTTCGTGTATTTTGTATTTTGTATTTTAACATTTCCCATCTTACCCACAGTGGTGTATTTCTTCTGTGAGTTGAAACTTCTTGCCCAAGTTCCTGACTTCCTTAAGTTCTGATTCTTTTATTCCTTGTTGACGTGACCACCTGTTTATCCTGTACATTTAGTTCATGTTTTATTATTTCCTTTCTTTGCATATTATGCGGCATCAAAAACCTAGGCTTTGGAGAATATTTATTTTTCTTCCTACTTTTGCTGTTCTTTTAATGTTCAGTGAAAAGTGTTGAAGTACAAGTACAATAAGCTTGATTTTGATTCTAAACCTTCCTCCTACTGTAATAATTTCAGGATTTACATGAAAATTAAGTGACGAGAGAGTCATATAATGTCCTTAGTACTGGTGTTTCTGACCAGTAAATATCTTACCATTTCTCTCTTTTGTCTTCTAGGGTTATGATCATAGCTATTACTTCATTGCAACCTTTATTACTGATCACATCAGACATCATGCAAAATATCTGAATGCGTGAAAAACTTCAGTTAAGAAAATTTGTTCGAGATTATAAAATTATAATAAACAGAATTGCAGGGAAAGATGATTTCAAGACATTGGATTTCATAGTGCTAAAAATGTATCATTCTGTAGTTAAATCCCTTTCTGAGTAAGTATGTAAAACCTCCTTATGATTTAAAAGTTGTTTTATCCCTGTTATATGGGAAATATTAAATACTTTACAGCTTTTTCAAGGTTACTTGGAAATCATTATTGTATTAATTAACCTCGGGCCACAGAATATATAAATACAATCGCATTTAAATCATAGAATGCTAACTTGGGAATGGGTTTGAGAGGTATCGTAGCCAAAACCCTTCAGTTTGCCAGACTTTAAAGTCTGTGAAAGCATGGACTGTGTTCCTTATGTTCAGTGTTAAAGCTCTAGTGTCTAGCAGCTACTTGGCTTCTAGTACGCATTTAATAATTATTTTTTGCTGACCTTTCTGAGCCAACTTCCTTATTTAAGTAAATTCCCCATCCTTACACAGTTATTTATGAGACAGCTAAGATTAGAAGCCAGATTTCCTAAACCCAACCCAATGATACTTCTTTTCTTATCTATTAAGCCAAACAGATTTGTGGACATGGATTTCTGGAATGTCCCAAGAGACAAGAATTAACTAATAAGATTCAATCTGAAAATAGCTATATAAGGAAAGTTTTTTCATCTGTTACTCTAAATGCAGTATTTTCCTTCAGTTACATGCAGAAATTTTGTAATCAGTCTCTTTGTAAATAACAAATTGTGTTCCTTTAAGAACTTAACGAAAAAAAAAAAAAGAACTTAACGAATAGGGACGCCTGGGTGGCTCAGTGGTTTAGCACCTGCCTTTGGCTCAGGTCGTCATCCTGGGGTCCTAGGATCAAGTCCTGCATCCGTTCCCCACAGGGAGCCTGCTGCACCCTCTGCCTGTGCCTCTGCCTCTCTCTCCGTGTCTCTCATGAATGAATAAATAAAATCTTAAAAAAAAAAAAAAAGAACTTAACAAATAAATTTTTGAAACACAATAGATGAAGTTTGGTTATTTTAAAAACATTTTTCTACTAAGGAAGCATGAAGATTATACATTTTTAAAAATGTTAATTCCAGTGTGGTTAACATTAGAGTGTTGTATTAGTTTCAGGTGTGCAAGGTAGTGATTCAGCACTTCCGTCTGTTACTCTGTGTTCATCAAGATAAGTATACTCGTGACCCCTTTCACCTAGTTCACAAAGAGCATACTTTTACACATTCAATAAGATTGCATTTTTTTTTAAAAAGACTGCATATTACACGGTAATTGAGGAAGCTATCAGGTACTTTAAAGTCATAAAATTAGTACTAGTTAAATATGAATTAGATTGTACTAAAATTTTTTATTTTATTTTTATTTTTTGTACTACAAATTTTTAAATCAGTACTATTGAAGTATCAGTAGTCAAGATTGAGCCCTATAGTGAACCACACACAAAATGTTCTAGTCTAAACTGTTTCGTGTTCCCTAATAAGGAAGATCATTTAATTTGCGAATTTTGTGCATGTTATTGGTAACTCCTTTGTAAAGAGAAGCAGGTGTGTACCTCTTAGATCACTGACTTAGTTGCAGATTTAATCAGAGAAGCAGAACTAGTAGGAGATAGACATATTAAGAGATTTCTCATAAGGAATTGGCTTATGTGATTGGGGGTGGGGGCTGGGTAAGCAAGTCTGAAGCCCATAGAGCAGGCCAGCAGGGGGGGACCCCAGAAGCATGGGCTGAGGCTACTGCCCAAAGGCGGGATTTCCTGTCTAGAGCTAGCTTCTGCCTTGTTTTTAAGGCCTGATTGAGTGAGACCCGACATATTATCCAGGATAATCTTCCTTATTTAAAGTCAGTTGATCAGAGACTTTAATAATATCTGCAAAATCCCTTAATAGCAAAAGCCAGATTAGTGTCTGAATAACTGAGAGCTATACCCTGCTAAGCGGGCACGACATTGTAAGAAAATTGTTGCTTTGCCCTTTTACAGGATAAATGCAAAAATATTTAACTACTCGGTGAATAATTGCTGACATATAGCCAATGATAACCCTAATAAAGTCAAAGGACTTCAGTGACAAACGGCATGGAGCTGACCATCAAGGATATATAGGAGGCCAGTAAATTGAAGCTTGCTCTTAATGTGCCGCAAAAAATGGCCGGGGAGGGATGAGTTCTTCTGTACGCCTAAATGTAAGATGTTTCCCCCGCCAGAAATAATTCTCTCCCAAAGTCAGGTTATAAGGAACCATCCTGATGATTTCATAGTAAAAAATACCCCCCAAGTGACCTAATACTAGCTCTGTGTGCTTCTAAATGGCACCAGACAGAGTCGGGTCAAAAAGGAGACAAAAGGAATGGACACCTCTCCTGGCGCATGGATGTTGTGAAAGCGTCCTGGGACCCCTGAAGAATACGATGCAGTGCAGCCACCACCGAGAGTGAAGAGGCAAGCCGTCGAGCGGGCGGCGTTGCTTGCCGTACGTGCATCTGATGAAAGACTTGTATCCAGAACGTCTAAAGAGCTCCCACAAATTTGTTTTCAGAACAGATGTAAACCAACAGGAAAGTGGGCAAAAGATGGAATGGGTAGCTCATTCGTGAAGTAGGGGGGGAGTATGCCTAGCAGACCCACGAAGATGCGCCTGCCTCCCAGACTGGGGACCTACACCGAAGAACTGCAGTAAGCTGCCGCTGCACGCTCCCCTGAATGACTAAGCAGGACAGCAGAAATCCCGAGGTCGGTGAGGCTGAACGATGACCGACTAGAGCGAGCACCTGGCACGGCCCTGCACGACAGCCTGCATGAGAACGTCCTCAGCAGCACCGCTCGTGACAGCCAGGATCTGGAGACAACCCTGGTGTCCGTCTACACCGGATGGGTAAAACTGGGAGGATATTCACACAGTGCAACATTCTGTGTTTTTTTATTGGATATTTTTTTATTGGAGCTCAATTTGCCGACACGCAGTACGACACCCGGTGCTCACTCATCCCGTCTAGTTCCCCCCTCAGTGCCTGCCACCCAGTCACCAGGTGTAGCAACATGATACTGAGTCAAGGAATCCAGACAAGAGATTATGTGCTGCGTAAATCAGTTGGTACCCTCTCCTGTGAGGTTCCAAGCCAGGCAAAATTCACCCGTGGCGTTGGGAGTCAGGGGAGGGGTGGGGCCCTCCTCTGCTCTCTCTGGGTGCTCGCTTCATGAGTGTGTTCACCCCGAGAACGCACCAGCCCACGCGCTTTGTCATACACTGTCGCACGGCGGTGGAGTTCACATTGAACAGAATGCAGTCGTCATTCCGTGAAGATCATAAATCTACACGAAGAAAGAAAACTGTTACACAAAGGACACTCATTCGGGGGGATCAAATTTCCAGCGGCCACATGACTCCTAGATTCGAGTCCTGTATCTCGCTTAGAAACCACCTACAAGCGAGGGTGAAGTGTGATGCTGCGAGCAAGTGGCCCATGATGTCGGATTCTGGAGGTGCAAGAGAAGAGTTTGAATAGGACTGCTTCATGAAATCTTAGAGTGGAAAAATTCTTAAAAAAAAAAGAAAAAGATTTTATTTATTTATTCATGAGACACAGGCAGAGGGAGAAGCAGGCTCCCTGCAGGGAGCCCGATGCGGGATTCGATCCTGGGACCCCGGGATCACACCCCGAGCCGAGGCAGATGCCCAGCCACTGAGCCACCTGGGCGTCCCTATGATTAGTCTTCCTAGGATTTCTGTGAGAGAAGGGACGATCCCGAGGGCCTTTCTCCTGCCCTTCTCCTCACGGAAATCACGGTGTCCCATACGGGCCTGAGGACGCGTCGTGTTCGGGAACGAACGTGCGACTCTAGCAGACCAAAGGCGTGTTGAGAAGCGGGGGGAGAGCGCGCCCTGAGCGAGCGGAGGAGGCCGGGAGGGGGCACGACCCGGTCAGGAAGTGAGGGCCGTCCCAGGCGGCCGGGACACCCCGGGAGACGGGCCAGCGACGCCGCGGGGCCCCGAGGTCGGCCTGCAGGGCCTGCAGCGAGGAGCGGCTCGTGGCCTACGGGCTGGAGGGCGGCGTGGCCCTGGGGTCTCCGGGGGGAGGGGGCGTCAGATTGGCGTCTTACAAAGATCCTGGGGTCGCAGGGGGAAGACGGCCCGGAGCAGGGGGACAGGGAGGCCAGAGGGCCCCGCCAGTCCTCCCTGGGGCAGCCGCGGCGGGCCGGCGGCCACGGGGGCAGCGGTGAGCGAGGGACACCGGGCTGGGCCCTCCCTTTCTGAGGGAGGCCGCGTGGCTGAGGGACGGGGACACGTGGGCGACCTCCCAGGATGCCTGGCCTGGGAGGCTGGGGGACGCGGGGAAACGGCTGAGCAGGAGGGGCTTTGGGAAGCAGGCAGGGCATTAGATTTTAAGCAGCATAAGGTTAAAAATAACAACAAATTGATAATAAATATGTAAAGAACTAGCGCAAGGTCGAGGGGTCTAGCGGACGCTGGGCCTCCGGTGGGGGGTGGGACCCAGGACTGCGAAGGTCGGGGGGTCGGGGCGCTGGTGACGCACCAGGGGTCTTCGCTCCTCCTGGAGGAAGAGAAAGGCCACGGAGAAAAGGAAGAACTGGGCCGGGATAAACCTGTGACCCGGAGAAGACTCGCGGGTTTCTGGAAGCCCGAGCTCCACGCCCGGGTCCGGGTCCGGCCTTCTGCGGGGAGGCGGGATGGAGCAAGCCCGGAAAGGGGCCGGCGGGTGGCAGCCGCGGCTCGGCCGAGCGGCCTGGGGGGGCCCGCGAGGGGCCGCGACCGCGTTCGCCCCGTCACTGGTCCCGCTGCCGGTACGAGGCACTGCGAGCGGCGGCCGCTGGGCCTGAGGACGCGCGGTCGGGCAAACCCAGAGCGCGCAGCGCGGCGGGGGCGCGGCCTGGTCCTCGCGAGCCGTGGGGGCCGCGGCCGGGGGTGGCTCAGCTCGGGCCTCCGTCCGCTCCGCGTTCAGCGCGAGTCTGCTTGGGGCGCTCGTGCCCTCCCTCGCCCTCCCCTGCTTGTGCCCCCCGCACCCCCCCACTGGGCGTTGTGGGGAGAGCGGGCGCCCCCTGCGCCGTGAGCCGGGCCGGGGGAGCAGAGGCGAATCTCACCCACCGCCCTGACGCCCTCACGCCCGAGCCCGCCTCCAGAGTGGGGCTCCTCCCGCCGAAGCCCCGCGCGCCCCGCGACCATTCCCTAAAGAACCATCACCGAGGTCTCGGGGAGACAGGAGCCCAGGGAGCGCTCGGAGGGGAGGGGAGGGGGGAGGCGACAGCCGTCGGGGCCCTCCTGGCGCCTCGTCCAGGGCGAGCGCAGCCCCCGCCCCGCCCCGCCCCGCCCGCCCGCGGCCTCGGGACCGGGACGCCGACCCGCCTGCGCCCTCCACAAGCCTCGGGCGTCGAGTCGCTCGGGGGCGCGCTGGACCCACCGACCTGCGGGCCCAGCGCTCGGAGACCCGGGGGGGGGGGCAGCACTCGCCGGCGGGGGGCTCACTTTTATAGTTGATTTTTTTAATTGATTTTTTTTTAAAGCATGAGTTGGAGGGAGGAGCAGAGAGAGAAGAATAGAGAATCTTTTTTAAAAAAAATATTCATTCATTCATTCATGAGAAACACAGAGGGAGAGAGAGGCAGAGACACAGGCAGAGGGAGAAGCAGGCTCCACGCAGGGAGCCCGACGTGGGACTCGATCCCGGGACCCCGGGGTCACAGCCTGAGCCAAAGGTGGACGCTCAACCGCTGAGCCCCCCAGGCGTCCCTGATTTTTTTTTTTTTTTAAGATTTTATTGATTTGAGAGAGAAAGCGTGAGCAGGGGGAGAGGGTGGGGAGAGCAGGGGAGCCAGGCAGATGCTTAACCGGCTGAGCCACCAGGCGGCCCCCTACTGGCCTCGGTAGAAGGTTCCCCCCAAGTGCCTGCTCGTCCGGGCTCCTGTCTTCACTCCGAGACCACTTCCAGCGCCTCCCTAGGGGTATACATGTATTTTTTTTTTTTTTTTTTTACTTATCCTGCTTGAAGCGTGTGGTGCTCCCCGAATCTGAGCTTTGGAGTGCTGCACCACTTCTGGGGGTTCCCAGTTACCGCTTCCCCGTGGACTGCCCCTCGTGTGTTGCACTTAACTTCTTAATATCCCGAGGAGGATGAACAAACGCTTGGATAGCTTCCCGCCAGTTCCCACCGAGTGTGGCCGACACTTAAGCTGCAAAAGAACTTTCAGGCTTCAAATCTGAGAGCCTCTGGGCCGCCGGGGTTGGGGGGGGGGGGGGAAGGGGGCTTGGCTCGTGACCCCGGGGTCCGGGATCGAGTCCCGCGTCGGGCTCCCCGCAGGGAGCCTGCTTCCCCCTCCGCCTGGGTCTCTGCTGCTCTCTCTCCTCTGTGTGTGTGTCTCTCATGAATAAATAAAATCTTAAAAAAAAAAAAAAATCACAGGAGCTACTACTGTCCCACTTGCTCGCACCCAGGGGTGGCTCCTCTCCTGGGCACCTCTCTTGCTAGACAGGCCGCCTTGTTTTGGATTTTTTCTCTATCCTTTCTGTGAAGATGCAGCCCTTTGAGAATCCTGGCTTTGTGCAGAGATTTCAGATCTGACCCAGGACCCCCTTGTCTGGGTCCGGGGATTTGTCACCACCACAGGGCACTCACTCGTCCCCATGCGGCGTCTCGGTCCAGAGGATGGACCGGGGCTCCGGCACCGTCGCGGCCTCGCCTTCATTTTAACACTCTGGTCTCCAGCCTCCTCTCTGCTTAGAGATCCTGGGGCGGGGGGCGGGGGGGTCCTTATGTTCTTATCTAACCAAAGCATTTAAATGGGTGTGTATTCATTTCTTTAGGCAATTCTAGGCACGTTGTTGGAGGGAGGCTTTGGGGGGATAGAAATCCCTCTTGGAAGTTTGGCTGGGCTGATTCTGGGGGCTGAGGTGTCCTACGCCACCTCTCCAAGCTCCTCCAGGACCCGAGAAGGCGCCTCCTGTTGGCCACGTCCGGTCCCCGCCGCGCCTCCGGCCCCCCTGCGGGCCCCCTGCGCCTGCCGAGGACCCAAGGGCCCTATTTCAGGGTCTGCCCCCCTAAGACCACAGGATTCCGGGAACTAGAGCACGCTTCTAGAGGGGGCTCCTAAATAGCTTGCTAGTGACGGTTCAGAGAACCCCATTTTCTCTTCCAGCAGACAAATATCCTGGGGAACAGTCTAGAACTGACGGGGCGGGGGGGGGGGGGGGAAGCACGTGCATCAAGTTGTATCGTGTGCACAGGATGCCTCACAGCAAAGATCCCAACAGTTTACCGGGTCCCCGTAAGACGGGATCACAGGTGCTCCTCCCCAACCCCTTCGTACTGTCCAAAGTTTCTATGACAAACATGTTCCACGCTGATAGGTAAGAATTCCAAATTTTTTTTTTTTTTTATTTAAAGATTTTTAATGGGCAGCCCGGGTGGCACAGCGGCCTAGCGCCGCCTGCAGCCCAGGGTGTGCGGTCGCCCGGGAAACACCGACCCGCGGAACAGACCGGGCGGGCTGCGGCTGCCCTTGGCCCACAGCGCTGGCCGCGACGCCGAGGACCGCAGGCCCGGGGCGGCCCGTCCACCCCCGCGGGCTCCTCGCCGCGCCCGCCCGCCGGGACGCGGGGCTGCTCGCAGGGGCCCGGAGCTCGGGGCCCAGGACCACAGGGACGCCCGGCGGCCACCTAGGGGGGCGCCGAGCAGGGGACCCCGCCCCCGAGTGCAGGCGCCCCAGACCGCCCGCGGCCTGCTGTCTGCTCGGCCCGTCCTGGATCCGAGGGGGCTCTAGGCGCCCGGGGGCTCCGCGGCGGAGCACCTGCCCCAGCTCGTGGCCCCGGGCCCGGGATCGAGCCCCGCGGCGGGCCCTACGCAGAGCCTGCTTCTCCCTCGGCTGGTCTCCGCCTCTCTCTGGGTGTCTGGGTGTCTCGGGGTGTCTCGGGGTGTCTGGGTGTCTCAGGGTGTCTCTGAGTGTCTCCGGGTGTCTCTGGGTGTCTGGGTGTCTCTGGGTGTCTGTGTCTCTCGGTGTCTGGGTATCTCTGGGTCTCCGCTTTTCTCTGGGTGTCTCTGGGTGTCTGTGTCTCCCAGTGTCTGGGTATCTCTGGGTCTCCACCTCTCTCTGGGTCTCTGAGTGTCTCTGGGTGTCTGGGTATCTCTGGGTCTCCACCTCTCTCTGTGTCTCTGTGTCTCTGTGTGTCTGGGTATCTCTGGGTCTCGGCCTCTCTCTGGGTCTCTGGGTGTCTCTGGGTCTCTGGGTGTCATATAAACAAATACATGGGAAGGTCAGGTCAGCGCCCCCCGCTGGGGCCCGGCTCACTGCTGCCTGGATCTCTTGGACTCCCCAGAAGCACAGGGACGCCCCCGGTGCAGCCCTTGTGGCCCCATCTGGGTGTCAGGACAGTTCCCAGCAATGGCCCCGGTCCCAGTCTCCCCATCCCCCCACCTGCCCCCCCACACACAGCAAAGCGGGGAGCACTGCACCTGCCCCCACTGACGTCCCAAGGAGCCTCCCCCCACCGCGGGTCACCTGCCGCAGGAGGCGGGTGCAGAGGAAGGATGCGGCCTGTGCTTCTAGGATACGCCCCGCAGGACCCTTGGAGACCCTCGGGGACCCTCGGGGACCCTTGGCCGCCACCCAGGGCCAGGTGGAGGCTCCTGAGGCCACAGCCCCGCTTCCACACACCACAGCAACTCGGCTTCTGCCCGCTGGCTGGTGGGGAAGCCTCCGGGGAAGATTGTAGTTTGGGAGGAAAAAAAAAAAAAGGTCAAACAAAAAAATGTATAAATGTACTACAGACCCACACACTCCTACATGTCCACCGGGTAATTGCTAGCGTCCATTTCAGCAACGACACCTTAGGATTTCTTTTGTGACTACAGTCGACCTTTGCATCACAGGGCTGAGTCAGGCAGATGGTTTGTACAAATTCAAAGTTTTAATGGCTGTTAAATAATAAAAGAAAGGATATTTGCACTATGTACATTCCGTCCGCTGACGGTACTCTCAGCTGGCCATGCACGTCTTATTGCACATATAGACAGTGTACAGGCATCTTGAAGACGTCTTAGCCATACAAGGACTAGCACTGAAGAGGCAAAAAGCCATTGCACAAAAATATTGAAGCCATTTGCATTATACAGCCAACTGTAAGAAAAATACTGAAGATTAATATCGAGAGAAATATTTTAATTTCGGAAAAAAAATCTCTAAGAACAAGGATTACAGAGCTTCATGTTTGCCATATATATATACACATAAAAAAATATTTCAGGACCCTGCGTTCTGAATGTCCCTCAAGGCGCGGCGATCTGAATTCCTATTTCTACATCGACCTTTGCATGTTGTTGACAGTGAATACGCTCTTTGCCCAAAATGCCTTTTTTTTTTTATACATCATTACGCTATTTGACAAAACAGGTATTTTTGTGCAGTACAGAAAATATTAAAATATATTTTAAGTTAGGTTAAAGTGCACAGTACGTTTGATAGGAAATAACTGCTAGCTGCCAAGCCAAGTGAGCATCTCCGGTGGCCCCGCTGCTCGCCCACAGCGGAGGGCGGCCGGGGCGTCGACTCGTGTTAGCCTGTGTTCAATGCAAACCATCCTCCTGGTGTCTTGTGTTTTGCGTTCACCCTTGTATTTGTCTTATAAAATGTGGCAGCTGCTGCTCTCAAAACTGAGGGTGGCTTTTCACAGAAGGGAAGCTGCAGTCAGCCTTCACAAGACTTTAAAAGACCAATGACTGGGGGATGAGTCACTGTGGGGCGAAGATCACGTGCAAACCGCCGAAAACAGGCGGTGGTGTCTGAGACGCCTTATGGGAATCCCTGGAGCCAACACAGGCCCCTTCCCTTTGCTGGATCCTCTCTAGGCGTGTTTTGACTGAACCTCCTCCTCTCTAGGCCACTGGGTCTCTAAACGCCACCGCCCTAGCCTTCCCCTAAGCCTGCCCTGGGGTGGCTGGCAGCCGCCCCGCCGACCGACCGGCTGACTTACTTCTGTGCTTTCACACCAGCCACAGTGAGGCTTGCAGTGCTCTACGGGAGCCGCCAACCAAGTTACAGTAAAACGGGCACGTCTGCGTCTCTGACATCGTTTCCTCTCTTAAGAGTGGCAGTCGTGAGAAGTGCTGGTTTCCTGATCCGGGTCCTTATGTGCCATATGCGTTCTCGCTCACTCGGTCAAAGCTGTCCTTACACAAACTTTTTGGTTAAACAATAAACTTTTTATTTCTCTCTACTTTCCTATACCATTTCCTTATCATTTACCTTTGGTGCCAGACTTTCTTTCATTAGCCAGGTTACAGTGCAAAACTTATACTTCAAGACACAGGACGCTAACACTTATTACTTCTTTGTGTTAAAAAACGTGAATGTTTTGTGCATAGCAAAATAAGTCTGAATCCAAAAAAAAAAAATAATTGTTCACATTTCGTCTTCAAGTTTAATGTGCCTTTTTTTTTTCCATCACAGCTATTTACAAATAACTTTGGGGTGCTCTCTTGATTTCAGTCAGTTCATTATATGAGAGGACAACAGGGCTGCTGGAATGTAGGAAACTGGATGGAATGCAGAAATATAAATAAAACCAATGTTCCATAAACCAAAGTGTAAATAATGCCTCCCCAGAAAATAGTTCTTATCACAGAAGCACCTATTTTTGGCATAATTTTTTTTTTTTTTGCGGAGTCACATACACCAGAAAACATGATTACTGAGACCTAGAACTACTGCACACCAAAGAGGATAGAAAATAATTCAGTATTTATAATATTAAAATAAAGTGTTTAACCACAAAAAAGCAGTAATAAAATAGTTTCCTAATTTACAATTTGCATCCAAAGGATGAATAAGAACTCACTAATAAATAATATTCATATAAATATTTTTGTATGTCGAAAATAGTTTTTTAAAAGGCAATGGTCTCAAGAAACGTCTTGAAAAATTTGGTGGTGAAAAACCTGATGGAGTCCCCCTCCCCCCACTAAATACCCAACAAGTTTGGTTTGAGTAAAACAAATGCATCTTGTTGCAAAGAACGGTTGTGCTTGGTGTTTTGGTAATGGCAGTAGGTGAGCGTGGAAGGGATGAAGGAGGTTGTAAAAGGCATTGATGTGCTGCTCAGTTCTTCACAGATAGCTCCCTCCCTGGCTTCAAGGTACGTATCTCTCCTATCTTAACACTGGAGGCCAGTTCTGAAAAGCAGAAAAATGTCCCCTCACGTCCTCCCTCCAATGCATCTAGAGCCAGGGACCTGACAGGCAGTGGGCGGGAGGCTAGGAGAGCAGGTGCTGAGAGCAGAGTGCAGGATCTCTGAAGAGAGGGGAGTCCGAACCGACCCAGAGGAGAGCAGCTGGCTTCATGTGAACAGAGCCTTCGTTACCGCTACATCTAGCAACGCTTGAACGGTGATGCCCACCTTGACCAGGCCTTTCTCTTCAAGGATGTGATGGGGGAGGCACAGTTTCTCCTAAAAGGGACAAGAACACAGCGATGTCAATGTTTCGATGACCAAAATGTAACCATAATGTCTTAGAAGACGCCACTGGCGGGAGCTAAGCTGAGCTCTGACCTACGCGCCCCTCTGATCACCCCAGACGGCGCTCCCCCACCTTGCTTGCTTGCCTTCGACCCACTGGCAAAGACCTTTTCTGTGTTTGCAGAGAAAATAACACTTTTGCCCAAGTGTGTGGGGGGGGGTTGTTCCAGAAAGTTTCCCAATCATCTTGAAATATGCAATCGATCTAAATATTTAAAAAACAAAAAAACATCGGGGATCCCTGGGTGGCTCAGCGGTTTAGCACCTGCCTTTGGCCCAGGGCGTGATCCTGGAGTCCTGGGATCGAGTCCCGCATCGGGCTCCCTGCATGGAGCCTGCTTCTCCCTCTGCCTGTGTCTGTGTCTCTGCCTCTCTCTCTCTCTCTCTCTCTATGTCTATCATAAATAAAGATTTAAAAAAAAAACTTTTATGCTAAATAACTGAGCTATATAGTCAGGTGGAAATCAAGCACCAACATTATAGTGGCTTACGTTCTCATAAAGCAAAATTGCAAACAGCCTCTCACACATTTTAAAGGAACTGATGTACGCGGTTATACGGACCGTGCGCCATTCTACCGACCATAAACCTTGATTTTATTTGCTGTGATCTCTGAAATGGAGGTACGCTGCGGGACTGGTATCCTTTCTTCGTGGTTTACGAACAGCCTTGTAAGTAAGTAATTTTAACCACGGCCTTCAACAGTCTCTCTTTTAGGACTCTTTCATAAAACTGTCAAAGACACAAATGTCCTGTTATTTTCTCATGTTGTGTTTTTGCTCTTGGGAAACGGCCGGTACATACAAGTCAAGGCAGATAATCAACCCACCCCACCCCACCCCACCCCCGCCCCGGTGGTGGCCAATCAGGGTCTTGGCCAGTTCTGCTTCATCTCATGTGACTCCTGCTTGAGGGACCAGATCTTCCGGCTTCCTCCGCGCAGAGCGCTCAGGCACAGGCGCTGTGCTCTTGGGTCTTCCAAGGACACACCATGACATCTCCAGCAAACTGAACCGCCCTCTGAAAATGGTGTTTTCCTACACTCTTAGTTGCCTTCGTACCACTATCCTTCCTCCTTCCCTAACTCGCGGGAAGTTCAGAGCCTCTCAGATGGTACTTGGCACCAGGTGTAAGAAATGGCCACATGTCGACGAAGGACAATTTTAATCATCATTTCACGTGATAGGATTGTCTTGTCAATGGCATATTGGGTGGGCATTTGGGTTTATGCCAACTTAGCGGCCACATGTCAACCCGAGAAAGGATGGGAGGCTGAGCTGGGAGTCCTGAGCCGTGTCCTAGGCCGGGATGGGCATGCCACAGCCAGACATCAGGGTAGACCCTTTCCTGGGACCCTCTGTCATGGGCTTGTGAAAGCACCTCAATCTGGCACGTCATTGCTAAGGCTGGTCCCACACGGGCAGGGGTATGTTTACCTCATTCTTATGATCTCCACAGCACCCAGGTGACATCTGGCTTCGTAGGAAATTACAAATGGCCACTATTATGGCTAAGCTCCCACTACTAGGCATTACTCAGGGGTAAAAAAAAAAAAAAAAAAAAAAAAGTCTTCTATTTACACCATATGCTAAAAGCAATTTCAAATGAATTAAAGAATTAAATTTTTTTTAAAAAATATATCTCTCCTAATAAAACCGAGATAGGGGATCCCTGGGTGGCGCAGCGGTTTAGCGCCTGCCTTTGGCCCAGGGCGCGATCCTGGAGTCCCAGGATCGAATCCCACGTCGGGCTCCCTGCATGGAGCCTTCTCCCTCTGCCTGTGTCTCTGCCTCTCTCTCTATGTCTATCATAAACAATTAAAAATAAATTTAAAAAAATGAGATAAATAGTCTAGCATTTTCCCGTAGAAGTAAATGGAGAATTTTCTGAGCCTTAAAAAAAAAAAAAAAAAAGATATAAAAATCACAAAAGATAAAAACGATGGATCGCCTTAAGGTTCAAAGCCATGTGTCAAGGAACCCACAATAGTTCAAAAATAAACAAACTCCAAAAAAGTATCTGCATCAAATTACAAAGGGTTTTATATGACATGGGAGTTCAATAAATCACGGAGAAAAGCCGCACGAACACCGGGCGAGGACCGCAAACGGAAATCTGGAAAGGACGAGGCAAGGCCCCAGGCGGCCCGAGAGACCCTTTGCTCCTTTCCGCGGCGTTTGCTCATGTTTAGTCCGAGCGCTCCTGAGTCAGGAGCTCACGTTTCACGGGGCTACACTGTGCGCACTACACGCTTTCCACGGGGCCGATGCCCTAAACGAAGCCCTGCGTGCGATGCGACCCGTCTCCCTGATGACCGCGCGGGTCCCGCTGAGCAGGGCCGCTCCGGGGGCGCAGGCTCGAGGCCGGGCTGGGAGGGCCTGGGGGCTCCGGGGGGCGGGGGGAGCGCGAAGACCCAGCTGGCCGGGGCCTCGTGCGAGGCTCAGCTCTCGCAGGCCGCGTGTCCCGGAGCGTTCCAGCTGGCATTCCGCAGCTGCCCGGTCTCCGGGCTCCCGGAGCGGGTGCTGCGCGTGCCACGGGGGCGCGGGGACGTGACCCACGGGCTGCAGCCGCACAGCCGGGTCACCGGGGACGGGGACGGGCCACCTCGACCTGCCCTCGCCGTGCTCACGCCCGTCACCGTTGGGGGAGCCTGGGGCCTTCCCTGGGAAGGTGGCACCATCCGTGCTCCCTCTTCCAGCACCTTCCAGCACAGAGTCACAGAGTGGCATGTCACGCGGGGATGGGGCTTCGGGTCCCCATGCGCCCGCCTCGGGTCACAGCCACGCACAGGCCTGGGAAAGGCTGGCGGGCCGTCAACACTACCTGCTGCCTCAGGAAGATTCAGCTCCCCGCCCGCCCCCGAGCTTGGGGCCAATGCTGCAGATCTGTGTTGCTCTTTTTTTTTTTTTTAAGATTTATTTATTTATGACAGACACAGAGAGAGGGAGAGAGGCAGAGACACAGGCAGAGGGAGAAGCAGGCTCCATGCAGGGAGCCCGATGTGGGACTCGATCCCGGGACCCCAGGATCATGCCCTGGGCCGAAGGCAGGCGCTAAACCGCTGCGCCACCCAGGGCTCCCCTGCGTTGCTCATTTCTGTCCAACGCCGGGCAAGGTGGTCGCGCTACGGCTACGACAAAACGGAGACGCGGAGAGTTTAAATGACCCTGTTGGGGGCCGCGCGGCAGGCCCAGGCCCGGGATGTGGACGCGCGTCTGTGTCGGAGCCGGGGCTCGGTCTCCAGCACCTGGGCCCCGGGTCGGGAGGAGGCCTCTGGACCCTCGGAACCCGACCCGCAGGTGCCATCAAATGCACAGCTAGGTGGGGGCCAGAGAAGCCCCGGCTCGGGGACGGGCCACCTGGTTCGTCGGGCTTGTCTCCAGAGACAACGGGACACCGCGCCGGCAGGAGGCGTCCGGGGGGAGCATCACCGCGTGGCCGTGCCCCTTCCGTGCTCCCCGGGTTCCCCGACAGCCCCGCGCGACCTCATTCAGGTCAGCGCATCTCAGCCCGTTCCGTGTGCTTCTCAAACGCCAGCTCCTGCCACCGACGTGACAGTCCCTCAAGCACAACCGCCCGCGACGCCCTAGCGTTAGAGAGCGTCAGGGCCCCGTGTGCCACCTGGGCGCCCGGGCTCAGCGCAGGACCGGGACGGCGGCAGCTCCCGCGGACGGAGAGGCCGGCTTGTCCCTGTGCCTCCCAGCCATGGAGCCTCCCCCCGGAACACGCCATGGCCCCCCACACCCGCCCTCTCCCCCGTCCCTAACCCGCACCCCTCCCGGCCGCGCCTACCCATCTTCCAGGTCTCGCCTTAACATCCCAGGACCAGGAGGGCCTCGCAGGCCACCTGTTGCCTGCAGGGCTGGATCCCCTGCCACGGGCTTTCCAGAATCTCGAGCCACACTGAATTCGGTTTTGTCTGTCTACCAGGCCGGGGGGCCACACGGCCGCCTGCAGGCCAATTCAGTCCGCAGCCTGCTTCCGTAAGGGAGGCTCCTGGGACACGGCCACGTCGGTCCCTTTACAAGTCATCGGTGGCTCCTGCGGACGGCTAACAGCACGGCGGGGTAGCTGCAGCACGGACTGCGGAGCCCCAAAGCCTCAAGTGTTCACAACCTGCCACTTTACAGGGAAGATTTTGCTGAGTCCTGGTCCAGACTGCAAGAGTTTTGAAGACCTGGTCACGCCATCATGGTCACTTTTTTTTTTTTTTTTAATCCCCAAGACCTACCACAGAGCCTTACTCAAAGAGCGCGCGTTCAGTATTTGAAGAACGAACAGACGAACACAGGCACAAAGGAAATCACGTTGAAAAGCCACGGAACTGGACCCGGATAGTCTCAAAGAGGGAAAAAAGTGTATATTCTGCATCTCTGACTGGTCGTTGAGAACTGATTTCAGAACCCGAAGCCTAATTCTAAACCCAAATCTCTTGAAATACAATGATATTGAAATATTTTTTTCCACTTAATCCCAAACCACTTTCAGGCTCTTGAAAAATTAAAATTAAATTAAAATTTAATTAATTTAAAAAATTTTTTAAGGCTCTTGAAGTTTCGCTCCTCTGTCCATTATTCTACCCTGCAAGGTGAAACATCCTTTGTCCTTGTGTGTTGGCTTTCCAGCGCGGCATGGATTTTCGAGAGATAACCCGAGCCACCATGCACTCAATTTAAGTTCTCACAAATAAGCGGTTTCAGGGTATCCAGTGCCTTTTTTCTTACCTATCTCCTTGGTGCAATTCCTACTCAGCTGTCTTACGTTCGGTTCTGCAGGGCCTTCTCTCCACCAGCCTCGTTCCCTAAGTGTCTTGCCCAGAACAGCGAGCCGCGTGTGAACCACAAATCCATAAACAGAGGGAAGAGGAGCACCGGGGGGCTCAGCGGTGGAGCATCTGCCTCCGGCTCGGGTCGTGACCCCGGGGTCCCAGGATCGAGTCCCACATCGGGCTCCCTACATGGAGCCTGCTTCTCCCTCTGCCTGTGTCTCTGCCTCTCTCTGTGTCTCTGATGAATAAATAAATAAAATCTTAAAAAAAAAAAAAAAAACACCCAGAGGGAACAATCCATACATCAGCTGTGACACACTGTGGAAATCCTGACACTTGAGTGGTGACCTGCCAGCAACTGGAGGAGCTGGAGAAAGCCAATCTTCTATTTCAAAGAAAGGATATGAATAAACAGGTGGTTCTTTTTATCAGACACTGGAAGGAAGTAGTGGGAGAATGGTGTTTCTCATGTGAGGAAGGAGATTCGGGGTGCACATCTCAATCACACAACTAAATCCCCGAGCAGCTCTCCGACAGCAAGACATCACGCAAGCACACAAGCTGGTGGGTGGTACCTCGGGGAAGAACCATGGCGAGGCCTAATATTCTGAGTAGAAATGAACAGCCTGACAATGGACAAGACAGTTCATTCCAAGTTGTGCCCAAAGGGCTAAATTAATTGTGTTCTGCTGGTTGATTTAAAGAGAGAGAGAGAGAGATACCATCCAACAGACCCCAAGAGGGGCAGCACGGTAGGATACAAATACATTAACGACATGAGAAATGAAAGTGCATCCAGAGAATCCTTTGAGCCAGAGCTGAAATACGAACATAGCCCAAGAATGATGTCAAGTCAACACTGAAAATTAAATCTGATCTCACGTGATTGCTCTACCCAGTTGCTATGGATAGAATTTTCTTGCAGGTGCCACCCTGTGAGTCTGCTCTCTTCTTCCTACCCCTCCCAAAGAAGAAAAAAAGCAAAACCCAACAGAAGCCATCATTAAGGGAGGCCTCAGAGCACTGCAGAGCCAGATGGAAGCGCAGAGCTGCTCTGGGTGGGGTGCAAATCAGCGTATCGGTGTGGGCTGATGGAAACGTGGAATAATCACCCGAAACGTATTTATGAAGACAACTTATGGCTCAGGGTGCGCGTGAGACTTTGCACAAAGGGACTTTATTGTGTTACAGGTGGAAGAGCACAAGGTGGCGCCCACAATGGTTGAGTACATCTTGTGGGTTCCTTACACACAGCCCAGGTTAACCGGGTCACGTCCACACCCCTTGTATTTCCCCCAGTCAACACAGAATCAGGAGGGAAACCGCTCAGGTAACCCAACAAGGTGCTTTCACCTAAAGAACGTTACCTGTTAGAAAACCTGACCTAAGATTTAGCCACAAAGAATACGTATAAATAGTCTTCTGACTATGTGGGTTTTCCATATTCTCAAGTCCCTCTGGGCTCGTGGAAGTGTTCGGAAAAATACAATTATCTTCTTAGCAGCCGTCGACATAGACTCTTCACATCTCAGTAAGCTAGAAACTTATCTCGAAGAAGTTAACGTAATCATCTCCCAAAGCGAAGAAATGAATAGTATTTGGCAACTGGATGTAAGGTGGAGCGTAGGGAGAACTGAGCCACGGAGGAGGGCCTTCTCATGTTAGGAAGAGACATCCCAGAACCAGGAATGTCTTGGCCAAGACAAGATTCTAATGTTTTTTTTTCTCTTTTCTTTTAGTTACAAACGGATCACTTTGCTCCCAAAGCAGATAGAGTTACTAGGTGACCCTGTAAGCTTCCTCAAGACAGGAACAGCTTGCTAATGTCACTGGGCATCAAAGGCTCGAGGGAAATTTCACGTTGTTGGGGAAACTACATTCTTCTAAAATAAGAGCCAATCTTATTGTTGGCTCCGGCCACCGTGACCCAAGTCCTAGGATCAAGAATGTTCCATGACTCATGGCTTTATTTGAAAGAAAATACAGTCAAATCCATCACACTCTTGACCTGCAGTTACAATGTGATGGAGCCAAAAAACCAAAACGACCCATGACTGTACTTAAAAATAGAAATCCCCTCCAGAAACATGCTTTCCTTAGAGCTCAGGGCAGACCTAACAAGGAGCAAAAAGTAAAAATACGCGCGAGGTGACCTGCAAGCGAAGCCTCCAGGGGGTGCTCTGACAGCAAGGGACCCTTGATCCCTTGTGGCCCACTGCACAGCTGGAGGGGGGGTCATGCTGTAGGGCAGAGGGGCTCCCTTGGGTGGAGGGGAGCCACCCTCCCAGCCCCGGCTGCAGGAAGCAGGGAGGAATCCAGCCGCATGGCCAGCCAGGCAGGCAGTCGCGATGGGCTCTTTCAGCTTGTCCATCAGGGGATTCTTACAATTATGAGCCGAACTGGGGGCCCCATGCCAGCCTCGGAGCTCCTCCGCCAGCCGGCCCTCCTACACCTCGACGGCCAAGTGCTGGAGTAGACTGTTGGGGTTGGGTGTAAAAGATGGGGTCTGTAAAATCTTTCTTTCTTAGAAATGTATTTCCTAGTTCTGTAGAAATGGTTGTATTAGATGTTCTCTATCATTTAATAATATACTTGTGGACTAAAAGATGTAAGTGCTGTATAAAATCAGCCAATTATATCTGCCCTTATTGTGTTTGTCATTAGCCAGAATAGAAAGGCCTTTAAATATTGATTTTTTTTTTTTTAGAAAGCATTTGAATGTATTTTGTTTGGAATTGCATTTATTCAATCAAGTATTTAATTAGTGCTAAATGTGAGCTGGACCCTGTTGCTAAGCCCCAGCAAGCAATCATATCTTAGATAGGGTTAAAACCCCCAGTAAAATTGCCATATTGCACATGTCTTAATGAAGTTTGAATGTTCATCCAAACATTCTCCATGCGCTGATAGAGCCCCTCTGCTCCTGTTCTGGAACCCTCTTCGGCTCCCCCCTGGCCAGCGGGAGGGAGGAAGCCTGGGCCTGGCACCTGGCGGCTGGCCCGAGAGCCGGCTAATGGGTCACTGGGGGCGGGGGGGGTCCCCGAGACGGATCGGGGGGCGCGTGCAGACGCTAGGCGGCCAGAACGCTCCAGCGGTAAGTGACCAAGGCCAGAATGACAAAGAGAATATGGACAAGACAGAAGCTCAGAAGGTCCCTGGAGCGGAGGGCAGAGCTCGGTCGTGGGGCTTTGTCCCCAAGTGCCAGCAGAGCGCCAACAGTCTTTCGAATGTGACGGAAGTCCAACTGCAGGACGTCACACGGAGAGCACAGGTCGGCCTAGTCCGGGGACAGCCATCGGGACAGAAAGAGACAGTGCACACGGTTAACATCCGCCGAGGAGCAGCTGCAAAGATGCACACTTTTTTTTTTTTTTTTTTTTTGCCTCCTAGCAAATGGCAAGAGCCACCCCTTATGTCCACGCACCGACAGCAACTGCCTCACCCGCCGCTGCAGGAGCGGGGCGCAGTCCGTGGGTCCGGTGCCACCTTGTACCCTCCAGGCCCCGCCTGGCGCCCGAACAGCGGGCCCGGGGAAGGGCAGCCCGAGCTCGCCGATGGCACGAAAGTCAGCACCTCTTTCTGCACTAGGGGCACTCAGGACACGACCTACGGGAAAGATGGGAACCCCCAGGGCGGCCCCCCACCTGTCCTCACCGCCCCCCACGCATTCTTCAGCCTCAACACCGAGGGCACCAAAGTGCCCCTCCCTAAAAGGTCACCTAAGCCATGTCCAGGTTAGGGCGGCTCATAAACCCTGGGGAATGCTGGCTGCAAACATGTCCCCGCACGTGCCACAGAGGCCCCTGCATTTCGTGCACCTGTAGCCACACGGGGGTCCAAAGTCTGGGGGGGGGTCTCCTAACTTAGACGTGCGGTTGGGGTAAAACGTGAGACGCCCGCGTGGGGCTGTTACGTAAATGCCTTCACCTCTGTACAGGTGTGTCGGGGGCACAGGTCTTCTGGGTCGGCCTCTGAGTATCTGCTGCCGTCAGGAAGCCAAAGGCCTCCTCATACACTGGGCTCCTGAACTGGAAATGACCCCAGCGTAACGTTACCGGAGATTATAATTTAATCCTAATTAATAGGATTAAGTGATCATTTAATTGATATTTCTATTTCGTAAATGCAGCTTTAGTTCGAATTTGGTGAAGCATCTAAAACACGTGCAATATGTATTTTACAACATACTTTGCTACAATTTTGCCCTTTATTTTAGCCTCATTGCTAAGCAGAGGCAAATCCCAGAGCCGCTGAGTCTAAGGTAGAGACGCTGACTTGTTTTATCCCCTGAAGTTAGCTCGGTGCCCTCGGATAAATAGGAATATTATGGTACCAAGTGGGGTGCCGAAGAGCAAAAACATTCTACTCTTACGTTAATTTATGAAGGTAGAGATGCTGCTCTTAAGATTTTTTAAAGATCCTGAGTCATGTCCTATCTGTTCAGATCACGCGTCTTTTCTCAGTGGATTTGGAGGAATCAAACTACCACTGTTATTTTCCTGAGAATGGAAACAGCTACACACAGATCTGATTTCACTGGGGGAGAGACGCTGATCGAGCATTAGCAGGTGGGGAAACATCTAAGGAAAGAAGTTTCTATTGCAATAAGAATTCTCTATTGCAATGTTGTGCTTTAACCAGTGAAATCTGAGCAAAGCAGACAGAAGACAGGAGGCATCCACAAACCGAAAAGTGATTTCCACAAAAGTGGGTATTTCCATGTTAAAAGCAAATCATTCCAGCTCCGGTGTCTATCTGAATACACCTGCTGGAACCCTATGGAAATGTCTGGGCTGCTCCCCACCAAAGAACTGGGGTCGGGTTGTCCTTGCAGTGTTCTTCAGGAGCACACTTCTGGCACGGGGGAGCCAGCACAGACCATCCTCCTCCTCCTGGAATTAATTTTGCGACGCCACAGATTCTGGGCTTTATTCAGATTCAAGTGGGGGACGGCCCAGACCCACAGTCCATGGTGGTTGGTTTAGACTGAATCATGGCCTCTAAAGGGAAAGGTGTGGGTCTAACTAGGATTGTCTGGTAGGTAAAAGCTGAAATCACCGTAACGGGGGAGTGCAGGGTGCAGGGGGCCCTCTGAGACTTGCACGCTGACCTGTCCCACAGCCCACAGCCCACAGCCATCAGAGCAGCCCCTGCAGGGACGCTGGGCTAGGAACCAGGGCTGAAACCCCTGGGAGGAACGGATGTTCTGCCCCTTGTGCCTACCAAACCACAGTCGTAATGAGAGGGACTTAAGAGATTATACATTTCTTATCTTAAAATTAAAATAGGAAAATGCTGAAGAGGAAGAAAATTTATTTTTTTAATTAATTTTTTTTTTTGAGGAAGAAAATTTAATAAGGGGCAAAATTTCACTCGGTATTACAAGGCATCGGTAATTACGGTAGGGCATTTGAAAAACCCAGTTAAGGGGATCCCTGGGTGGCTCAGCAGTTTAGGACCTGCCTTCGGCCCAGGACGTGATGCTGGAGCCCTGGGATCGAGTCCTGTATCGGGCTCCCTGCAGGAAGCCTGCTTCTCCCTCTGCCTGTGTCTCTGCCTCTCTCTCTCTGATGAATAAATAAATAAAATCTTAAAAAAAAAAAAAGTGAAGTAAACCCAGTTAATACACGCAGAGTCCTCACAGGCAAGTGTGGCTGCTAATCCCCACCACGCAGAACAGAATTCACAACCCCAAGAGGTGAACGACCACTTTCTCTTAGAGTCAACACGAGAATGTGTGACGAAGCTTTCTGGGTTCAAGACTGGCCCAGCTCCCCCAAACAGAATATAGACAGGTCAGGGAAAAGGTCTGGTTTATAAATGTTCTGATGGTCACAGAGTCTAAATTCTAGGAGATTTAGAATATATTCAATGTATTTAAATATTTTAATTTTTAAGGCGACCATACTTGCAAAGTATTTTTTAAAATCTCAGATAACAAAGCTCAGGAATGTTGACAGCCATTCTGAACCTTTAAAGGGCTGACAGACGAGGTCCTAATCTGATGGGAGTGGGGTAATGCAGGGCTTCCAGAATTTTCTCCAAATATATGAGAATTTATATCAATTTTATGGACTTACAGGGTAACTATTTTATCAGTGAGCCACTTTACCTAGAACTGTAATTAAAGATGCTGCTTCTAAAATGTTTATTCTCAACAATGCACAGATGAAAGGCTGCTGGACTGCTGACCTCAGAGACCCTGCCAGCAGGAGACACGCGGCGGGAAAGGAGTCTTACATTCTCAGTGATAAACACAAACCACCTGGAAGAAGGGTGCCTGATTTTACACACCAGAGATGGACCCTTCTTAATAAATTATGAATTTAAAAATTGCTGTTAATTAAAATGGTAAATGTGTCCATCTGCCCCTCTGGTTCTTCGGCCTCAGAATTAACCAGTATGAATAGAAAATTACAAAGCTTTGTAATAATAATCTCATCCCATCCCCCAAAAGCTTTTACTAGTTATGACTTAAATTGAGGCTCAAGTTACTGATTAGGGGGAAGAAGACAGACATAAAGTTCAAAGAGGGAGAACTCGTTTCTCCCGTTCTCAAGGTTAAAACAACAACGAAAAAGAGTAGCTTCAATTTACAGAATGTATGTCAATAAAGAAAAAAAATCATATTAGTTACAAATTTCCTTAAACCCTCAGCAACAGTAGGGAAGTGACTACTGTTACCTTCAGACCCTGTATCTCATCATAAAAAAATAAATTAAAAAGAAAAACAAGAAAAGGCAAATATGAAAAGTATTAAAGAAGACTCAGCCGTAAATAACGTCAACATGACCCACTACATCTGTTAGAATCCGAACACACTCCAGGATTTTACTTTTAACTGCATTTGGCCCATGCAGAAGCCGAGGGATACCCTCCAGTCCTGGGAGGGCAGGTGGGGGCCCGGAACCGCCAACCTGTCCTGGAGCTGCTGCCCTTCATCCTCTTCTCTGTTCTCCCTCTGCAGACGGTAAGGACTATGAAGGGCACAAAACGCATTTCCTATAAGTTCCCTCCTCCTCTAAAGACGGCATGTCTCTTAGGTTAAGGACCTTGCTCCTTACAGAGGTCTGAGGCCAAGGTTACTTACTGAAAACAGAGTAGAAAAATTTCCCTGGTGAACAACAACAAAAAAAATCTATTTTCGAATATTTTTAATGATTCATAAATCAGAGGTTTCTGTTGACCCGCGACAACACTAGTAAGAGCCCCAAACAACCCGAAATTTGGATCAATTTGGAAACCCCCCACAGCCAACCATGAATCTTCTATGACAAGTTTAGAGGCCAAGGAAAGAAGCCTCAGTGTGTCCAATAACAGCCTCATGACTGTGACTGAAGTCAGGTTCTTGGGGGACACAAAGAACATATCCTCAGGCGTTCGAAAGCCCACCAAGGGTCGGCCTGTCTTCAAGATCAAGTTGATGCTTGCGCCAGACGTCAAAGGCGGCTTTGCACAGTCTGACTCCTGGCATCAGTACCCGCAGGGGCTCTGCAGGGCGCTGGCACCCTCACACAATCCCAGGTTCTCCAAGGCACCATGATGCACCTGTGGTTCACTCTTCTACCCTGAAGCAGGGGAAGCAACTGTGGAGCTGCAGGATACAGGGGAGCTTTCACGGAATCTTACAGCTTGGAGAATCTTAGTACCCTGATGACTTTCAAGCTATGTTTAGCCACAGGATACATTTTTCCCCCCAAAGAAAATATGAGCTGGGAAGTCAGTATCTGCTATGGACAAAGGAGCCACTGCTCTGGCGGGTGCGAGGGGGCGGGAACGGTCTGTAGTCTCCCCCCTTGGCTTTGCCTCACCTGCTGTGCCGGCCATTCGAAAGACTCCAGGGCTCTGAAGAACGTGGCCTGAATTTACTGCTCAAGTCCAACACCTGCAGTTTGCAGGGCGAGGAACTGGGTCACAGAGAGCCGGGTTCCAACGCCACCTCTGCAGCTACCAGCTGGGAGCGTGAGCTTAGGAAATTATTAAACCGCTCTGGACTGCAGTTTCCTCGGAGCGTGGCAATAAAATATTGACCCCCAACCCTCCACGGTGAGCATTTAAGATGATGCACGTAAAGGAAGTCCTCAATACGCAGTTAACCACTGCTAATTTTAAGGAGTCGGCCTCAAAACCAGTTAACAGCACAGGAAGGGACAACTGACCCCCCACCTTGTGCATTCCCTCCCTCTGCTCACAGATCCCCTTCACCCACTCGCTCTTCTCCTTCAGGGTTATAGTCACTCTGTTTGTGTCCCTTTAGTTGAGGGACTGGTCCCCCAAACCAAAACCAAGACACTCCCCCCCAGTGCACCAGAAATGGGCAGTGGGGAGGAAAATGATCTCCACTGAAATAACTATGGGAAGGAACGTCATCCCCTCCACTGAGAAAGAAGCTTGCCCCCAAGTGCTGCTTCTGGTTCATCTTTAAGGACATCTCCTTGAGGCAAACCTCTATCTCATTAGCCTCTACCTCACCCCAAATCCTTCTCGGCTGATGGCATGGAAGTCTCCGGTCACCCCAAGAGAACTGCTGCAGATCCCTATCGCTAACTTCTTCCTGTGATCTCATCGTCCTTCCATCAGTAGCAGCTGCTGTCCCAAGTCCTGTCTGTTCCCCTGCACGTAAGGAGCCAAGGGTGTCCATCCAGCCTTAAGCAACGTCACAAACAACACCCAGGGGTCTGGAGTTGTCTCCCCTGTCCCCATTTGCTAACCTTCTGCGAAGGCACTGACCGGCTGCTTACACCGTCTGTAATTCTGGATGCGGCCAAGGGAAGGAGGCACATTTCCAGGCGAGCCGCACCAGAACCTCTCTACCAAAGGGCAAGACGCATCGTGAGCCTTGACGGACCCGAGGCATATGGCCGTGACGGTGTCCATGGGGACTTCTAATGAAAATGGAATAAACTATGACCATTGGAACCATTTAAAAATTGCTTCCGTCCCTTCAGATGACTTTATTTGTAAAAATTTAACTGAATCTGTTCAGCAAATACATTGCACATGTAGGAATGTGCAGAAATCACATAAGGGGCGGACGCTGACGCTGAAGCCTGGTGGTTTCAAACAGTGATCCTATTACAAAGGACAAGAAACCCAGAGCTTAGACCACGGCTGTGACTCTTCAGCCTCTACAGGACGATTCATCATTGTCAGCATTTAGCTTATAAGATACAGATCTCAAGATCTCTGGGACTTACAAGGGTATGTGAGTAGGTAAGTAAGGGATGGAGAAGAGAGCGGGAAAACTTACACCAAGGAATTAACTATATTTGGGGCTGGGTAATCAAGGCCTATTTTGTTACCCAAATATTAAGTGTGATGCAATTAAGAAAACCTAACAGTATCGGTTCTCTGTTTTTCTAGGTACCAGTCTGATCGTAAATGGAGAATTTATGCGCTTAGGCTTGTGGGAGAATTGCTTTTGTAGTGCAAATAATTAATTGCAGCGTGCCACATACACGTTAAAACATAATCCCCTTCAGTAGGGAAAGAAGCGTATCTGAGGGAGAAGAGGGTCGTTTTTCCCCCTCCCCCGGCTCACTATGCCATTCCCTGATTAAAAGAGCTGCTCATTTCCAATCATGCATTCTGTGAGATGAAACTAAGTTCCCTCGAGTGTACGGGATGATTTGCCAATCGCCTTCCAAGGGCAATTTCTAATTTTCCACTAGAATATTCCTTCCTTCCTTTAACATGTCTCATTAAGAAGTTCAATTGCTACCTAACCAACAGACTTTGGTAGCACAAAGCTTAATGTAACACTAGTCACCAGTAAAATGCTACTGGCGTATCCATGGGGATGGATATATATGTACACACACACACACAAGCGTGCACGCAACCACACGTGCACGTTACACACGATGCAAAACTGCAATCTCACCTCAAATCTTAAAAAGAAATCCCAAAGGTAGCCTAAGTGATATATGTCTTACTAAGCACTGGCAAATGGGACCCTGGCAAAAAAAGGTTATTCATTCCCCGTAACACAATCTTCTTCCGAAATTACCAACGGCTGATTAGTGCAAGGGGCACTTCGCTAGGGGCATAATTCAGAAATGATGAAAAATTTTTCTCTGCATATTATGGTAATTTAATTTTCTCTTCCCTACCTTAAGAGAAAATTGTAATTAGCCAACCTTTACTCACAACACTCGGTTAAGGACATTTCCATTTCGTTTTGTATCACCATAAGCAACCCCCCCCAAAAAAAATCTGATGAGTTTAAAGGTGTCACAGGGGATGAGGCCGTAATTCATCAGTGCTTTCTAGCACAGACACAGATAATTTATCCTCTGGAACTTGGTATGATAGTTTTGATTCGCGCATGGAAATCTTATTAGCCTGTGATGGAGTCAAACCATTAATAATAGTTTGTGTATGAGAATTTGCACAAATATTTGACACCAAGAACGTAGATGCAATATTAAAACGTACACATGCAATACAGACACACAGATTAACAGCGTTGAAAGACGTCTGGATTGATCACAGACATTTAGTCCGTCATACGAAGATTACACTCTTTTTATAAACAGGAATTTATAAGCTTTTCTTAAAGGATATAGTTCTGACATAATGATGCTTATGTAGTTCTTTCCTTGTCTTCAAATAAGATTAAGAATGGCACCACTAACCTCTCATCTTTGAACCTTAATAAGCTAAAAGATAGAGGGGGGGGGGAGGCAAAGGAAGGAGGGAAGGGAAGAAGGGAAGGAAGGAAAGATAAGGGGAAAAAGAGGAAGATGGGAAGGAGGGAGGGAGACTAAGCCTTTCTCAAGGGTCCAATACCTAACTCCTATCACTCAGTAGGATTACGATGCAATGTGATTCCTTCAGATACTCATAAGCACTATTTCATGACGGTTTATAGTTACTTTATCCCAGCATATTAGAAAATTCAGAAGAAAAAATTTTTATAATGTAATTTCTGTCCACTTCCGTTTACCACAATGATGATAAACTTATCAACTTGCCCCCAAATTCTGAGTGGATTGGGCTTCTGTCTCCCTAAGAAATCATTTTATTTTTTTAAATTTTATTTTTATTTTTTAAGAAATCATTGTATGTTACTAACAGGAAAGTCTTTAAAAGCCCCAGATTAGCCGTCAGGCTGAGGCTGAGGCTGGGGCTTTAGCTTAGGAGAAAGAGAAAGTAGCCAAGCACAGTTGGGCGAGCTACAGGGAGTGCCAGTGGGGTCTACGGCGGACTAACGGGGGAAATGGAACCGCAGATAACAAATTACATAGCAACATACATTGTTATTATTATTGGTAATGATTGATTATAATAATAACAATAATTATGATGTTTTCAGTGTTGACTATTTTGGTCCACATACCCCAAAATGCAACCACATGGAACGGAAACCAACTAGTTAGTGGTCAGTTACGGGTCTGCTTTGCTTACGAGCCACGGGTAAGGAAAACCAACAGCTCCAAAATTCTACCCTATGGAACCTGCCAGAAGGCTCACTGCAGCCACAGTCATTTCTGCTCTTGGAGTAGAGAATCAAGCTAACTACAGGTTTTTCTCAAGGATGGAATTTTGCATTTATTTCAAAACCTGAAATGAATGATATTCCCTTTTCCCTCAGTGTTGACCATACAGCTATAAGCCATTTTAATCTCACTGAGATAGAGGAATTTAAACTAAAATTTTAGATAGCTGATTTAATATTATTCTCCAAGAAAGGGCTGAGACTAAAAAAGGAGGTGCAAAGCTGTGCATCCATTGGTGGGTTCAAACACATATGTGAAATGAAATCTATACCAAAGCATAGTTAATTGGGATAAGTTTGACATTACCTCTGGCACTCCTAATTTTCGGCATGCTTCCAAAAAGTTTTCCACATTTCTTCTGCATTTGGCCATGCTAAGTTTGGGCTATAAATACAAATACGCAGAAATAATGAATAATTAAAAGAGAAATAGTTTTAGTAACAGGTTAAATTTTAAACTTTCAAGATGTCACAAGCAATACGCGTTCATTAGAGGAAAAAAAAATATACAAGCAAATAGAAGACCATAAATATCATCCAGATATATCCACCAAGAGAGAAGGAACTATTAACATTTTGGATTATATTTTTCCAGACACTGTAGATGTGTGTATGTGTATGTGTGTGTAAAGATGACGTAAATGGGGCACCTGGCTGGCTCAGTCGGTACCGCATGCAACTCTTGATCTTGGGGCTGTGGGTTTAAGCCCTACCCTGGGTGTAGATATTACTTAGAATTATATCTTTAAAAAATGTACATACGTACATTTATACAACATATGTACAAACATAGATATTTATATAAGCAGAATTTCTGCATGTGTGCTTACGTGTATAATGTATGTGCATACATGCAAATTTCTGCGTATTTGTGTAAACACACACACGCTTAGCATACTCTTGTGTAATCTGCTCCAGTTCATCTACAAATATGCCATAAGCATCAATCGTTCCCATCAGCAGATAGATTTCTGTATGAAGGGTTAAATTCAGGAGGTCAATTAATCTCCTTCCCACCAGAGCAACGGGTTTAACAAGAAAAGAGGCAACACAGGGGTAAACAGCATAAAGATGCTGGGATGCCCAGGACCCAATCAACTGTGGTTACAGATCACCTCTAAGGTGTGGCATAGAAAAGGGTACATCTGATTCATACATTTTAATTTTTACGTGGTAGGTTTAAAACTGTACTGTTGAATTTTAATATTTCCCTCTTAATTCCCTTAAAAAGGGGGTACCACGGGGAGAGCTGCTCATCATTCTGAGATGCTAGTATTTGTCTCTCCAGTTCTCCGGGCCCGTTATCTCCCTTCATATACTCATTATTTAGGTGGGGGAGTCTGTTCTGAAACTCCAAAGACGCCCAAGCCATTCGCAATCATTAGGTCAACCCAGTAGAGTCGGTGAACTACACAGAGAGAATTTCCCACTTCTGGAAGTGAGGGAGGGCCCACTATACGACTGTTGCCTGGGTTTAGGTCAGAAAAGCACTTACTACCCACACAACAGTTTCTTGAATGAAAAATCGAAGGCTTGATGCTGACAATAATGTGGGTAGGGAAGGCATCCACTGCATTGCTGGTGTGACTACGATGGTGCACGCCGAGCGTTGGCTCTGGGTCATATACCCCACTTGGGGCTAAGTGCACACCTGTGGAAGCCAAACACACAACCCTCATGGTCGCTGAGCTCTCTGGTCTAGTTGGAAATATTAGTAAGTAAGTAAGTAAGTAAGTAAGTAGATGACAGGGACACCTGGGTGGCTCAGCGGCTGAGCGTCTACCTTGGGCTCAGGTCGTGACCCTGGGGTCCTGGGATCGAGTCCCGATCAGGCTCCCCACATGGAGCCTGCTTCTCCCTCTGCCTGTGTCTGCTTCTTTCTGTGTGTCTCTCTCTCATGAATAAATAAATAAAATCTTTAAAAAATAAATCCAAAATTCTGATATTCAAAATCTACTATTCTTCATTTATAGGAAAAAAAATAAAATAAAGAAGATGAGAGTATAGTAGGTAGAGGTCTTCATTGGGAGATGTCCTGAGGGAGCAAAAAACCAAGGAAAAGAATCGAACTCGGTTCTAAGGGGTCAAGGATGGCGTGGCTCCTGTAGACACTGAAGTATAGGAGAAATGGAGCCGGTGAGGCTGCGAGGTGAGGAGAGCTGCAGAGAGGGAGGGCGCAGCCTTCCTGGGAGAGCACGGCCCCTGAGACACTGCAGTGGCCACGACGGGGTACACCAGGCCCAAAAGCACAGGTTCCAGAGCTGTCGCACGGCTGGGCTGCTCCAAGGGTGCTTCCAGATGCCCACGAAGAATGTCTGGTAAGTGGACATTTGGAAACAGCCCATATTTCTAGAGGAAAACTATGACCCGATAACCTGAGCTAAGATATATTAACAGTCATTAAAATGGACACTTACTGGAGAACGTTAATGGCATGAGGAAATCTTTAGGCTTTAATAAATTTTAAAAACTACCAAATGGCATACAGGAGGAGCTCATTAATTCAGAAACAACTTAAATGCAGAAAGGATGCTAGTGGTTAGTAAAGAAGCCAAAATGTTAACAGTGGTGGTCTTTGGCTTATGGAATAAAGTTTTTTCTTTTTTTAAAATTTCTGCATTTCTCTATTTTCTCTAGTTGGACATTACTTCCTATTGTTTTCTCATTTAAAAAAATCTATTTTAAAAAAGAAAATAGGGGGCAGCCCGGGTGGCTCAGCGGTTTAGTGCTGCCTGAAGCCCAGGGTGTGATCCTGGAGTCCCGGGATCAAGTCCCACATCTGGCTCTTTGCATGGAGCCTGCTTCTCCCTCTGCCTGTGTCTCTGCCTCTCTCTCTCCTCTCTGTGCTCCTCATGAATAAATAAATAAAATCTTTAAAAAAAAAAAAAAAAAAAGAAAAAGAAGGGCACCTGAGTGGCTCAGGTGGTTAAACGTTTGCCTCAGGTCATGATCTCGGGGTCCCGGGGTGGAGCCCCACACTCAGCGGGGAGTCTCTCTCTCCCTCCCCCTGCTCACACTCTTTCTCTCAAATAAGTAAAATCTTAAAAAAAATTTTTTTTTAAAAAAGAAAGGAAGTTGACAACCAAAAGATTTTGAAAAGAATGCAGCATTTCCCCTGGAGGCTTAATAAAATATAAAAATGCTCAGATACATGGTTCTTACTCACTATCAATAATATAACCGTGAATTCAAATCGGAAGCTGTGAGGAGTCACGGTTTCTCTCTTAGAATTTGGGAAAAAATGAAATGAGAATTGGGCGTATGGCTCAGACCCCTCTCTGGCAGCGTGGACCTCATCTGTAGAAAACCCTGGAAAGTTTCATCCTGGATTACAGGACAGACCTGGCTGCCCAAACTCAATCAAGCTAGAGACTGATGTAAAAGAGAAGACAAACTGACCTTTCCCCCCTCCCATGATTTCTGAGCTAAAATGGTAAAGTTTTGCAAAGGAAAACTATGTTGTGCGATATAGAGGAGACCGACAGCGAGAGGGGAACCCTCGACCAATGTCTCCCGCCACCAGGAGGAAAGAAATAATGTCACTGTGAGCCTTTCCTGCAGGTGACAGAGGGAGAAACACGCTCGTTACCTGATATTCTATGAGCACTGTGCCTCGGAATTAGGGGCTCTGAATTCTGAAAATCTGTTCTATAAACACTAACGAAGCCACTGGCCGGTATTCGTGCTCACAAGAACATCTCCGTGAGAGAGAACAAATCGAATTAAAGAGAGGTTAAATTCTCGCCCAGAGAATTCTTGCCCAGGTTAAATTCTTGCCCACTGTGGCTTATGGGTGGATCTGGAGTCTGAACCCAAACCCTGCCTTCTTAGCCCTTAAACTCCTCCACTTTTCCTTTTTTTTAAAATTTTTTTTTTAATTGGAATTCAATTTGCCAACATACAGTATGACACCCGGTGCTCATCCCATCAAGTGGTCCCCTCAGTGCCCGTCACCCACCCTCCGCCTTTCCTAAGGATCAGCCAGTGTGGACAGGATTTCCTTTCTTCTCTACCTGCCTGAACCCCCAACTGGGCTCCAAAGACAAGCTTGTCCCAGATTCGCCCGCCCGCATCTGAAGGACGGTGAACGTGACTCTGTAGTTCTCTTGGGGATGGAAACGTGCTCTGTGACCTACAGGCAGAGGCTCCCAGGGGCCCGCCTCATCTCACCCACAGTGGAGACGAGGATTTTTAGTTTATTAGCAGGGTCTCACCCATCAACTTTTGTCACTACTGCCCCGGTACCTTCAGTGTCCCCCTGAGCAAAGTAAGGCATCAAGGAATCCTTGAATTAATGCCTGGCTGGCCAACCTCTGGCTTGACAGGTTATAGAAAATGTCCTTTATGGGGCCCCTGGGGGGCTCAGTCAGTTAAACATCTGCCTTCGGCTCAGGCCTTGATCCCGGGATCCTGGGATCGAGTCCCGCACCCGGCTCCCTGCTCAGCAGGGAGTCTGCTTCTCCCTCTCCCTCTGCCCCTTCACTCTCCTTGTGCTCCCCCCTCGAATAAATAAACAAAATCTCTTTTTAAAATAATGCCATTTTACATAGAATCTACATCTTTTCCGAGTCATCCTAAAATCCTCAGTGACTAATAAAGGAAGCAGATTCCATTTAGCAGAGAAGCCACCAACCAAAAAAGCTTTCTGGAAAAGACTTCTCATTGTTTAAATGACCCCTAGTGAGAAATGAATCTTTACGTCCTTATGGCCTTAAAGGTTAGCGCCCTGACCAGTAGTAATTCCTTTAACGGATTTGCTTTACTTCGGAAAGAAATTATTTTTCGGTCATTTACATATTTATATGTATTTATAGGTAATTTATAAGTAAATATAAATGGTCAAAATGTTGCTTCATTCAAAGCTTTTTCTTTTCCTCTCATCTGGTTGTTGAGGTCCTGGGCGACCCTGTTGGCATCTTTAACAAGCAACACTGTCCCCAAAGGATTGGCCTTACGTGAAAGTTCGTTTCCCTTTGTCTGGAGTTACTTACGACTGCTGGGGAAGGGACGTGGATGCTTGCGACGGATCGCGGGCGGATGTGATTGACCAGGTGGCAGAGGACCACGCCATCCATGAGGGCGGCCCCCAGGTCTTCGTGTAGGCTGACCTTGAGTCTCATCTCGATGCTCTGCGGGAGGAATCGGAAGGAAGCCAGTCGTTCTCAGGCAACTGAGAGTCAAATACGAGCACAGGTATTTACCAACTTCATTACAAGGAAGAAGAATGGGAACATCGGGCAAACACTGACATTTACTTTTTCTTTTTTTTAGAAGGCATTATAGTAAAAATTCTGTTACAGGAAAGTTCAGCTGGGTCTAAAATGTTTAGTAAACTGAGTGAAAGGAGTACTGGGATTACTTCTTGAGTTCAATGTTGCCTCAGCCTATGAAATATAAAACCGGAATGAGGTGACCCAGAGAAAGCAGGTCTACCATCGGTTCTGAAAGGGCTGCCAAAGGGCAGAGGAGGGATTAAGGGATGTTTCTCTCTTAGATTATGTTTTAGCTGAGAAATCAATTTTTCTTCCTTAAAAAAAAAATTGAACTTTCTATGTTGAGATAATTATAAATTCATACTCAGTGACAAGAAATAATACAGAGATCCTGTGTTCCCTTGACCCAAGGGTCACCTTGGGCCACCCTGACCTGTCCCTTTCCCTCAAAGCCCCCAGAACATGAATATTGACCATCTGCTATATTCCTACAGGTCCCTGAGACTCTGTTCGCTTATTTTCCAATAAGTTACTAGGTAACTTCTATTGGTTTCTGTCCAGTTCACTGTCACCTCCATTCTGCTGTTGAGCCCCTCCACCTGGCTTTTTGTTATGGATAATGTGTTTCTCAGTCCTTTACTTCCTGGGTTCTTATTTCTTTTATTTCTTCACTGAGATTCTCTATTTGCTATGGTGCTCTGCTGTTCTCTTTGTTTCAACCATGTTTGTAATTGCTCGTTGAAGCATGGTTATCATGCATGCTTTAAAATCTTTGTCAGGTAATCCTAACATCTCTGCCATATTGTGGCTGTCATCTCTTGACTGTCTCTCTCTCTCTCTTTTTTTTTTTAAAGATATTATTTATTCATGAGAGACACAGAGAAAGAGGCAGACACATAGGCAGAGGGAGATGCAGGCTTCTTGCAGGGAGCCCTATGAGGGACTCGATCCCAGGACCCTGGGGTCACGACCTGAGCTGAAGGCAGACACTCAATCACCGAGACACCCAGCCGTCCCTGTTGACTGTCTCTTTGCACTCAATTTGAGATCATCTGGTTCTTGGTAGGATGAGTGATTTTCTGTTGAAACCTGGACATTTGCCTAATTACGTTACTAGACTCTGGATCCCACTGAAACTCTGTTTTAACTGGCCTTTTTGGACAGTTCTCTGGCAGGGAAAGGGGGGTTATTACTACCTTGTTACTGCTGGGTGAGTGCAGAAGTCTATGCTTCCCATTTGGTCTCATTTGACTTGGTGGAGGGAGGTTCTTACTGCTGGATGTGGGTAGAAATCCAGGCTCCCAAGTGGTCCCCACTGATGCCATGGGAGGAGAAGGGCTTGTTCCCAGCTAGCTGGGATGAAACTCCTGGCTCATGTCTTGGTCTTCTCTGACACCATTCAGCAGGTGTAGAAGTCTAGCTGCTTCATCTTTGCTAGCATGGATAAGGGTGGAGCCACAGTATTTTTGGATGCTTAGCTGGAGTAAAGCATCTATTGTCCAAAAGGGTTTTTTTTTTTTTTTTTTGGTCTTGCTAAGTTGCTCCTTTCCTGGTACTTTGACTAAAATAAGCAAGCTTTTGGGCAATCTTTTCTGGGTTTCCAACTACTTCTGCTCCAAGTCTGAGATATATGAGATAAAAAAGAAAGCCCATAGAATTCACCACTGTGTTATTTCTAGTCCTGAGGGGCCCCAGCCAGTCTGCTGTCTTCTCTCTACCTTTCAGAGTGTTCTTATGTTTATTTTATATATAATGTACAGGGGTTTTAGCTGTACTTAGGGAAATAGAGGAAAGTAGGTTTGGTCCATCTTCTCAGAAATAGAAGGAGAGAGATTAACTCTCTAAACTGCAAATATGAATATTTTATAACAGTGGCTCCTGTTAAATGGAAAACAGCCTAGGAAAGAATGACTTAATTTGGAGATTTGGAATAAATGAAGCACCAGAAAACCAGTGCCTAAAATAGCATCACACAGTTCCTTTTCAGAACCGTCCTGTGTGAACACACCTACTTTTTTCCCTCCACACTCTTGCAGTCCCTTAGTTTACATCATAAATGAAAACATAAACAACCAATACAACCCACCCCTTTAAAGATGAAATTGTGTCACTCTTTGTGAGGCTCGGCTCCTGATCTTATTTTCACCTATCTCTGAAAGTCCATCTCCCAAATTTACAGCACATCCATACTCTAGGCGAATGACAGGGGCCTGATTTTTTCCACGTGACTGTTGAGTCAACCACAGTGACTTAAAGCGTGGTAAGAGTGTCTGTGTTTTTAATTCTTTCCTCCTGACTACCTGCTAAACCATATATAAAGTATCTGCAGCAACAAAGATGTGTACCTACTTTAATTTTATTTACGGGATTCATTTCTCATTTACAGAACTCATTGCCATCTGAAATCATATGTTTATTTGTCTCCTTCTCATTCACTGTCTCTTCTCGTGGACTATAGGCCTCATGGGAGCAGGGACCTTTATGTTCCCTCCTATATTCACCTCCTAGAACCTGCCGGGCACAGCGTAGCAGTCAGTAACCACTGCTAGGGAAGGGAGATGTATCTTAAATCCATCCCTTCTAGGCTTTCGGACACTCTTCTGGCCCACGACTATGGTACTTCTTTCTGAATATTATGGAGCAATTCATGATGTGTTGACTTTAATACCAGTGTGTTTTCTGGCAACTGACCCATGCACTGCTATTTGATCTTTCATAGACTCATATATGAGCTCTCCAACTAGATACAGAGGCCACGAGGATGAACAAATACCTACATAGAGCGCCCACCAGATAGAGCGCCCACCAGAAGCTAGGTGGGAACAGAAATACAAGGAATAAGAAAGCCATGTTCCCTGCCATCACCAACCTTAGAATCTCCAATGGCACCCAGCACCAGACTTCACCCTTGGGCAGGAACTCAAATGGTTTGCCTCTAAAATGACTGATTACAAAGTTCTGACCAGCTGGGATACAAAGTAGGGTAGCAATAACCATGTTTAAATTAATGGAATATTATCGCTAAGTAAACGAGCGACAGCGTATTATTTTAAAGCATACCTGAATTGAAACAACCCCAGGTTTTATCCATATGTAATAAGTATTTCTACTTACATTATCTCATATATTCCTCACAAAGCCCCCACGAAGATGGGAAGTATTTTTCTGACACATGAAAAAACCTGAAACTCAGGGCTGTTACGTGACTTGCCCAGTATCAGTCAGTCGGTGACCTGGCTAGATGTGAGATGAGGCCTTTTTGCACTGCTTCAAAGGCTATTTTTCAGGGGCGCCTGGGTGGCTCAGTCGGGTAAGCGTCTGCCTTCAGCTCAGGTCATGATCCCAGGGTCCTGGGATAGAGTCTCGCATCGGGCTCCCTGCTCAGTGGGGAGTCTGCTTCTCCCTCTGCTCCTCCGCTCAAGCTCTCTCTCTCTCAGAAGGATAAATAAAAATTCTTTTTTTTTAAAGTCTGTTTTTCAAATATACAGAATGCTGCCTCAATCTGGAAAACGAGTGTTCAATTATGAGCAGTTTCCTGGGTACCTCACGGAGTTGATCCAGCAATTCCTTCTCCTCTCTCATCTGTTCCATTTTCCTCCGAATTGTAAACTGTGGGTCTATAGATTCCAAATTTCTCTGAGGTCTTAGAAACACTGTAATAAAAAGGAAAAAAAAAAAAGAGCGCCTTTATTGAATGCCTACCCCAGGATGCCCCACAGGACTACTCCTGTGTAAAAGTCAAACACATAGTTTACTCCCAGATAATGCACTTGCCACTCACCGGAAACAAATTCCGACTTCACATTGGAAAGCTTGATCTGAATATTCTAAGGACTATATTTTACATTGTACTGAGTTATGCAGACCAACAGAAGTGGTATTTTTGGGGGGGGGATAATAAACTAAATGCAGCGAAGGTTTTGGGTTACCCGGGGACCATGCCGGGCCACATCTCTAATAGGTGTCCTCCCCTCTTCGCTCATGTTCCCGCTGCTTTCATTCTAGGTGTACATTTACACTTGGGTTTTCTGGATTGTTTCATAAATTTGGATACTTTTGTTCAAATAAGAGGACTCTGAAATTGCTCTGCATGTTAAAAATGAGGACGGGTTAACATTTCTGTTGGCCAAAACTTTTTATGAGCCTGAGTTAAGAACGAAGTGATGATACACAGGATTACGTATTTTAAGCATGGAGTGGAGAAACTCTGCTTCTATCATGTCATGGACACTGGATCCAGAAAGCTGGTTCTTTAGAGATGACCAGAGACTCCTTTTAGAAATGCCGGCAAGATCAGAGGCAGCTTAAGAGGCCATCCTTGGCTTCACGTGTTTAAAATGACAACCATCAAGAACAGCAACTAACAGGGGAGCTCCCTCTGGAAGGAGGCAAGCCTCAGGCTCCAGAGAAAATGAATACTCTACATCTCCGAAGGATAACATCTTCTAAAGGCTAATCGAGAAGGTACACAATAGTCTACATGTAGCAGAGTGATCCTAGCAAGGATTTTAATCACTTTTTATTATGATGCAAAGCCCAGGGCAGATTTAAACTTGAAATTTTTTTCCTCCTTGAGATTTCCATTCCATTAAAACTGTCAACCTCCCATGCACCCAAGCAGGAGCCAAGTGCAGGTAAGAGCCGTATCTGCTTCCCCAGCCCAGAGACTTTCAGACTGCATGTGTGTTTAGGGGGCGAGGTGGGGCAGGGGAGCCCTCCAGGACCCTCTGGGCAGAGCAGTTTCATTTTAAAAACCACTACCACAGAGAAGGCTGCACTTGTGCTGCAATTCCAGCAATTCCAATCACCATAATTTAAATAATGTCAACAAGAGGGTCCTGCCACCTTTCAGATTTCCTACAGGCCCTTCAAAAGCTATTTCAATTACTAACTTTTAAAAGATAAATATAGTTTATAAATAGAAGAGAAAAACTTGAGTCTACTCCCTATAGCCCTATAATCAATTACCCCCTGCTCACCCAACTATATCATTTTAACCTCAGTGTGCACCTTTGGACCAAACCACCTTAATCAATGACTTGTATCAGGACACTTGGGTGGCACAGTTAAGTGTCCTACTCTTGGTTTCAGGTCAAGTCTTTTTTTGGGGGGGGGGGATTGTTAGGTGAGGGTCTTGAGATTGGAGCCCTGCAACAGACTCTGTGCTCAGGGGGGAGTCTTCTTCTCACTCTCTCCCTCTCCCTCTGCCCCTCCTGCTCATGCACGTACTCTCTTTCTCTTTCTCTCTCTCTCAAAAACAAATACAATGACTTGCACTATACTCCTCATATCTCAGTATTTTCTAAGTCAGTTGTAAGATCTTTGAATCAGCATTCTGATACTCCACGGAAGATTAGAAAGCTGTCTTAATAAACACTTGATTTACAGCAGATGGAGAAAGAGGGTGGTCTACTAGACACAACACCTTCTGGAACCTCAGGGAGGACTCAGCCTGGGGCCTGGGCCTCTGCTTCAAGCCATCCAGGGAAGTCATTGGCAAAAAGAGCTAAAGACACACGTCACCAAAGGGGTTGTGACCAAGACCCACAGCAGCCAAACCCACAGGAAGTGAGGCTAATTATTTAGAAAAATCAAAGCAAGTCCAGTAGAGGAAGTAGGGTAGTGTAACCCAGCAGGGGGAGATGGGCAGTTTGCAGAGAAAAGGGAAATGAGAAGGTAGACCAACCAGGTAGGAAGCATGGAAGAAACCGGAGATTCACTAAGCTTGCCTTTTCATCCTATCGAGACCAACAAAAACATCTACCCCTTTAACATAACATCCAGAAGAGCTCTATATTGGAATGTAAATTTTAGAGATAATCCATACCCCCAAAGAAAACCAAATTTACCAAAAAAGTCAAGGGATGTGAGCACAGTGGAGTAATATATACACTAGCCAGCAAGGGGCGCCCCAACCTTGTTTAAACAAATTTAATGTTTCCTTTGGAAGTTTTAGTTCCCTCTGGCTTTTTTCTAGAGGGCAATCTTATCTAATACAGCATGCTTAATATTCTCAATATGTTTTTATTGGCAGATTTCTTTCTGAATATAAAACTATCAGGAAGTTAAATTAACCGAGAGCTTTTGTTTAACGCACACAATTCAAGTTTCTACGCCTTGATAGGGCCCTACGTGAGATAATACAATGGTGTCTGCGTTTTAATGTCCCGGCATCATTCATCATCTTAAATTCCCGTGCATCTTAAAAATACAATATGCATGCCTGGGTATTTGCTCTATGAATGTTAAGCAATTGCAAAGTGCTAAAACACATTTGAACTGTGTGTGTGTGTGTTTTTAATGAATACTTCAAATGTACCTAAAATTATTGGAAGCCATGGCTATAACACTACTAGTTTTCTAAATGGATTAATTACTGTGGAATATATGAGAAATTAAAACATACTCTTTAGGCTAGTAATAAATCTAAGAGCACATAAGTGCTTGCCTATTTTGCTGGGTCTATTATGATAGAATCATTTTAATGGGACCATTATGGTAGCTCTGATTCTATTACCTACAGGTGGGTTTTTCTTTTCTTTTTTTTTTTTAATCTTTTCTTTCAAGTCATATTTAAATACTACATATAGTCACCAGGCTGAACCAAAGCTTCAGGAAATTGATCTAAGGAAGAATTATTCCGTTTTTTTCCTTCACTTCATATCACTAAATTTTAAGAACTTCCTTAATTCGAGGGGGAGAGCTGAGGCTACAAGACAATATTAAGAAAAGCTGCACTATTAGTATCTATTTTTCAAATCAAAGTCCACTCTATTTAAGTGTAAGTAAGAAGAAAAAAAAAAGAGGGAGAAGAGAGCAGAGTGAGTGTGTGGAGGACTCTGTGTGTGTCTGTGCACGCACACACGCGTGTATATAGGCAGAGACAAAGATATAAGTGGTTTAAGATGCAGGAAAAACTGCATCTTTTAATTACTTAACTGTTTAATTGCTATATATCTAATAAATAACATTCAAGGAATAGAAAAGATGATTTGCTCATATCTGTAATTTATTCAGCGGAAGAGACAAATCTCTAAGCAAAGCCCCTGCACGGAATGATGAATATGTTTGTGCAGATCATCAAATTCATCTTTACAAGTACAGGTCAAATTCCACTGATTTTTCCATTATCCCTACCACTTGCTTCACTTTTCTCCTCATCCTCATCCCCGACCTGGGAATGATCGGTCTATCACCATACCGGATTCTGTATCTGTGTCTCTCACGGCACTCATCACTTTCTCTCTTACAGTGTAGATCTGTTCCTCTCCATTATGACTCTGTAAGAATTTATGTCTGTTTTCAATTTGTGTGTCTCCTCCTGCCCCACAAAACAGTTTGATGGATGAAAAAAATGAAACAAGTGTTTCAAAAATTCCCTCATTCAAAGATCAGTCTGTTGCAGAGATTATCCTACCCTGATAATCAGTCACCTGAATTTTTCCTGTCATGAAAAGTCTACTAGAGCTTGGTTTCCAGGTCTGACTTCATCAGAGTCTGAAATAAAAGTTCTATAAAACCAGATAGCTTGCTTGTCTTTTTCAGAGTTATATCCATAATAACGAGCATCATGCTCAGCACAGAGTAGACAAGAGACACTTAAGAACGTGCACCAGAAACCATTTTTCTATTTAAGAATATCATCTTTTAAAAGATTTATTTGTTTATTTTAGAGAGAGAGAGAGATAATCTCAAGTGGACTCCACACTGAGTGTAGAGCCCAACGCTGGGCTCAATCCCAAGACCCTGGGATCATGACCTGACCCAAAAATTAAGTCAACCACTCAACCAACTGAGCCACTAGGTGCCCCAAGAATATTTTTTTTAATTAAACCAAGAAAGCCCACTGTTCTAAAAACTGCCTGAAATGTTTATTTAATTATTATGTGAAATGCATGCTTGGTATAGAATTTATCTGTCTATATAATTGACCCCTTTATTGCCTAAATTTAACTCAATGGGAGATTTCTTCTCCATGGATGTATGAGGTTTTGAAATGTAGCTCTCGGTTTCTCCTTGGAAGTTAAGAACCTGGCCTGGGTGTCATGTTTAAGATAACACAAATTCAAGGGCAGAGAAATACAATGGCTTTGAAAAAAAAAATACCAGGGCTTTAGATTTAGGCTAATGTGAATTAGAAATCTGATTAATGCATTCATTTATTCCCTTCTGGCACCCCAAAATTAGAGACATTCTCTCTCTGCCCTCAAAATGCTCACATTTCCTCTTTATGATTTTGGACAATTTTATTCTAACCTAGAGGCTCTCACCTACTTGAACATAAACATCAGTACAAAAGTAATCAATGTGTAGAGTCCATGTGACACCAAATAAATCAGCACCTCTGGGGGTGGAGCTGACAGCTAGAGCTTTAAAAACACTCAGATGATTCTAATATGGAGCTAGGGCTAGCATTGCTTGAAACACCTTTCATGGCCTATTTCCTCATTTTTTGTATTGGGGAAAAGAATACCTGGAAGTGCAAGATGATGGTAAAAACCTAAAAAATAGTCTGTACATTGACCCAAGAAGGATATGCCCATTCATTCATTCTCCAGTGATAATTCAAAGGCCAATTTTAAGTATAAATTTGCACCCACGAACTCAGTGCAAATGAAAAAGGGACAATGATTCAGAAGAAGATAGGAACAACAGCAACAAGAAGACAGGACCAGTTTTCACTTCAAAGTGAAGGGGAAAGGCAAGAGATAGGGCACAAGAGCAAAAGAAGGAGAAATAGTTTCTAAGTTAAGAACCAGTTGGGGTGTCTGGGTGGCTCAGTTGATTAAGAGGCTGCCTTTGGCTAGGGTCATGATCCCGGGGTCCTGGGAGCGAGCCCCACATCGGGATCCCTGCTGGATGGGCAGCCTGCTTCTTCCTCTCCAAGGCTTGTGCTCTCCCGCTCTCTCCCTCTCTCTCAAATAAATGAATAAAATCTTTTAAAAAAGAAGAAAAAAAAGAACCAGTTGAAGCGACGCCACCCCATCTAGTGCCAGGAGTGCACGCCCAGGCCTGCACACATCCCCTGATGCTCCCCATCTTCTCCATCCTCCCATCCATCTCGAGAGACAGAATGCTGGGGGCTGCGGGAATTCAAACTTCCAAGGACCTTCTAGCCAGTTTGTCATTTTTAAAAATTCTTTTGGGGGGAGGAGCAAGATGGCGGAAGAGCAGGGTCCCCAAATCACCTGTCTCCACCAAACTACCTAGAAAACCTTCAAATTATCCTGAAAATCTATGAATTCGGCCTGAGAATTAAAGAGAGACCAGCTGGAATGCTACAGTGAGAAGAGTTCGCGCATCTATCAAGGTAGGAAGACGGGGAAAAAGAAATAAAGGAACAAAGGCCTCCAAGGGGGAGGGGCCCCGCGAGGAGCCGGGCTGAGGCCGGGGCGAGTGTCCCCAGGACAGGAGAGCCCCGTCCCGGAGGAGCAGGAGCTGCACCGACCTTCCCGGGGGAAAGGGGCTCGCGGGGGACTTGGAGCAGGAACCAGGAGGGCGAGGATGCCCTCGGGCTCCCGGGGACAGTAACAGCAACTGCGCGCCCAGGAGAGTGCGCCGAGCTCCCTAAGGGCTGCAGCGCGCACGGCGGGACCCGGCGGGACCCGGAGCAGCTGAAGGGGCTCGGGCGGCGGCTCCGCGGAGGGGGCTGCGCGGCCCCGGGAGCAGCTCGGAGGGGCTCGGGCAGAAGAAGAGGCTCCGTGCGGAGGGGCCTGCGCGGTTCCAGGAGCAGCTCGGAGGGGCTCGGGCGGCGGCTCCGCGGAGGGGGCTGCGGGGCGGGAGCGCGAATCCAACAGCGCAGGCTCCGGAGCACAGGGCGCCGGGACACAGCCCAGGATCCCGCCTCCCCCGGGACAGGCAGAGGCCGGGAGGGCCCAGGACAGCGAGGACGCTCCTGCCCCAGCTGAGCAGATCAGCGGCCCCGCCCCGGAGCCTCCAGGCCCTGCAGACGGAGAGCTCCGGAGTTCCTGCCGGAGCTGAATCCAGGTTTCCAGAGCTGCCCCGCCACTGGGGCTGTTCCTCCTGCGGCCTCACGGGGTAAACAACCCCCACCGAGCCCTGCACCAGGCAGGGGCACAGCAGCTCCCCCAACTGCTAACACCTGAAAATCAGCACAACAGGCCCCTCCCCCAGAACACCAGCTAGACTGACAACTTCCAGGAGAAGCCAAGGGACTTAAAGAACACAGAATCAGAAGATACTCCCCGGTGGTTCTTTTTTTGTTTGTTTGTTTTTGTTTTTGTTTTTGTTTTGTTTTGCTTTTTGATTTGTTTCCTTCCCCCACCCCCTTTTTTTCTCCTTTCTTTTTCTTTCTCTTTTTCTTCTTTTTTTTTCGTTTTTTTTTTCTTTTTCTTCCCTTTTTTTTCTCTTTCTCTTTTCTTTCCTTCTTTCTCTCCTCTCTTTTTCTCTTTTTCCCAATACAACTTGCTTTTGGCCACTCTGCACTGAGCAAAATGACTAGAAGGAAAACCTCACCTCAAAAGAAAGAATCAGAAACAGTCCTCTCTCCCACAGAGTTACAAAATCTGGATTACAATTCAATGTCAGAAAGCCAATTCAGAAGCACTATTATACAGCTACTGGTGGCTCTAGAAAAAAGTATAAAGGACTCAAGAGACTTCATGACTGCAGAATTTAGAGCTAATCAGGCAGAAATTAAAAATCAATTGAATGAGATGCAATCCAAACTAGAAGTCCTAACGACGAGGGTTAACGAGGTGGAAGAACGAGTGAGTGACCTAGAAGACAAGTTGATAGCAAAGAGGGAAACTGAGGAAAAAAGAGACAAACAATTAAAAGACCATGAAGATAGATTAAGGGAAATAAACGACAGCCTGAGGAAGAAAAACCTACGTTTAATTGGGGTTCCCGAGGGCGCCGAAAGGGACAGAGGGCCAGAATATGTATTTGAACAAATTCTAGCTGAAAACTTTCCTAATCTGGGAAGGGAAACAGGCATTCAGATCCAGGAAATAGAGAGATCCCCCCCTAAAATCAATAAAAACCGTTCAACACCTCGACATTTAATTGTGAAGCTTGCAAATTCCAAAGATAAAGAGAAGATCCTTAAAGCAGCAAGAGACAAGAAATCCCTGACTTTTATGGGGAGGAGTATTAGGGTAACAGCAGACCTCTCCACAGAGACCTGGCAGGCCAGAAAGGGCTGGCAGGATATATTCAGGGTCCTAAATGAGAAGAACATGCAACCAAGAATACTTTATCCAGCAAGGCTCTCATTCAAAATGGAAGGAGAGATAAAGAGCTTCCAAGACAGGCAGCAACTAAAAGAATATGTGACCTCCAAACCAGCTCTGCAAGAAATTTTAAGGGGGCCTCTTAAAATTCCCCTTTAAGAAGAAGTTCAGTGGAACAGTCCACAAAAACAAAGACTGAATAGATATCATGATGACACTAAACTCATATCTCTCAATAGTAACTCTGAATGTGAACGGGCTTAATGACCCCATCAAAAGGCGCAGGGTTTCAGACTGGATAAAAAAGCAGGACCCATCTATTTGCTGTCTACAAGAGACTCATTTTAGACAGAAGGACACCTGCAGCCTGAAAATAAAAGGTTGGAGAACCATTTACCATTCGAATGGTCCTCAAAAGAAAGCAGGGGTAGCCATCCTTATATCAGATAAACTAAAATTTACCCCAAAGACTGTAGTGAGAGATGAAGAGGGACACTATATCATACTTAAAGGATCTATTCAACAAGAGGACTTAACAATCCTCAATATATATGCTCCGAATGTGGGAGCTGCCAAATATATAAATCAATTATTAACCAAAGTGAAGAAATACTTAGATAATAATACACTTATACTTGGTGACTTCAATCTAGCTCTTTCTATACTCGATAGGTCTTCTAAGCAAAACATCTCCAAAGAAACGAGAGCTTTAAATGATACACTGGACCAGATGGATTTCACAGATATCTACAGAACTTTACATCCAAACTCAACTGAATACACATTCTTCTCAAGCGCACATGGAACTTTCTCCAGAATAGACCACATATTGGGTCACAAATCGGGTCTGAACCGATACCAAAAGATTGGGATTGTCCCCTGCATATTCTCGGACCATAATGCCTTGAAATTAGAACTAAATCACAACAAGAAGTTTGGAAGGACCTCAAACACATGGAGGTTAAGGACCATCCTGCTAAAAGATAAAAGGGTCAACCAGGAAATTAAGGAAGAATTAAAAAGATTCATGGAAACCAATGAGAATGAAGATACAACCGTTCAAAATCTTTGGGACGCAGCAAAAGCAGTCCTAAGGGGGAAATACATCGCAATACAAGCATCCATTCAAAAACTGGAAAGAACTCAAATACAAAAGCTAACCTTACACATAAAGGAGCTAGAGAAAAAACAGCAAATAGATCCTACACCCAAGAGAAGAAGGGAGTTAATAAAGATTCGAGCAGAACTCAACGAAATCGAGACCAGAAGAACTGTGGAACAGATCAACAGAACCAGGAGTTGGTTCTTTGAAAGAATTAATAAGATAGATAAACCATTAGCCAGCCTTATTAAAAAGAAGAGAGAGAAGACTCAAATTAATAAAATCATGAATGAGAAAGGAGAGATCACTACCAACACCAAGGAAATACAAACGATTTTAAAAACATATTATGAACAGCTATACGCCAATAAATTAGGCAATCTAGAAGAAATGGACGCATTCCTGGAAAGCCACAAACTACCAAAACTGGAACAGGAAGAAATAGAAAACCTGAACAGGCCAATAACCAGGGAGGAAATTGAAGCAGTCATCAAAAACCTCCCAAGACACAAGAGTCCAGGGCCAGATGGCTTCCCAGGAGAATTTTATCAAACGTTTAAAGAAGAAATCATACCTATTCTCCTAAAGCTGTTTGGAAAGATAGAAAGAGATGGAGTACTTCCAAATTCGTTCTATGAAGCCAGCATCACCTTAATTCCAAAGCCAGACAAAGACCCCGCCAAAAAGGAGAATTACAGACCAATATCCCTGATGAACATGGATGCAAAAATTCTCAACAAGATACTGGCCAATAGGATCCAACAGTACATTAAGAAAATTATTCACCATGACCAAGTAGGATTTATCCCTGGGACACAAGGCTGGTTCAACACCCGTAAAACAATCAATGTGATTCATCATATCAGCAAGAGAAAAACCAAGAACCATATGATCCTCTCATTGGATGCAGAGAAAGCATTTGACAAAATACAGCATCCATTCCTGATCAAAACTCTTCAGAGTGTAGGGATAGAGGGAACATTCCTTGACATCTTAAAAGCCATCTATGAAAAGCCCACAGCAAATATCATTCTCAATGGGGAAGCACTGGGAGCCTTTCCCCTAAGATCAGGAACAAGACAGGGATGTCCACTCTCACCACTGCTATTCAACATAGTACTGGAAGTCCTAGCCTCAGCAATCAGACAACAAAAAGACATTAAAGGCATTCAAATTGGCAAAGAAGAAGTCAAACTCTCCCTCTTCGCCGATGACATGATACTCTACATAGAAAACCCAAAAGTCTCCACCCCAAGATTGCTAGAACTCATACAGCAATTCGGTAGCGTGGCAGGATACAAAATCAATGCCCAGAAATCAGTGGCATTTCTATACACAAACAATGAGACTGAAGAAAGAGAAATTAAGGAGTCAATCCCATTTACAATTGCACCCAAAAGCATAAGATACCTAGGAATAAACCTCACCAAAGATGTAAAGGATCTATACCCTCAAAACTATAGAACACTTCTGAAAGAAATTGAGGAAGACACAAAGAGATGGAAAAATATTCCATGCTCATGGATTGGCAGAATTAATATTGTGAAAATGTCAATGTTACCCAGGGCAATATACACGTTTAATGCAATCCCTATCAAAATACCATTTACTTTCTTCAGAGAGTTAGAACAAATTATTTTAAGATTTGTGTGGAATCAGAAAAGACCCCGAATAGCCAGGGGAATTTTAAAAAAGAAAACCATATCTGGGGGCATCACAATGCCAGATTTCAGGTTGTACTACAAAGCTGTGGTCATCAAGACAGTGTGGTACTGGCACAAAAACAGACACATAGATCAGTGGAACAGAATAGAGAATCCAGAAGTGGACCCTGAACTTTATGGACAACTAATATTCGATAAAGGAGGAAAGACTATCCATTGGAAGAAAGACAGTCTCTTCAATAAATGGTGCTGGGAAAATTGGACATCCACATGCAGAAGAATGAAACTAGACCACTCTCTTTCACCATACACCAAGATAAACTCAAAATGGATGAAAGATCTAAATGTGAGACAAGATTCCATCAAAATCCTAGAGAAGAACACAGGCAACACCCTTTTTGAACTCGGCCATAGTAACTTCTTGCAAGATACATCCACGAAGGCAAAAGAAACAAAAGCAAAAATGAACTATTGGGACTTCATCAAGATAAGAAGCTTTTGCACAGCAAAGGATACAGTCAACAAAACTCAAAGACAACCTACAGAATGGGAGAAGATATTTGCAAATGACATATCAGATAAAGGGCTAGTTTCCAAGATCTATAAAGAACTTATTAAACTCAACACCAAAGAAACAAACAATCCAATCATGAAATGGGCAAAAGACATGAACAGAAATCTCACAGAGGAAGACATAGACATGGCCAACATGCATATGAGAAAATGCTCTGCATCACTTGCCATCAGGGAAATACAAATCAAAACTACAATGAGATACCACCTCACACCAGTGAGAATGGGGAAAATTAACAAGGCAGGAAACAACAAATGTTGGAGAGGATGCGGAGAAAAGGGAACCCTCTTACACTGTTGGTGGGAATGTGAACTGGTGCAGCCACTCTGGAAAACTGTGTGGAGGTTCCTCAAACAGTTAAAAATATAGCTGCCCTACGACCCAGCAATTGCACTGTTGGGGATTTACCCCAAAGATACAAATGCAATGAAACGCCGGGACACCTGCACCCCGATGTTTCTAGCAGCAATGGCCACTATAGCCAAACTGTGGAAGGAGCCTCGGTGTCCAACGAAAGATGAATGGATAAAGAAGATGTGGTTTATGTATACAATGGAATATTACTCAGCTATTAGAAATGACAAATACCCACCATTTGCTTCAATGTGGATGGAACTGGAGGGTATTATGCTGAGTGAAGTAAGTCAGTCGGAGAAGGACAAACATTATATGTTCTCATTCATTTGGGGAATATAAATAATAGTGAAAGGGAAAATAAGGGAAGGGAGAAGAAATGTGTGGGAAATATCAGAAAGGGAGACAGAACGTAAAGACTGCTAACTCTGGGAAACGAACTAGGGGTGGTAGAAGGGGAGGAGGGCGGGGGGTGGGAGTGAATGGGTGACGGGCACTGGGTGTTATTCTGTATGTTAGTAAATTGAACACCAATATGTAAAAAAAAAAAAAAAAGTTGAAAAAAAAATAAAAATAAAATAAAAAAAATAAAATTTCTTTTGAAGAAAGAGTTTCAGAAAAAAATGGGGAATTGAAAATGAGATGCGTTTGGAATGAAATACCGAAAAGAATTTAAATAAAAGGGGATTATAATATAAGGCAAGACAGCGAACAAGGTCTAAAAATGCCAACTTTACCGAAAATAGTAACTCAAGAATATAAATGGAAAGACAAACTACATCGCACGCTGGGGTGAGTTGGTAATAAGATGCTGTTTCCTTACAAAGGTTGAGCCTGGGGCAGATTACGGATAACAGGAATGGGGGAAACAAAACTGATGTGCTAATCAGCTTTGAAACGCCCAGAATGGCCAGTGAACAGGATCTCCTACTTAAGAGGAACGAGTGAGAAGAACATAAAAACCAGGCTGTATTTCTATTGCAAGATCCATTGGTATGCTTGTGACTACGCAAGTGCAACTTCACTAATTTAAAAAACGCTTCGGAAAACATACTGAAATCACAAGGCCAAGGGTAGCACAAAGAGAATGAAGAAGCATGTGCAAAGGCAGATCTGGGAACCTGCACAAATATTCATAAAGAGCATTTCTGCGTAGGAAACTAGCTGTTGTCCACGGTGCATTCTAGATAAACTGCAAATAGGGATAAATGACAGCCACCAATTACCTGATGTGACTGATGAGCCACCTGAATACTGAAAGCAGCTCCTTTACTAAGACTTGGGTACGGCGTGAGAGCTACCCGTGAATCCCTGGAGTTTGCACACGTGAAAAAATACCAAGTAAATACAGTGCAAGGTTATTTTGTCAGAGAGAGTTCTACAATTATTAATTCCTACCGGAAATTTAGGATGTTTAATGAAATGAAGGCAGGCTGGCTTATAGCTTACACCAGGAGGCCTCAATAGACAGCTGCGCGTGGAGTATGGAAATGGTGCCAGGTTAGGACCCTGGGTGGCCTCATCTCCACTGCTATGTAGCAGTGTGACCTCACCTCTCCAGTTTTAGCCGGTGCATCCATATACATAGAAATTCTAGGGCTACATAACATGACTAGATCTTTCCCAGCTTAAAAAAAAAAAAAAAAAAAAAAAAAAGTTCTTTGGTTTCAGATAGCGCTCCTAAGGAAATACCAAATCACACATAAATCTTTCATTTTAGGCTTGATTTCCTTTAAACAACAGCAGACCCATAAATAGCCAGGCTTTCTGAAAAACAAAAATGCCTCTCCCCCTCTTTTTTATTTTTGAGTAAAGGAATGGTTTATCGGGAAAGTTTCCACTGAGCCCTCCCAGAATTTAAAATAGGGATGGTATAAGGAGGGACTTTTGCCTCGTTACTGCTGAAGCCTACTTATTTGCAGTTAAAAAACTTAGAAATCTATGAAATAATAAAACTCCTTTGACAACTAACCTGCCAAAATATACATGTATCCTTCTTCACAAGGAAACTGGGAAGCTTTTTTGATTGAATTTTGACCAGAAATCACAGCAAATGTTTTAAATCTACTTTTTCTATATAACATACTTCGAATAAAAAATAACTATGATCGGAAAATTTATTTTCCTATTGTGTTTGCCTTTTGGTTATACCTCATATCTCACTTCTGTTCCCTCTAAATCATGCTGTTTTATTTAGCATTACTTTTGTCACTTTGTATCTTCGAGTAAAATGTTTAAAATCTTAACATTAGACTAAATGGGGATCCTGATCTATTTGGCATGTAGGTCTGGATAACTAAATTTTGTTTTCATCTTTTAGGCTACTTAAGATATTGAATGGCACAAAATTAAAAGATATCCTTAATAGTCCAACAAGCCGTCTTCATTTTTTTATCAGCACATCTGATTTTCAGGCCAATTCACTCTTCTTGAGTATTATATAGGTGAACTGACACTCAAAAAGGTAGAAGGCATCAAAAATTAAAGGTGAAAATAGCCCCCCCCCCAAAAAAAAGAAGAAAAAAGGGAGAAGGCAAGTGATTTCTCATTTTTAGAAATTTCTCAATGTTAACATTATTTTCAGTGCACCACTCAGGAATAAGCCATCATATTAATTATCTTAAAAATCTCATACGGTTAAGCAGAGATAATAAAAGATCAAACTCTAAAGTCGCTTTGTTCAGATGCAGGAGCAAGCAGAGACACTCCAAATGTGCAACCCCCCAATTTTTGTAAACAAGCAAACAAACCAAAAACAAACAAACAAAAAAAAAAAAACAGAAAACAAAAACCCAAGCAGAAAAGGCAGAGAAAGAAATTATCATAAAGTCCTCCTGAACTTCAGAATTTCAAGTTAATTACGTGTAGTTTGACAAACTGCTAGAGAACAAGCCACATGCACTCTCTGGACTCTACGTTCCCGGCTTTACTCTCTGTTTCTTATAGCAGGCATGCAGGTGAATATACTCTATCTTCAGCTGCACAGAGATGAACGTTCAGTATATTCACTGGCTTATTAATGAGCACATCGAAGAATAGGTACAAGGCCACCTACCATTGTCACTGTCTCCTTCAGATGGAACGCTGTAGCTAGAGCTGTCCCATGTTTGTGCCTGTGTAAGTTTGTTGAAGGAGATAGGAGGAAGAGTGAGGGCTGGGTCTGCAGGAGAGCAAGAGAGCCGGTCCGCGTACGGTTGGACAAGGACCAGGAAAAACCAAAGGGGCAGTGGCATTTCACAAATGGCATAAGGTTTGTATGGAAATGAAGCGAATTTCGTGTTATGGGATTTAAATTCAAATGTACAATATAGGAGAGGAATGAAAGATGGCGCATGAAATAAAAAGAATGATAAAAACTGAGTGTTAGTACTTATCAATCATATACTTTGCATGCAGTTAATATCGTTAATCTTAACAGTTCTGCAAGCCCAGACTCAGAGTACTATAATGAACCATGTCGGCAGAAAGGAAGAGTACCCACAGGTAACACAGATACAAAGCAGAAGACCTACCAGACACCTTTTTAAAAAAACCTTCTAAATAACTAACAGTCATAGCAAATACGATTCACACAAAGAAGTTGGTTACGTAGACAAAGCTTAATATGCGTAAATATATCTAATATTTAGAAATGAGACTGTTACAGAATCAGTGTTTACCACTTGTCAAGTTTTTTTTTTTTTTTTCCCAAGGCAATGTAAAATTTCTCTAATTTCTCTTTAAAGGCCACTGGAGTGCTTTATTGATAGCTGTGGTTGGCCGACTCCTTGCTCAACCCTTGACACACACACACACCTCTCAATACTGTCTTTGAGACTGATCAGTAGAAAAACAGTTTTTGACACCAGCAGAGTCTCTTTAACAACACACCTAGTTCACCAATAGATGTCAATCAGTTTCAAGCGCTTCTGAGTTAGGAATGAATATTTGAGTATATGCAATTGTCTCTCTTTGGAGGAAACACGGAAGAGAAAAAAACTTTCTTGTGAAGAAAACTATCAGCCTACTTCAGAATCTAAGTTCTTATTCCAATTTGCTGAGTTGAGCAGTCTGTTTTTATTTATAACACAGAAATCACAGAAATCCACATACATAACTTTAAAGGAAAAATTAATTGACTTTTAAAAGTCCCAAAGCTACCCAACCAAACAGAATTTCTTTTTAAATCATACGATCTTCAGTGAAGATCACTATATATATTATTTTTTAGAAAATGTGAAAAATACATATTCTAATATATTTAAGTTACTAAATAAAATGCAAAAAATCCCCAATGTATAATGCACTTCTATAAAGTTCCAACATGCCACTTGATGGTCCTGAAGATAAATCAGCATTATTTAACAGCAACCAACTCCACAAAGCTTTCAACGACTGCCACGATTTCCACAGTGGTTAGTCAGCATTACAGAAAGGTTGGAAGCTTGGACAGGAAACCGTCTTTGGTTTCTGCTATTCGAAATAAACACGCCATTTCTTTTTCACCACTACAAAGAATCTGAAATGGCTGAACAGCACAATATTGATAAGCCGAGTTCGGACTCCATAAAAGGAAGGGAAAATAAAAATCACCGAGACAATTTTACAACTAAATTGTAAAGATGCACATTCAAAAGAATATTGTTTTTTGGAGATCCATTCAACTATTGATTGCTTAATTTTCAAATGTTTCAGAATTACTTAAAACTAGCTGTAAGGGTTAGAAGCAAGTCTGCGGCCCAATCTGAGGTCCTCAACGCAGAGAGAACTCTCCTGGCAGGACATCACTAAAGGCACGGAGGAGATGTGCCCACCCAACCATCTCCCCCGCACACACCTGAGACCCCGGAGAAATGGAAGCCTAGGCCAGCTCTGACTGCATATGATCAGTTCTGTGAATGAGGAGGCCAGTCATTTGAGCCTTATTTCACGCACAATTTGGCTTTTCCCTAAAATACCTACTAACCTTTGTTACGCCCAAGCATTTTCTCAAATAGCTTTGCCTCATAGCCCATCCAAAATGTCAGGAAACCATTATGCCTGGCTACATGTTACCCATCAGTCAACTTGCTTAAAAAACAGAAAAGTTTCCTTCATAAAGGAATCATCTTTGGTATTTAAAGGGTACCCTTTTACAAAAATATATGCACGTGTATCTTCCACTGTTGCCAAAATGGTTTACTGGAAAACCCAAGGACATCCAAGTTCTTCACTAGTTTTTTGCTTAAACGTGTCTGAGTCCTTTATCAGCACTTACTTAAAAGCATCATAGCAGCGAGCATATGCAAAGATCCAAAGATATTAAAACAAAAGGGACCTCGAAGAAGGCAGATTCGTGCCTTCTTTCTTCGTGACTTTAGTGCAGAAATCAGAAAAGCCAGATTTTTCTATGCACGGTCCTTCTTTTTAAAACCAAGAGGCTTTTTTGCACATTGCTAGAATTTCTATCTGTGAATTCGCTAACAGTAAATTTAAAGAAAGTAGGTAATGTAAGCAGAGAGGCTCAATTAAAGAAACGATTCCTGACCATTCATGTGAGCCTTGAAATGATCACCCTGATGTAGGAGGAAATACGTAACCCTACGAGGGTTAGAAAGCCAACAAGGAATGTTTAAGCTGAATCACCCTGTCAGAGGCTGCGCTTGAGCTCAGCAGCAGACCAGGAACCACTGGGGCAAAAAGGGCTAGCTATTTTTTTTTTTAATCTACCTTGGGTAAAAAAAAAAAAAAAAACACACACACACACACAACTCATTAGGATATTTCTTCCCCAATTACAAGCCCCATCACATTTTCTCTTTGCTCTGACTGAAAAGGAGATACGACATCTACTGCTGATAACGCAGACTTCACAGGTGATGCATTGAAAACAAGGCTCCAAGGTCTGGCCTCCCCAGGCTGTCCCGAGGCCCTGATGCCAGGACTCACGTTCACCAGGTTCCTTCACAAGGCTGCTCACACTAACACATACACATCTAGGAGGCTACAGAGAAACCCCTGAGTGTGTACAAGTGTCAGGACGCTGAGGTTTTAAATTACCTGATCGAGGCTTCAGGCCAAATGGAGCTGTGCTGTTGCTGGTAGGAGAGACTGCAGGGGAGTTCACTCTAATCTGCAGGATCAGAAGGAAAGGATGCTTTTAAAAAAAACAAAAACAAAACACAAAAAACTGAAGCAGAACTACACGTTTCTGTATGTTCGAGGGTTATAATAACACCACTACCTTTTTGATTGGCTGCTGTGTGATGACTGAAGCATCTTCACATTGCAAACGGTGTAAGAGGCACCATCAGTAGAATGTTGTTTGGGGAGAGAGCCAGTCAATTTTTATTTGAGCAATAAAAAATATTCTACAGTTACGTGACCCTGGCAATCCTTTTCTGCTCCAGGATAGATGCATGCATTGTGTACACACGCACAAGCACGCACACACATCCACCTCCCAGGGGGCACAGATGATGAAGAACCTCATGACACAGTAACATGAGGAAACAGGTAACACTGGGACGCCTGGTGGCTCAGTGGTTGAGCACCTGCCTTCAGCCCAGGGCGTGACCCCGGGGTCCTAGGATCGAGTCCCCACAGGGAGCCTGCTTCTCCCTCTGCCTGGGTCTCTGCCTCTCTCTCTCTGTGTCTCATGAATAAATAAATAAAATCTTAAAAAAAAAAAAAAGAAAACAGGTAACACTGAACAGAGTCTCATCTACAGGGAAAGTGCACGCTGCATCACTGATGCAGAACAGGACATTTGAAACAGTGCCTATTTGAGCTATCGCTTTGTTTTCTGTAAAGATGTTGCCGTATTTGGTTTTCAAAATGTATCTCATAAAATTAATCTTTAATTATGGATAGGGCCAGATAAGACTATGACAGCTGAGGAGAGAGACCCCCCCTCCAGAGAATCTGCAATACAATTAACTTACAAATCATGACAGTCTCAGATCATATATTTCTGTAAAAGAGATTTCAATTCAGCTTTGCAAACCACCTCAGCTCACGTTCGTCTTCGGGAAACTCACCTCATTTGGAGAATACTCGCTCCCGTTGCTCTGTAATGTTAGATCATTTTGCACCTTAAAGGAAAAAAAATGCACAGTATGTTCCATTAGCCCATAAAATTACTGAGGCAAGAACGGTATCCTTCAAGACTTCCATCATATCCCTGGCACATGGGCACACAGTGAAAATACACTGAATTAATTAACTGGTGTGGTAAGTGGCTAAGTAGGTCATACTTACACTTGCTAAAAACACGCAGCTGTCGTCACACATATAAAAATACATCTAAAGTATGACACAAACTAAGAAAAGGGATTTCCTAGAGCAAAGAGTTCAGCCCAAAGCACCTGTAAACATCAACCCGCCTTGCTAGATTACCAGGCCACTTGTGGGCTCCCACTCCTCATTTGAGCTACAGCGTTGAGATGGTCCCAGGCAGTATTTCCCAAATACACAGAATCTCACTGGGAGCCTTTCCTTTTGGTTAACGATTTTATTTATTTGGAAGAGACAGAGAGAGACAGAGAGAAGTGTATGCCAGCAGGGGGAAGGAGAAGGAGAGAGAGAATCGTGAGCTGACTCCACGCTGAGCGCAGAGCCCAAGAAGGGAGTGGGGTTGCCTTGACCTCACGACCCTGAGATCATGACCTGAGCTGAAACCAAGAGTTGTGGCTTAATCAAATGAGCCGCCCAGGCACCCCTCATTGGGAGCTTTTAATAAATAAATAGGCCCGGACTCCCAATTACCTAGGATAATCTTATGTTGTCAATTCAATACCAGTTTGCTTTGGCAACCAGTGGGGAAACTGTAGGTTATTTTACTCAGACCAGCCGTCTTTATATGGTAATCAAGAAACCCACTGGTCATGCCCTAATAAAAAGTCTGGCAATACCTAATATAAACATCTTTATTTATAGTACACCAAAGGTGTCTGTTCCTATTCCTACTCTGAGGAGTGCTACTTAAAAAAAATATTTCGAAAAGAAAAAATATTTTGAACTTTGACAAATCCAAAGGAAAAACATATTTTTGGAATCAAATGTCATCAATTTCCTACCCAGTTAGATGGCTTTGTTAGAGACACTAACAAGGACCTGTAGGTTTGATTCTCTGTATAAGCAATTCCTTCCTCTAATTTTTGTGGTTGTCCCCCAACACCTGCCCTAATTTGACATTATTTATGAAGGAGACTATAATTTGTAATTCTTCCTGAATAGATGCCAGTGCTACCCACACTCGATACAGACCCTAATCTCAAGTAATTTGAAGTCAGACAACATGATGCACAAACCACTTGGTAATGTTGGTCTTCCCTATGGAACTGGGCACCACCCATTCCCAGTGTGTGCCTGGTTCACAGGTTGTGCTGATTCTGCTATGGCTACTTGCTGTCTTGCTCAGCACAGCCCTCTGGGGCCCATGCAAATCCAAACTGGCCCCCCAAAATTTCAGTTTACTTCCCTCTCCTTGAACTCCATCTCTTCTCCCAGTCTCCCAGAGCACCTAAAACACTCAGGATTACAGACCATCTCAAAATCTTTAAATTTTTTCAATACCTACGTCTTCTTCCCTCCACAATTTTTAAAACCCTCATAAATGAGGACGACTTCATATCCTTAATATGCCAATCCTTGACACCCAAAACAGGACAAAATCCAGCAGAAAGTTCTCAACAAACACTGGCTAATTGATTCAAGACTATGCTAAAGTTGTTGCTTTCCTCCTGAACGAGACAGAGGAGAGGATATAAAAATAACTGAATCACAAATGAGGACCATGTTTAAGTTCTGTAGAATGGTTAGCACTGGCCTTGCTAATCCACTACTTTCTCTTCCTCCTCCTTGTGACTTCTGGGGCCAGCTATCTGATACCTCCTTTTAAAAATCATTGAGATGTACCCGACCTGGACAGATGACTGCCCTAGAGAAGGAAGACGATGAGTAAGAATTTCTCATACCAAATATGAGTCCCCACTGAACCAAAAAGAAAAAAATAACTTATATTACTATAAAACATTATGAATCAGAGATGGAGTGGACGTATCTTTTGTCTAGAGGACTTATGTCTTACTGGCACTCCTGAAATCATGCATGAGGTGGGCATCTGTTTTATGAGAGTCAAAGTGGTCCTAAAGTCCCTCTTCACTGACTGCCTATGGGTTGCAATGGAAAAACAGAACAGTAATTACACAGCAGACAAATCAAGTTACACAACGACTGGACAATCAAATTAACACCACCAATCAGGCCCATATAGACAGTGTGATACTCTGAAAAGGACACAGTATCACCTGTGCAGTGTCCTAATCAAGAACACAGAATCTCAATCTAATCATGATATGAACTTTTGTCCCACAAAATGAGGGGCATACCATTAAAGAAGAGGAGAGCTATATTCCTCAAAATTTCAAAGGCGTAAAAACCAAAGAAAGGTTACAGAAATGTTCTAGAATAAAGGAAACTATAGATACCTCATAACTAAATACAATACCTGCCACTAGACTGGATCCTCCTACATTGGAGGAGAAAAAGAATACTGTGAAAAATACCATTAGATCAGCTGAAAAATGGGAAAGATGGATGGCAGATTAGATGAAAATATTTTATCAATATAAGTTTCTGAACTTGATAACTGAGATGTAGTTCTATAAAATAAAATCTCTATCCTTAGAAAACATACAGTGTTTAGGGGAAAAAGGACTATGATATCTGAAACCCTCAAATGTTCCAGAAAAAAACACCATGTGTGGAGGAAGAGAGACAGAAAAGAAACAATGGGGCAAATGTGGTAAAACATTAAAGGTAACTTGGGGTAAAAGGATGCAATTTTTGTGACCTTTTGTAGAATCTTGTAATTTTTTCCTACATTTTTATAAGTTTATTTCCAAAGAAGAAGTAAAAAAAAAAAAAAAAGTGGGTCAACTATAATCAATGAGTCAGTAATAAAACAGTGGGCCTGCACAGAATCACACGTAGCCTGTCTCAAAGGAGAGCCTGATAGAATGGGCCCCGGGCAGCCTTCACAGGAAAGGCACCCTGATGTTCCAGGACCCGGTAATTCAGTGATGCCTCCACCAGGGAAGACAGTGCGGTAATTCTGTCCAAGGACCAATATTAATAATACAGTGGTAGAGTTAGAGTCATAGCTAACATCGAGGTGCCCTAGGGTGTGAGACTGGTCCCGATTCACAGAAAATTAAGGTGAAGTTTAGAAGAGGTTGCCAAGAGTTAGCATGTCTTTGAGGTAGGATCAAACTCAACATGATTCTAAGTCCTGGTACTCAATGATGAAACCACAGAGGTGCAGCCAGTTAAGAGGGTGAAACTGCGTCACGGCACTTCACAGGCTCAGATACCTCAAGGACGTAAATTGGTGTGGACCGAAAGTACCCATCCTAAACCCACTCGCTAAGGTGGGATGAATGAGGGTGTCACCCAGATTTCACTCTCAAGTCACCAGCTCAAACGTACCTTTATGACTGTTTCTCGGGGACCTTCTAGGTTCATCTCTAGTTTTACGTCAAAGTGCTCTCAATGGTCACCCAGATTTCACCCAGTGTTACTCCACCCTTTGCTCTGTCCCCAAAGAACACCACTGGGTCTCTCTGCTAAAGTGCTCCTAATCCTCCACGGCCCTTCCCAAATCATTCATTCTTGCCTTTCAAGTCTACTCTAGTTTATTTTCCCCAAGGCCACTTCCTAGGCTTCTTTCTTGGCCCTAAAATCTGCCCTGAACGGTCCTATCTCTTTCTGATGCAGCTGATCTTGGCTGCTACTGCCTGGCTCGCAGGACTATCTGATCCCCAAAATGTAAAGAATTTAATGGGAAAAGCCAACTCCCATCTTTAATGGAAGATGAAGTATAATAGAATAACAAATGAGAAAAACAGACCATGAATAAAATTGAATATTGGTCCCAGTTATGAATGTTCATTGACCAATCTTTTTTTTTTAAGATTTTATTTATTTATTTGACAGAAGGAGAGAAAGAGAGAGAGACAGAGAGCACAAGGGGGGGTGGTGGCGGCAGAGAGAGAGAGGGAGAAGCAGACTCCCCACTGAGCAAGGAGTCCCAGGCAGGGTTGGATCCCAGGACTGTGGGATTATGACCTAAACCAAAGGCAAACACTTAACCGCTGAGCCACCCAGGCGCCCCGTACCTTATGATTAATCTTCATAGAATATGGTAGCCACTATTCTGTGGCGGAACAATAGCTCTGGGTAATCCAAGAGCAGCCTTACCTCACACTCCGGAGACGTCTCCAGTTGTATTTGACCACTGTAGGAATAAAGAAAAGAAAAGGGTATAAAGTGGAATTAAAGTGAATTTGCTTTCAAAGTTGAAAGAAAAAAATATACTCAGTTAACAAAAAAAAAAGGTCAACATACTTGAGTGCAGAATCTTGTAAGTCTAAGGCTTCTGCTGATTCCATAGGATAAAAGTTTACAACATTTCTCTCTGTAATATCCGCGCTTAATCTAAAAAGCAGGGGGGAAAAGATGTTAGCAAATGTATTAAACTTTTCATACGTTCTATGATTTTCATGAATCCAATGCTTCAGGTTCTATTTGGTTTATAATTTTAATATATTAAAAATTAATTTAATTTTTATTGAATTAAATTTAATTTTTATTAATTTAATTTTATTAATTTTTAATATATTAAAGATTTATTGATTAATTTATTAAAATCTAATCTATTATTAGATTAAGTAATCTAAGGTGTATGGTAGGAATTTCAAACTATGTGGTATTTTCCCGCCATGTGCCAAATTTTATATAATTTTAATATAATTTTCTATCTGCTATTGGTATTGAAATCCTACTAGCAGTATAACAGTAATTTCTGCTAAATTCATAACATTCATGGGTAGTACACACTAAGTTTTATTCTCAAACTTGATTAACTTATAGAAGCAAATAAAACTGTTAAGAGTACTATATTATATGTATCAAGGCTATTTTGTTGGAATAACAAAATGTTTAGGAACAAAAATGTTCCTAATAGGAAGACAGCTCTGAAATACACTAATACTTTCACTCCTAAAAATTAGAATTCATTAGCAATTGGATGTGTAATTTTATTTCTGGAAGTGTCTTACAGTTAGTTTGTGAATTCCTGCAATTTTAAGAGTTCGTTTCAAGATCTACAGAACCAGGAATTTCTGTAAAAGGTAGGGGTGAGTCCCATTATACATGCCTAATGAAAATGCTATGAAACCAATAATCAGAAATCCTTAAGAAAAGAAACCAACATAAAGGCAAAACACCATACCAATATTCAACTAGATTTTCTGATGTTAAGGTTGTATGAAAGGTAAACCTCTAAAACTTAATCCTATAATCAGTCGCTTAACTCAAACAATGAAAAGTTTGGCTCTACGAGATATGAGATAAAGGAAAAATCCAATACGTATGTAAAGTTTTTATTATTAACATTCAGTCGCAAGGAGCTAGAAATAAGCGACCCCTTAATATGCCCTCAGGACTCTCTTTATTACCATTATACTGGCTCACAGAAACATTATTCCAAGTTAGAACTGTCCTATTGTGATAATTACTTCAGGATGAACAACAAAGATCTAAAGCAGCCAAAGTAGTGGATAATTTTAGAGAGGAAATTAAATCCACATAAAATTTTACAACGTAATACGTTTTCAAACAGCACTCCGTAAAGACGCAAATCAATTAGCTCTTGGAAGGTTACTCAGGGCTGTTTTCTTCCACGATTTAAGCACACACCCACCATTCCCACTCGCTGGACATTCTTGGCAACTCATTACCACAAACGTTTCCAAGCCAGAGAGGAATCGCGAGGTCCTCAGCTCATCCCACTTCTCATGAAGGAAGACAGAACCAAGGCCCAGGGCTAGGAACCCTCCTCCGGGTCACTAGGATTTTTACTACTGGGCTCTAGTCCCACATTCCCAAGCCACTTCCATTTCTACCAAACTAAGCTGTTCTTTCTCACTTTGGGGTTCCCATCTCAGCCGAATTGTAGGAAGAGAGTATTAGAGGAGTGATATAAAATGTAAGAGGTAGAAACCTTAAAACAATATAAAACTTGGGCCCACCCGGGGCCTTCTCTCTGTCACATCATGTCTTCAAGGCTTATTCCTGGATTCATGTTCTCCTCCCATCGATATGCTTGGCCGTGGGGATCTCAACCTCCTTACACAGCTCTGTTTCTGCCGCAAATTATGAAAATGACTTTCCAGTCTAAGTCTTGAAGCCCCACAACTCAACATCTAGCAGCAGAATGGATCCCAACATCCTCCTCCTCAAACCCACTGCCCCCCTCCTGGTTCCCCATCTCAGATACTGAGAAGGGGCTCGGATCTAAGCACTTGGGGCTGTTCCTCCCCACTGGTCTCACCACCCACGTCAAACGATCACCAAAGAACTACAACAGTACCTATCACTGGGTACCTCCAACTTATAAAAGCATAAAGAAAAGTGTTAATTTAGAAACACCTACAAAAAAAAAGTCCATTATAACATATTTCCTTCCAGTTTTATTTTTTTCTATTTCTGACATGATTGAGACCTAATTCTGTCTAGATAATTGAGACCAAACTTTTGCATTTTATATATTTTTTAAAGTGAACATTTTAAAAGAAGCATTCTAAAAAATGTTGGAAGCTTGAAAAAAAAAAACATTGTATCAGCCACATTATATCCTAATTAATTAATATTTATATTTAAGTATCTCCAAACTATGGGATTATTTCATTTTTCTCAAATGTTTGCTATAAAAACACCTTCCCCCTCATACTCTGTGTTCATACCTCTTTGTCCCTCGGGGCAAATTTTTCGAAGTTATTTGAAAAGTTTATATAGTTTACAGACTATGGCCACATACTACTAGGATGTCTTCTAGGATGGTTTTGCCAATTTACCTTCCTACTAACAGTTCAGGTATTATTTCAAATCCTCACTATCCTAAAAACTAAGTACTTGGACCCCATCTTACAGACGAAGAAACTGGTATACAGAGTACTTCTAACTTCCTCGGGTTAAGGGTGTTGGAGCTGAGTTCAAAACCAGTGGTTGGCTGATTCCAAGTCTGTTCATCGACAGGCTGCTTCCCTGTTTTTTATAATTTCACACAAATGCACACAATACACAGAAACACACACACACACACACACTCTCTCTCTCTCTCTCTCTCTTTCTCTTATCCCTGTTTCCTATCCTCTTACTGTCTTGCCCCGGTTTAGGATGTGAAACTCAGCCTTTTAAGGATACACCTTGATGAGGCATTCGCTAATATGTCAAGCTCTGAGCCAAACATTAGGGAAAATTAGCAACATGAATAACCCTATTTTCAAACTACCACTACCTCCCTCTACATATAAAATGAAAAGTCTGGGCTCCTCAACACAGCATTTGAAGACCTCCTGAGCACCACTCCCGCTGCCCTGCCCGTCTGCGGAGTCTCAGTCCTGGCTCTGCATCAGAAGCACTGGCAGTAGTTTTGAAAAGTGGAAACGGCCAGGCCTCAGCCTCACAGGTGGAGTCGGGATGTCTGTGTTTCGAATGTTCCACAAGTGGTCCTGAAGCACAGCTAAGGCAGAGATCAATCCCCTCTGTCCGGATCATCTCTCTCCGCTCCTTTTGACCTCTGTGCCTTTGCCTGAGCTTCGCATTCAATCCAGGACTTGCCTTCTCCTGGAAATGGCCTGTCACTGAAGCCCCAGATGGACTATCCCCGCCACCTGCTTCCATCTGTGGCCAGGCACTCACTCGAGTTGATCACTGCAAGCGCTTAAATCCATTACACTTACAAGTATCTATGTACTCAGGCGATCTCTACCATAGTTTAGGTTCTTAGAAGGCAAGAGCTATGTCTTGTTCCTCTTCATATCCCCCGAGGCGAACACAGTAGATCCTCCCATGCTCTGAGCACCCAACTAACGTCTGCAGAACTGAAATGCTTTTCAAATCCATTGCTAAAGATTCTCAACCAAACTGACCCCGTTACTATTCTTTCAGGGCCAGGCAACATTGGCGGCGACCCATCCTAGCACTCTGGGACTAACCAACCACTATTTTCATAAACACCCCTCGTGTGCTGTAATTTCCATGTTCACCTTATTACAAGATCACATCATCTTCATATTTAAATCCCCAGGACCCCTAAACAGTTTGCCAAAAATAAGCTTTGGATATATTTCTCTAGTAATAAAGTAGCTAGTACTTTTTACGAGGTATATTGTCTTACTGAAATATATTTTGTTCATGGGAATTCCATTATCCTTTGTTAAGAACCCAAAAAATACATCTACTGCCTATAGTGCCTATTATTGACAGTGCCCAATTCAATTAAAAATTATCTTGTAATTAAATCTTTAGAAATACATTATTTAGTTAACGTATATCTAGAGTCTCAGAAATAAATATGATAGTACCTGCTAAAACTGTTTTTTTTGCGGGGGGAGGATCCTGTGTGTAAGTGGACCCACACAGTATCTCCCTGATATTTCTCTAAGTCAGGAGTTAAATTTTAAGCAATATCAAATACGCACTTTTATCGTATTTCTGTTTTCTTTCCTTTTTAAAAAAGATTTTATTTATTTATTGGAGAGAGAGAGAGAGTGAGAGAGAGCTCAAGCAGGGTGTAGGGGCAGAGGACAGAGAGAAGTAGGACTGAGCCCTGAGCAGGGAACAATGATCTCAATCACTCCAAAAGTGTGACTCCTTTACTTATGGATCCTGTGAAAACTTTTCTTTTTTGGTGGTTAGACTGAGCCCAAGCTGCATGCACAAGTATTTTTTTTTAAGATTTTATTTATTTATTCATAAGAGACACGGAGACAGAGAGAGAGAGGCAGAGACACAGGCAGAGGGAGAAGCAGGCTCGATGCAGGGAGCCCGACACGGGACTCGATCCCGGATCTCCAGGATCACGCCCCGGGCCGAAAGCAGTGCTAAACCATTGAGCGACTAGGGATGCCCACACAAATATTTTTAAAGGTGAGATAATATATTTATTTACACATGAAGCCTGGGCCTAGAAAAGACACGCATACCTGTTGGGATCTTGCAGCAAATCTACTGCTTCTCTCAGCTGTTCAATCATCGCTATATCCATGTCCTGGTCTTTGGATGAACTTACTCTGTAGCACGAACCAAGTATAAGAATGAAAGTGATTACTAGAACATGGATGTTATCCAGATTCTTGAGAACAAGCTTATAAAAACCCATCTACCATATAAAAGTGACCTTGACAAACTCAACATTATAACAAACATGTGTCAGCACCCTGTGGGAAGGATCGCGAGAGTGTTGTGCAAGTGGAGCTACTGGGGGGGGGCGGGCGGAGGAAGCCCAGCTCTGCCATAAAATAGCAGCTCACACAGTCTCGATGCCCACCGGCCTCCATCTGCTCCTCTATAAAATCAGGGCAATGCACGAGCTGGGTGGTTCTCCTGCTGCGCTTTCCTGAGCCTTAGGGGGACGCACACGGGTGCCCAGCTGCAGCAGGTCTGCACTACTTCTGGCTCTTCTCAGTCCAGTGCAAGCAGTGTGGCTCAGTTTTATTGCTTTCGTAAAATATGGGACTTTGCTGGGGGATAGTGCTTCTCGCTGCAGGCTCTCTGTGCAGCAAAATGATCTGTGGCATTAAAAAAAAAAAAAAAATCTAAGCCAGATACTGGGGCCTGAGCTTTTTACTAAGCTCCAATAAGATTTTGAATGGAGATTCCGAAACTTTATCCACAGTTGATCTTTGAACGAAACAGGTTTGCATTGCGTGTGTCCACTAACACGCAGGTTTTTTCAATAAATATGTTGGGAAATTTTTTAGAGTTTTGCAACAATTTGAAAAAATTCACAGGTCAATGGCATAGCCTAGAAATACTGAAAAAATCAGGAAAAATTAGTTACTACTGTAAGAATACAGCATATAGGGAGCCTGGGTGGCTCAGCTGGTTAAGCATCTGCCTTCAGCTCAAGTCATGATCCCAGGTTCCTGGGATCGAGCCCCAGGTCAGGCTCCTGCTGGGTGGGGAGGCTGCTTCTCCCTCTGCCTCTGTCTGCCATTCCCCCGACTTGTGCTCTCTCTCTCTGTCAAATAAATTAATGAAATCTTTTTTTTAAAAAAAGAATGCAGTATATAAAACATATACAAAATATGTTAACCAACTGTTTAGGTTACTGGTAAGGCTTCTGGTCAACATTATCTTATTAGTAGTTAAGGCTTTGGGAAGTTGAAAATTATATGGAGATTTTTGACTGTGCGCCAAGGCCTGGCGCCCCAACCCCTGCACTCTTCGAGGGTCAGCTATAGTTTAAAGAAACACTCTCCCTATAATATCTCTTTCCCTATCATTCTATGATTCTATAATCAAGCTAGTCCTCTTTGATATTACGGAAATAAATTCAACGAATAGTTGATAACACTGGACAGTTGACTGGAAAGGAACTTAGCAACATTTTTAAAGGTCAAGAGATATCTGATCATAGTTACTGCTTTCCACTACAGAAGATGAGCCAACGTGTTTCTGTAAGTAGAGACACTTTTTAACAACATAGGCAACCCTCACTAAGGGGAAACCCCTTGCAAGGTATGAAGGAAGGTCCGGGTGTACGTGCCAGATCACGGAAAACAAAATCCTGGGAACCAAAAATCTACTGTTATGTCACCTGGTTCCAGCTCAATTCCCCCTGGAAATCGTTCCTCATCTGATAGATGACTCATGCCCTCGCCTGTAAAGCTGGCCACGTGAATCCTTAGATGCAATAGAATTGAAGGGACATTGTGATGGGAGATTCCTGGGGTTAAATCCCAGCCCTGTGTGACTTGGGGCAGTCTCTCCACGCCTCAATTTTGTCGTATGTGGAATGGAGGATGACAACAGAACTTCTAAGATTGGTGTACGGATGAAATGAGTTACTGTGAAGTGCTTAGGACAGTGCCTGGCCCACAGTACAGAATAAATGTTAGTGATACCAACTGTTGGACATGGGACCAACTCATGAGAGGTACGTGGTTTCCTCAGATCTCGAACCTGAAAGACTCGGTGGTAAAGGGTGTCTAGGACTATATTTTGCTCTGGGTCAACCTGTTGGTTTCTTGAGACAAATGGAAATCACTTAGAACCGCCAGTGTAGAAATTTCATCTCACTTCCTGAATCACATTCTATCCACAGCGTCCAATCAGATAAAACCCAAGGCCAAGGAAGAGGTGTGACTTTGTACTGTGACGATAAGCATCAGACAAAGAAAAACTTGCAACTTATCGATACTACTGGGTGAGACTATCAGCTTACCCAAAGGAAAACAGACCAAAATTCTATCGTGACAGGGCTGCCTTCTGCTTGAACCCTGAACTTCACAGGATGGTGGCTCCTCAGTGGGCCCTGGGTACTCACATTCCCTCAGGCTGCCAGTGCGTGTCCTCTTCTATCCGTAGCAGTTCTTCACAGTCCTCTGTCCTATCCTGTGGACAGAACATACGGGTCTTCTGAGAGCCGCTGGCTATCGGCAGTCAACAGTCAAACCCTACCCAAGCCCATGTTCACAGGAGCATTATTCTCAACAGCCAAAAGGTGGAAACCACCCAAGTGTCCAACTAACGATGAACGGATAAGCAAAATGTGCTCTGTACACACATGGGAACGTCACTGAGCCTTAAAAAGGAGGGAAGTTCCTACACCTGCTTTAACACGGTGAACCTGCAGGACGTGATGCTCAGTGAACTACGTCGGTCACAAGGAGCCAAACTGTGTAAGATCCCAGTGACACGAGGTCCCTACAGGAGCTGCTCAGAGAGAAATAAAGCAGAACGGTGGCTACCAGGGCAGAGGGGTGAAGGGAAGGGGAGATTAAAGTTCAATGGGCAGTGAGTGAAACACTGCCCATTGATAAAAAAGATAAAAAGATACAGATAAAGAGAGTTCTGGAGACAGACGGTGGTGATGGTTGCATAGTAGTGTGAATGGGCTCGCCACTGAACTGTATTTTTAAATGAATTTTTTTAAATGGCTAAAATGGGAAGCTTTACGTTCTACATATATTTCACCACAATGAACAATAAAATTTAATTTTTAAAAAGAGGGACCTGACCCAGGACCATAATACCTGTTAACTTAGAGTCAGAAATGCAAAGCATGATTCTATTTCTTACTGCCCTCTTAGCACCTCCTGAGGTTCAGATTCCTCCTTGGGTCACCTGAGAATGCACATGCTACTGTTTGCGAGAGGATGAGGGATGTGTGTGTGTGTGTGTGTGTGTGTGTGTGTGTATTCTTGGGGAAAAAGAAAGCATAAAATACTAAACAAGAGGAAATGTCTCAAATTGCATTTACTGGTTTCACACATGCACACCGTACCCAGATTTCACTGAAATGAAATGGGATCATTTTCATTTCACACACACACACGGTTATTTTTCCAAATGAACATTGTGATGGGCTTATTTAGAAAGGTACGTCCCACTGCTAAGACTTCCCTGTGCTTCTGTCCGCTTTCAGCTCTGACACAGAGAAATGCTGCCTTAACTCAGCCTAGGGCCAGAGAATAAGCCACCCCCGAATGGTGGTACATCCCTGGGGGCAAAGAAAGAACAACAGACACTAGGACTGACACGCTGTTAACTAACTCAGACCCAGCCCAGTCCCCTCATGTGTCACTGGGAAGAGTCTTCTTCCGAGGAGGTGGCTGGCACCTGATGCCAGCCTCTGGCTTAAAAAAACACTCAGACTTTTATTAATTATAGATTTAGTGCACGGTCAACACAGGAACTACCATGTCACTACCCAAATAACAGTGAAATTCATGGGCAACGATACACTATCAGAAATGAGCAAGAAACCATGTTATGTAATCTCTCTTTGTTGGTTTTCAAATACAGGGGACACGGGTATTTCCTTCTAGTTTTTGGTTTTATAATAAAAGTAGAGCCAACAGTGTATTTTTCAGGATGCAACATAGGGCTTTATGGGTTTCTTTTGCTAAGTTAGGGGGTTATACGGTTGATACCCTCATTATTTGTGGGTTCCATTTTTATGAGTTTACTACTCACTATAATTCATTTGTGGATCAATCAATAAATCAATGCTCGTGGGGGTTCCACAGAGCGGCGAGAACCTGAAGACCCCAGTATGTGCATTCCCAGCTGAGGCTGACCTAAGCTAATGCTCAGCCCAGCAGCCATCACAGCACCAACCTCAGGAAATAGGGACGGGATCTAGAGACCTCCCACCTGCTTTACCACAGTCAGCCCGGGACCCTCATCTCTCGTGAGTCACGTGAAAATGAACTTTATCCAATTAGCCCTGTGATTCCCTGGTGCTACCACCTGAGCCGGAAGGACTGGCAGACACATACCAATCATGTCTCAAAACGGAACCCCCACTACCAGCGCTAGAAAGGGGCTAGTTTTTCTCTATTCTTTTTGCTGCTAGTATGACAAAGATCCACTTGAAAACCCAGGGACTTCGTCCAACCTTTCAATCCCTCAGGGTGAGTACAAGAGCTCAGGAGTAAGTGTTCTCTGAGTGACCTTTCCAGAAACAGAAGACATTCGTTTCTAGATTTTTATGAGTCTCCACTTTTCTCTTTATACTATGGATATACCCCCCAGAAAAACATTCGCTCAGAATACATGAAAAAGAATGTGAAACTTGAGTCTATTTTAACTTTTACCAGATGGTGATAGTAAGGCTGACACCTTTGCTAACTTATCATCATGCACTGAGCAGTGGAAGCAATCACTGAATGTAAAGAAAATCACACATTTACAGAGAAAAAGGCGAGGTATGACTAGAACCGGCTCCCAACGTCAGAAAATAGATACCCCAAATTTTGAGAAGATGTTATAGAAACCAGAGGAGACGGGCAGTATGCTGACATTTAAGGTGATGGACTGGTAACCTTGACCTTAAATTCTACGGCATCACACAGAAGAAAATTAAAAAAAAAAAAATTAGCTGATCCTCCACTTGCCTTAATATAGGTTATGAATTCGGAACGGAGAACATCTGTTCCATCAGTAAATTGGTCTCTTTCTTCTCCTGAGTTGTCATTATCACCCAAAAGGGAAGGCTCTGGTTGAAATTCCTGATTAAAGTCCCCTATTAGGAAAATGTAGAGAAACACAGAAAGACAAGGTTTTATGAAGAGATGAACAAAGCACAGATGACTCTCAAATACCATTGAACTATTTTTCAGTCACTGCTGTGACCGCTTCTGGAGATCTATGAATGACCCAACTTTTCTCTCCCCTAAAGGGTCGGCCGAAAAGATGAATAAAGGAGGAAAAAGAGAAAGAAGAGTAAAAGAAATAGAAAGCCCTCTATGGTGAACTGGAAAGTCAAGGCCTCTTCATGGCTTACTTAGTCCCTTATGAAAGAAATGAAACCTCCGGTAACTTTTTTAAGAAACAGAGGAAAGCAAGTATGAAAGAGGGGAAAGGAACACCAAGCAGATCTCTCCTCCCTGATCTGGAAACTAAAAAGAACTGAGTAGGGCCACCCTTTAGGATTCCTACAGAGAGGAAAAATGCTCACCAGTAACAAATTACATAATTCTTTTATGTTAAAAATTTGCCTAAGACAAATTTTCGTATACCGTAAAACGTTACATAGCTTATCTAAGTTAATAAAGCGGCAGTTTTATTTTTGCATAAAGTACACAAGTGATCTTTTTTCTTGGACAATGTATGGTTCCAATCATAACCTCAGATAAGCATAAATGCTAAACTTAAAAACATAAAGGTAAAAAGTGAAAGCAAATCCTAGACATTGAGTTGGTTCACACAGTTCTCCCATCACTAATGAGAGCAAATCCAAATTATTAGGGAGATAATTGCATATGAATCTAGCTCTACATCATTCATATATTATGAAATCATCTCTCCACAAATCATTAAACACTAAATTCTAGTATTTTCTTTTAAAGTCACTGAATAAACAGGAGTAGTTAAAAAAAAAAAAAAAAACACCCTAATAGAATCAAATGAGAGCTTCTCATGAAGATATGAAATATATTGCTAGGATTTTCAAGGTATATAGGACATAAAGTACTTAGTGATCACTTGGTGATTGTTAGAGAATCACAGAATTTGAGAGCTACTGAAGACCCTACATATTACCTAATCTAATCACCTCGCTTATAGGTGAGAGAATTAAGGTCAGTTGTTTTGTCCACAGTCAAGTGGATTCCTTGGCACATGTCTTAACTACACTTCCCACCTTCACATGTGGTTAGATGTAGCCGTGTATCCCAGCCTACCTTGTGGGTGATGGGCACTCCTAGGCCCAGTCTATTAAAAACCTCCTGCAAAGCAAGCCTCCGTGCTCGGCCCACTTCTGCCTTAAGACAGGACTTGGAAACTATGGAAATCTTGTGTTAAAGATGGTGGAGTCACAGTATGAAAGCAGCTCGGGCCTTTGAATCATTGCTCGGAGGAGAGTTGCTTGTCATCTCCCATGTAGACTTGATCTGGATTGTGTTAAACCAATGAGATTTGGGATTTTACGTGCTATAACAACTGGTGTTGCCTAACATATCTATGTATGGGCATTTGCTTTCCAAGAATGGATTTAAAGACTGTTAGATAAATCTTCAAAATGAGAATAACTCTATTACTTATTAGCTGTGTGATCACCGGCAAGTTACTTAAACTCTCTGAGCCTTGGTATCCTATAAAATGGAGATGATTAGAACATCCGTTTCAGAATTTTGAACTCTAAATGAGATCACCTTCCCAGATTAGCACAGAGCCTGGTGCACATGAAAGGCTCAATAAACTTTAGCTACTTTCATGGCCCTGTTTGTGTAGATTATAAACGTACATCCAAAACTTAAAGCAAGCACTTTCTCCCCATCTTTCATTCTCCCACCTTTAACTGGGCTAAGGCGATGGCATGAGTCCTCCTTGATGATCTGTTCTTCTTCCATGATATTTGACATTGGCACATTGAGGCTAACAGTGTCTTCATCAGAAGGCTATGATTCAAGGGACAAACGTTATCAATGTAGATTAAGAGAACACTATGTGATAAGAGAAAAAATGCTGTGATTCACAAAAACATAATATTGAGTAAAAGACACCAGATACAAAGAACAGCTCCATTTACATGAAGTTCAAAAACCAAAAGAAACAAAACAAAAACAAAAACAAAAACAAACAAAAAACCCAGTCCATGGTATTTGAAGTCAAGATAATGTCAAGGCTTGGCTTGGAGGGTGAGGGTGGGTGCGTGAGTGAGCTCCCTGGGGTCCTGGTGAAGATCTCTCTCTTGAACTGGCAGTTGGTAACGTGGGTGTGTTCACATTGTCAAAATTCATTGAGCTAACACTCAAGTGTTTCTCTTTACATATGTTTTGAGCTGAAATTTTGTCAGGTACCTGATGGTATTGCCAGCCTAAGAGCAATATTCAGAGCGCTAGGAAGGACTATAGAATACCCAACAGAACAAAAGCATAACTGAATTTACTATCACACCAGCCCTAGGACTAGTCAATTGTAATAGTAATGGCACTCTGAGATCTGACATGCCAATTTCCCAAAACTGCATTAAGGTTTCACGCGGCCAGTCACAAAAAGTGGGCAGTATATGACAATAGCTCATTTACCCACAGTGCATCTTATGTGCAACATCAGGCTTTGGGTTATTTCCCTGCGTTAGGCTGAAGAATGCAGGCATTTGGGCTGCATCACGTATATGAAGTGCTAAGTGACTGTAGTACTTAAAGGGCATGTGCTCTGTGCAATTTTCAAAATAAGCTTCGATTTAGTAATCAAAGTGAGTTGTCTCCGGAGGGGCTCGTTTCCCACACTAGCGGATGAAGTTTATTTAGATAATCTATGATTCCATCACAAATGAAATATGGAGCCTCATTTATTTTCCCCTGTCTCCATTTCAGGGTCGCTGTTTAGTGAAAAGCTTTCCAAATCACAGGGATCATGAATCTCCATAGAACACATTTCAGGGAATTGTGGGCTGCTCCGAAATTCCTGAAGCCATGACTTTCAGAGTACAGTGTTCATTTACTTTTGGACACGTGCACAAATCGTTTAGAAACTGGCGCAAAACGAGTGTGCATTCCATCCACTAAACAGATATCCAGTCAGCCGCCCGTTTTTTTGCATGTTTATCTTGACAAAAATATGCTTTAGACTCCTTAGAGACAAATGCTAAATCAATCAGACAATGGCAACTGCCAAACACAGGGAATGAGATGTGCTTTCTGAATGCCACAATGAAACATAAGTGGGGAACAAGATAAACTGACCAGAGATGGCAACGGATTTGCCAAAGTGAAAATAGAAAGCTACATTGGATAATTCAGAACTCTTTTCCTTCTAAAAAAAAACACATTTCTTGGAGGTGTTCTCAGGTAATGAGGCTATAATGTGAAAGAAAAAAAGGCCAAAGGGAAGATGTAAGTGCTGGATTCTGTTGAATATATCCCTTTTTGTAGTCCTTCCTTCTACCCTCCTCTCATCTTAAAAACTTAGCAAAATTCCAAAGAGATGCATCTACTTAAAAGAGAGGGAATAAACCCCTGGCCTCCTTTTAGAATATTAGCATCCTACTTGTATTAAATGAGAACAAAAGGATAATGAAGTTCTTTGTGTGATGTTTTATTAATGAACTTAATTACCCTTAAAAAACAGATAAAGGATAAAGCAGAGTCTGTTTTAATTTCATAGAAAATAAGCTTAGGGTGAGTAATTTCTGAAACAATGGGACATTTCAGGGGACTTACGAGTTTTAATAAAGCTAAGGGGGCTGAATTAAATACAACTTATAAAGCAGTGTGTTGAGTATTTTCTCCCCCAGGGAGCCACAGTAAACTATTCATGAGGCTTCATGAGAATGATTTTCTTTTACAGAAATTGGCCTTCTTTTTCTGCCTACAAACTCCTTTTGAAATGTTCTGTATTAGAAAGATCTTAGGGCACCCTAACTTTTAAATACATTGCTTTATAAAGCATTTCATAGGAAATAAATGCAAATATCTTAGGTACATCTTAACCCTCAAAGACCTGAAGAGAACAGGGAAAAGGCATTTTTCTTGGAGTCACACACAGGACAAATGTGAACTCCTTAAATGGGGTAATTGGCTTATTAATTACATCTTCAAAGAGCAGTATAATGTCTCAAAACTCAATAACCACAAAAACTCAGTAAAGTTCCTCAAAAGGGAAGACCTGATACATCGACCCCCTACCCTAGTTATCCCTTCTAGCTCCCACGGTCAAGAAATCCTATTTAATGGTATGTTAGTGGAAGGTTTTGGGGCATCTAACTATAAATGAGATAAATATGCTAAATGAGCTATTTGTAACCACTTTAGGAAGCTCTAGTGTAGGAGACCTCTCAGCTTACAAATACCCAATTTTTTATCCAATGGCTGGAAAAGAACACAAAGAGCTTCAGGAAAACAAATATTACTATAAAAATTATGGCTACTCAAAACTGCATTTCCTGTAGGTAAACTGCTAAAATGCAAAGCACATTTGACTCCTTAACATTTATGCATGTAAATAACTTGTTTCCTACAAACACATTTATAAAAATACCTCATGTGTACCTGCACACCACTCTTTGTCATTTCATAATATTTATGAAACATTCAAGAATACTCTAGGTAATGTGAGCAAGGTGGTGGGAGATGAAGGGGACAGAGACTCCACTTTTGAGATATTTACAAAACATTAAAGATGCAGAAAAAGCTAACAACAGCTCCTGTTTATATAACACTTCGGGGATTTCAAATCGCCTTCACAAACTTCATCACACATTCTCACACAGATGCATTAATGCCCTTTACCACACAGGAGTTCAGGAATGCAGGCAGATGTATATATCTAGCACAGAAAGAAAAATATCTAATCACAAAAAATTACCTCCGTGGCAGATAAACGCTTATCTCCATTATCACTTCCAACACCCGAATCAGAATCCTTCTTGCTGGGATAGATGCCATCAGTATGGAATCCATTTAGAAAAAAATGAAATCACAAAGTTCACAACAAGATACACCAATTTATACTCAAATAATGACTTCGCTATACAAGTTTTATTACTCCCATAAGACAACAATCAACCCAATATTAAAGGAGATTGACACAAAGGCCTAATAATCAGATAGTCTTTCTAAACAGAGTACAGAATAAATTCTTTGTGCTCAGGGTTTCATAAATTCACACTCTAACAAGTGGTCAGTTTTTTGAGATAGGTGACAATTTTCTTATCTTACAGACTCTAGTGTCCAAGAAAGCAAAAACTGCCTAACTGCTTTTATGAGAGGCTTTTACCTCTTATGTGCTTACTCTCAATCAATCTGTAAGCTTCTTTTCCAGTGAATAAACACATTTGATGTGTATAAAAATAAAATAATGAATACATACTTTAAGTATTATATAAAGATACCCTATGGCAGGCTTAGATTTTAAGTCACCATATTTTTTTAGTAAAAAGCTAAGGAAGGTCTCTGCCGTGAAGACCTCTCAAAACGAGCTTTTTATACACGTGTTCAGTGTGGGAATTTTGTTCCCTGAAAATTCAAGGCCCAATTTATGCCACAGAAAGGCCAAGGGCATTTGAAAGGACTCTAATGCTTCTGTTCCAAACAGGAAATGGCAAAAACTGTGCACACTGCATTTTTAAAACACAATTACAAAATGAAACCTCCAGTTGTTCTTTTTTTTTTTTTTTTAAATTTTTTTTTAATTTTTATTTATTTATGATAGTCACACAGAGAGAGAGAGAGAGAGAGAGACAGGCAGAGAGAGAAGCAGGCTCCATGCACTGGGTGCCCGACGTGGGATTCGATCCCGGGTCTCCAGGATCACGCCCTGGGCCAAAGGCAGGCACCAAACCGCTGCGCCACCCAGGGATCCCCCTCCAGTTGTTCTTAACAATGTTCTGAGGCATATTAAAAATTAACAATTAAAAAAAAGACATGCCTGAGCTTGATATGGTTGTTTTAACTAAGAGGTAAAACAAAACAAAACAAAACAAAACAATACCTCTATTTATATTACAGATTGCATTTATAAGGAGATATACATGCATCTAATGTACATGTGCGTTAGCACAAAAATATACGCACATGCACAGCACGCGTACACACGCAATACTCATGAAAGACGGATTACTGATTAAAATTAGGAAAGGTAAGATTTGCAAGATGCCAAAGGTTATCAACAGCACCAATTTTCTCTCTCTTATTCCAAAATGCTAGAATGCTTGAGTTATAAATCTGCACTGGTTAAGTGAGGCAAAGGGATTTTTGGAGTTCCCTACCAGGAGCACGGTGGCCTAAGCAAATTCCAAATGGGGGCTTTGAGTGACTGCAGTCACACTCACCTGTCCTCCACGTGCTGCTGTAAATGTGGCCTCTCCATCGTTTGGAGATAAAGGGAATCGGTTGTCTTAATCTGACAGGCTTGTATACTCAGGTACTTGAATATGTGCACTTTGCCCTTTGTGCAAATCTACGGAGAAATTAATAATACGTATTTGTTTAAGGGCAAAACAAAATGTAGACCCTAGACATTTGATATCTTAATTTTTGCATTTTCATTTTAAGCAATGCTTCAACAATGCACACCAAATCTGACCTCTCCAGAACATCTGAGAATTTAGGCAATCGTGTCTTCCAGATGCTACTTTGAATAGAAAACCATTCTAACAGAAATGTGTCTAATTCTGAATAGTGTAAAAAAAAAAAGTACAGAAGTCAGATACCTGACACGGTAACAGTCCAATTCTGGGAGCATTCATTTCGTTTAGCACATGGTTTCACAGTTGAACTTGAAACTTCTCTCTAAATACCAACACCCATAAGTGAAAATGCTTAAACTCCATTTCTCAGCTCACATTAAAGTGAGGAATATACGCTTCCTTTAATAGGCCCTACACTCCATGTAGGTGTTTCCAAGGTACGTACAATTGCTAACATTTGTATGATCCTATAATCCTAGGATTGCAAGTGATCAGAATGGTGATCCAAATGCTGGTAAGTGGATTTGACGCAGCACAAGACAACTTACTGATTTACCCAAAGTTTCATCTTTCAGAGATTGTGATCATGTCCCAAACAATATTAATTCAGCAGAATAGCAAAGGCCCAGCTCTGCTGAGAGTTACGCACGCACTAGTGACGGCGTATCCCGCGATGAAACAGCTTTGCTGCCATCCCTCACCTGTGCTGGAGGAGACTGCAAAGGGTTGTTCTCAAGTAGTAATACTTGCAGCTGTTTCATCTCTCTAAAACAAATGGGAATCACGAGCACTTTATTGCAGGAAAAGTCAAACTTTACCAAGGGAAGATCTACTAGTTCTAAAGAACAGGGCGGGGAGAAAAAGAAAAAGAAAACACAAATTCAGAAAGCAACAAGATTAAATGGCTAAACATTCAAAAATTCATTCTTTGCTTACCAGGAAAAATATTTAACATAATTGAAGCAAGTTGTGCATCAGGAATACGTGGTCTGTGTCTAAAATATTTTACTAAAGGAGAGGGGAAAATCTTCCATTGGGAGCACAATCATTTTAAATTGTTAGTAGTTCTGATAAGAGCTAAAAAACACTTGACATTTACAGTATCTTTTGTTTAGAAAGGCCTTTCTTCCAGCAGAACAATCACATAAGCCACCCCACATTGGGTAGGTTTATGCTTTCACTTCATTTGCAAGCATACGAACAATGTGCTAATCATCAAATATTCTTATCGAGTCAACAACGTATCTGGGCTGGCATAGTCTCAGAGCCAGTTACAAGAAATGTGTTCCTGGGTTTTCTAATTCTACTTTCAAGACTAAATGCCATCTAATTCAGAACTCTGCAATGGACCCTGTAATCCTGCTTTGATGAGGCTCAAGTCTACTGCTTTTGAAAAGTCTCCTGCAGCTCCACAAACAAGATAGAACATTATATTTAGCTTCAAATCCCCACCCAGTGGCATAGTAAACACTCAGTAATTTCAAGCATTCCAACCGACGCTGGCAGCTGCAGGGAACGAAGTCGACTATATTTCACGGAGCAAAGAGGCTGAGCGACAGCAGACACGTAGAGCGACACTAGGGCCAAGCAGTGAGGTCCCTGGGGGGGCCACTCCCACATATGGCAGAGGGGCCTCGGTAAGGGCTCTGGGCTCTGCGAGGAGATCCAAAGGGGAGGACAGGCAGGTGCTATATAAAGTGACCTGCGGTAAGAAGTGACCCGATTGCTTCTCCCCCCTACCACCCCCAAGTGTGCCTGAGGGTTTTCAGTCGACTCAGAGAGGCTGCTTCAAGTTCCACAAACAGAGATGCTCTTAGCAACCGTGATCTCTCCTCCAAGCCTCCTGGCCCCGGGCCTCTGGGTGTGGAAGGGACTTTCCTTGGTTCCTGCCTTAGGGGATTACTTTGTATTTAAAACAGGACCCAAGTGCGAGGAGAGAGGTTGAAGAGCATCCAACTCTGCAGGTCCCAAACTCAGTGCTGGGTGCCGAGCAAGTCCCTGCCCGAGCCCAGGCCTCATCCCCCACTTTCCGCCCCCACCCCCCCAAGAGCAGGGGCAGCGATTTGCCTGGCACCCTACTCATCCTGGAGGTTGCCTTGATGCTGTGAGCTGCAGGTAAAGGAGGGAGGGAGGACGGGGACCTGGAGGACAGCATGGAATCTGGAAGGTCAAGGGCAAAGTCAGATCTCTTTCACTTCATGGTTTATTCCTCAAACTGGACTAGTGTGTAGAGGGATTTGGATCCCGGAGGCAGATCCCCTTGCTGGAACCCTTAGTGATAGGGATCTGTCTCAGAGACTGTTCTTTTCACTCACTGAACTCAGGCCAGCAAATTTAGTGGCAAAACTTAACTGGATTCTGGATCTTCAGCGATTCTCTGCCTGGGACAGTGAAGGCTTTGAAGCAAGGCGGAGGGCTAAGTTCCTGGCAGGCACAGCAGGAAGGGGAGGAGAGGCAACTGAACCAAAGAGGGTAAATAAAGTAAGAATGGTTTGTATTATGACCCATTCCCGTTAATTGCAGTTTGGAACACAATTATCATCTTGGCTTCATTAGGAAAAACGAGAGCCTGGCAGTTTCACAACCAGAAAATGGTGGTGGTGGTGGTGGTAGTGGTGGCTGAGAACAGCGGCCCAGAAATGGTCGCAAGAAACAGGGCAGGAAAAGGGAGGAAGAGGAAAAAAAAAATTCCAAGGCACATCCTTTGTTGCAAAGAAGGTCAATGACGGGCTCCTTTAATCTTAACTCTGTCCATTCTGGGCCTAGAAAAAAACAAAATGCAGGTCTCCTCATTGCAGTATGTGTAGTGAAACCACCACAAAATTGATATGGGTAATTCGGCCACAGACTCGTTTTCCCTCCTGAGATTGAAAGCATATGGGGAAGGGTACTCACAGAGGAAAAACAAGTAAATACTCAAAGTCTTTAAATTCGTTGCCTGAAAGCACTATCAATGCCCTTTTGTTAATCGAGTTCTCTGGAGTGAAGCAGAAAAGAAACTTGATATGCAGGAAGTTATTAAAAAAAAAAAGAGAGAGAGAGATTTTTCCAGTAAACTGAAGTTTTAGCTTGGAGGATATATTTTTAAACTACTACACCTGAGAAAACCTAATTATGGAAAGGATAGAAATTTGTAACCGATCTTTTTTCAGGGATGGGAATGCCGTCCTCAGAGCAAGGGAATGCTCTGAAGGTAAGAGTGTAAGGAGTGGTGAGAGAAAGAAAGACCTTGGTTGCAGAAAAGACACACTTTTCACATGTTTCTAGACTATTCTAGGCATCCGTGAAACGATCGTTACCCTTTTTCTTTTGAAAATGAGAGTTTGGTGATCTGTCATGAGCTTTCAGCGATTAGCAACGAGAGCTTAGAGGAAAGTTGCATTTAGTGCCACAAGAGGTTTAATGCTTAGAAATGTGCTGTAAGAGCATCTCCCCTTTGCACTTGCTCAAACCAAGAAAAATAATTTCATCCCTTCAAAATGGATGAGACTGTGACAGAATGAAAAATCTATCTTTTTATACCTGGTTATCTCAAAGTCATAAACTAATAAGTCCTTGTGCCGACAGAGTTTCCACTTCTACTTCTTGAAGATGCTAGTTAGTGCACGAAAAGTGACAGGATGGCAGGTAGATACTCAAACCTCCCATCCAAGTGCATCATATTTTATAAAGTTTTTTCCCTTCCATGAGCTTCACCGGCTTGCCTTCAGGCCAAAGAGCAAGATGCAGGAACAGAATAATACAAATCAGGCGGTTCTCAACCAGCTGCAGTAGTGTCGGGTTAACCAAATGCTTTAGTTTCTGTTTCCAAGTATATGCTTTTGCTTTGAGGTATATTTTTAAATAGATGTGTGAACCCTGGTATGCCTGGTGGGCCTTAAATGAAACGGGTGGAAAGCAGTGCGATCTTTGAAACCTGGAATACGTCTTTTGGGAAAGCATTCGGTATTTTACTGCTCGTCGACTCATTCTGATTCAAGTCCAAACAAGAATCCCAACGTATGAAATTCAGATCCACCAACATCTACAGAGCTGCTTGTCAAAGTTCTTAATAGCCTGCAATTCCTGAAGAAATGTAACTTTTTATTGGAACCCAAAGACAGCATATCAGAATGACATGCTGTGGAAGCCCACAGGTGCAGGGAAGGGTTGGCCTGAGGCTGGCTTCTGAGTAGGGATGTCTGAGGGGGCAACCAGCCTCAACGCCGAGGTTCTGGAGGATCCCGGCTTCTGGCCTTTGGGAGACTCGCTGCAACAACCAGTGACGTTAGCCCACGTGCCACTTCAGCAGGGGTGGTCCTCTCACCTGAAGCATAGATTCTAGACTCAGGGGGCGGGTCCCAACCAGGGCGACCAGATACCCAAGGCCAGAGATCCTAACAGCTGGACCTATGAGACCAAACACATCGCCTAAGGTGTTGGCCCGATGTTCCAGAACGTTGCACATCCATACCAAAAACAACTCATGCTGCCTCCTGTTGTGAGCTGAACTGTATGTCCCCAAATTTCCTGCGTTGGAGTAGTCCTAGTTCCCAGAACCTCAGAATGTGGCTGTATCTGAAGATAAGGCCTTCAAAGGGGTATTAAGTTAAAATGAGGTCATGTGAGTGGGCCCTACCCAATATGACCAGTGTCCTTCTAAGAAGAGCAGATTAGGATGGAGACACAGAGGGAGGATGACGTGAGGATGCAGGGAGAAGCAAGCCATCTGTAAATCAGGGCAAGAAGCCTCAGGAGAGACCTTGATCTTAGATTCCCTGCCTCCAGAATTGTGGGAAAATAAATTTCTGTTGTTTAAGCCACTCAGTCTGTGATACTTTATTATGTGAGCAAACTAACAGACACACGGCCTTCTACGGGGGAATGGCTGCACTGTCGTGCCCCCGACTAAATATGAATATGAACTTTTCTGTTATCTGTGTGTGAAATTCATATGATTCATATTAATATAATTAATATTATTGGGCATGCATAAACATAACCAAACTACCTTCTTCCCAGAAGTAAGCAAACAAACAAAATAAACATCTCCTGTTTTATTCTTTTTTTACCTTGTGGTAAAACTTTAAGGTAATTTCTTCTGACATTCAGTTCCCGTAGAGATTTCAATTGACCTATCTGCTGGGGCAAGGCTGTGATCTCATTGCAGCTGACGTCCTGCATCAAAAAGCAAAGGCAGAAATGATAAACACCCTCTTCCAGGAAATCAAGCCTCCCGCGTGACATCTCCTTAAGGAATTTAAATATGAGGACAGCTCCTTGGGTTCATCGTTACCTTGGTCTGGATGCCCCTGGCCAAGCAAGGCTCAGCGCAGAGAAGGAAAAAGAAAGTGCATCCTTTTGAACATCCTCTGAGGCTGGAAGAGGAGAGAGGAAGGATGTCTGGGCCATTCAGGGGCTACTCTGTGGGCCTCGCACCTGCTGCGTTCTCGTGCTTCGATCGCATCTTACTGTCACGACGAACCCGTGAGGCCGTATTAGCAGCTTAGTAGTGTCAGAAAGGTGGGGCCCAGGGGGGTGAAGTCAGGCGTCCCGGGCAGTCAACACTAGGAACGAAGGCCGCCTGCTCCTCAGCTGCCCTCCCACAGCGCCTCGAAACAGAAGGTGACACACCCCACCTAGCACACACCCACATCTTACAGTGGAAACCATGACCCTTACGGCATCTTTTGGAGGCACTGTTTCTGTCGAATGGAGTCCGTGATGGGGGGCTGCACACTTTGTGCACCCAAATGCCTGCAAGCACATTTTTACCAGCAAGACCATGGGGCACACGGATGATGTCCCTTTCTTTCTTTTTTAAAGATTTATTTATTTATTTATATATTTATTTATTTATTTATTTATTTATTCATAGAGACAAACACAGAGAGAGAGAGAGAGAGAGAGGCAGAGACACAGGCAGAGGGAGAAGCAGGCTCCATGCAGGGAGCCCAATGTGGGACTTGATCCGGGGTCTCCAGGATCACGCCCCGGGCTGCAGGTGGTGCTAAGTCGCTGGGCCACCCGGGCTGCCTATGACGTCCCTTTCTTGCAGGGAAAAACGTAACATCCCATCAATTGTGGATGGGGACCACTGCCCAACAGGCTCAGAGTGAGAGCTGCAGCCTCACCCTTCTTATCCGCTCCCCTCATCCCCTCTGCCTCTTCCTCTGGAAGCTCAGCCCCCACCCCGGCTACTGTCCTGTTCGGAGCCATGTCCTCCCTCCTGTGACACTGCGGTGCTCCCCAGTCACTTCCCGGCCTCCTGCTCCTCAATCTGCCAGAGTGTCCTTTCCCTGCGTCACCTGCCAGCTCAGACGTCTGTCCCAGCTCCGGAAGCGCAGGAGGGATCGTCCCCAAGTTGGCAGCTCCGGTGCTGGTCTGTGTATCCTGTGCCATCTCCCTGAGAGCCCCCCTTGCGTCCCCAAGCCCCCCCCCCACCCGTGGCCGTCTGCTGTCACCAGTGTGTGTCCCAGCCTTTCAGGGGCCCACACCTGGTCGGGCTCTTCCCTGCCTGGCGCGCCCCCCCAGTGTGGTCCCCTTGGCCCCCCTGCACCGTCCAAGGCTGAATTCAACGCTGGCTCCTCTCGGAGGCCTTTGTGGAGGTGTCCCCCTTTCATCCCCGTCTGATCACGCGCCCAGGGACAACGACGGCGCCGTCCTCCGTGGTCCTGCCCTCATGAGCTCACACGTTTGCCTTCCCTACGAGCCTGTGAGCTCCTCGATGGGAGATCCTGGGTCTTAGCCACTCCGTCTTCCCGGCGCTGAGCAGAATGCCAGGGATAAAGCGAGGGATGGGTCCCACGGCTGGCGCTCTGGGACGCTCCGACCTACATACCAATCCCTGGCGGGTCCTGCTTGAGACAGCAGAGCCCCAGATCTACTTGGGCGAGGTCTGATCCCAATGAGATCGAGTGTTTAAATACCCCACATCACTCCTGAACCTGCAAAAAACCAAACCAAACCAAACCAAACCAAACAAAACAAAACAAAAAAACCCTTTCCCACCCCGCTTTTAGAAGGCAGCAAGGCCTGACTGCAGAAATCAGTCCCACACTCACTCTGATGAGAAGAGCTCACCACTGACCCGTTGCCAGAAATCCCAGGGCTCCCTGTGAGAGCGGGACCATGCGGAACACAGGGGAGCACTGTCCTCTAATCTCTTCTCATCTGGAAACCCGCAGGTGATCCGCCAATCTGGCAAGGTCATGAGGCTGCTAGCGAGTATCACCTGCTGAAGAGGAATAAGGAGTGCGGCGGCCCTCTGCAGAGGCCGAGTCTACACAGTGCACTCAGCCACGGTCCCGCTCTATGCTCTGCGTCTGACCAACAACGCGGAGTGTCCCATGCCATCACCCCGGGCTGGCTCTTGATGCATTAAAACAAAAACAAAAACCCACAGGTACATCGGCAGAGAAGTAAAAGTCTAAAGGAAGGAATTAAAGAATTAAGAGGTCCGGAGATTTGTTCAGTCACTTTTGCCCCTCACTGAGTCACTAAATACTTCTGCCTTTCTGCATAGACTTCCATATACAAGAAGCAAAAAAACGAAATGCCACCTTTTCCTGATTCCTATGGCTTCTGATCAGCCACAGACAGTAACCAAATCCTTTCAGTGAGATCTTTATATTTCTTTGCCTCAATCAAGTCACGAAGAAGCAAGAGGTAGTAGCATTACACACTTTTAGCCGAGCTCTCACATAGACGGTATACAGGTAAGCCCTAGAGATATATGAGATTAAATCATCCTATTGGACTCGCAACCACAGTCACACTGGTGGTAGCTGGGGCTGGGGTGGGGGGTGGGGAGGTCACAAGGGAAGAAACAGGGGGCATTTTCCATCCCTAGAGAGGAGTTAATGTGACTGACATCCCCACTCACTTTTTGTAAGTCAGTGTGTGAATGTACAAGAAAGATCCTTTTTGCAGTTGAAGGGAATCAGATTTTTGATATGAAACTGACAATTTTCCCAAGTTCCAAGGACAGAATTCTTTTAAGAATCATTCTTGTATTTTATTATTTATTGGGGGGGGGGGCGAAGGGGAGAGGGAGAGAGAGAGTTCCAAGCAGACTCCCTGCTAATCGAGGAGACCAATACAGGGCTCAATCCCACGACCCCGAGACCAAGACCCGAGCCTAAACCGAGGGTTGGACACTCAACCAAATGAGCCACACAGGCACCCCCCAAAAAATCACTTAAAAAAAAAAAAGAGAAGAGAGAGGGAAACAAATAGATAACAGATATATTAAGGCAGCATATTCACAGCATAAAGTCTCATTCAGTCGTATCCTATTTTTTGGTCCGTACTATATTCACCTTGCGTGCCGCTGATTACCCGCTGCTGTTTCCCGAAATACCAGGTAATTTTTTTTTAAACATATGTTTCTCACATAATGGCTTCATCAAGGAAAATCAACTCCCTTCAACTATATTTCAATGCTTATTTACTAGTAAGGAAAGCAGTTACTCAATTTACACTTAAAAAAAGAACATAACAATACAGAGTTTTTCGTTCTGACTTGCAGGACAGGACATCTGTAGACAATCAGAAACACAAGGTCCAATTGTCCATTCACATTTGGAGGGCTGTATGGTGAAGGTCAAATTATTCTAATAGCACTCTGCTGTCAGGTATTTCCTGTCCTGCCAAAACAACGAGGAGAAAAGGCGCCGGGAGATCCAGCGTGAAAGCCAGATAAAGACTTCTTGCTATTGTAGCATCGATATTGTGAAATTATGCAAAGTCTATGGCCTTCCAGTCACTGAACGCTGCTATGTTTTAAAGGAGCTATGAATCTCATCACAAAAATTAAAACCCCGTGGGTCTTAAGTCACTGCGGAATGAGGAGGAGGGGGGAGGGGATGTTAGTCTAAATTGAGGGATAAGATAGAGATAAGATGTTTCAGTTCAGAACACGTGAAAGCAGTATTCCTAGGACGGTCTGGTTCTCTAGGACATGTCTGTCCACATTTAGCCTAAGGTATGGTTCTTTTTTTTTTTTTTTTAATTTTGAGTTCATTTTAAAAAGGTAATGTTTAGGAAAATAAATTTAATAAATAAGTGACACCAATACCTCATACTTCTGCATTTAGGGAGAATTTACCAAGCTATGACTTTCTGATTCATTGGCTCTTTTTAGAATAGTAAAGTGAATCCCTTCTGAATTGCTTATTAGCCCCTAAGCTCTATCTTAGAAAATAATTATCTCAAGCTTCAGTGAATCAAATTACCATATATTTACTGTTAGAATATTGCAAATATACAGGTAGGCCAGGAAGAAATCATCATAAGCATGTCATACATATTTACTAATTCTATTCTCTAGTATATAGAAATGAATCTAGTTTATATACAAGAACATTAAGTCTCGAACTTAAGTTTTTATGGAACGGCCAGCTCAACTTAGTAATTGAGATAAAGATCAAATGGAGAATTTTAACTATGACTTAAGATAAACTTTTTTTCCACTAGTTTAATCAACATGTTTTTAAGTAACCAAAGGAAAAACTTTAGAGTCATTTCATGCCAGCCCCTTCAGGCAATAAAGGAAGTCTCTAGAAGTGTTAAATGCACATTGGAGACTAATAGATTTTTGTTATTAAGTGCTAGTTGTTAATTTACTACCTTCAGTATGCAAAAATGATAAGGATTTAAAACATCAGATTAATTCAGGGGTTATTAAATTATTATTAATGTTCACTTTCAGAAAATAGTCTTTAAAAAAAAAGAAAAGTGTTTTCAAGGAGTAACCTCTAATGAAAACCAACACAACCACTGTGGATTGTGTCAAGACGATCTTGGTTAGGGAAAGACGTCCAGTGAGACCAGGCCACCCTGTGCAAATACATGCGGTATTCTCACAAGCTAACTTGCTCTGACCCTCAGGTTTTCAAAAATCTAGTGTGGTTATACAATCGCTTCAGTCATATTTTTGTAATAAATGTAGCTCTTTATTTAATGGAAGGAAATGCGAACATTCTGACAGGAAATCCAAGCTATTAACTCCCATCATGGGATCATGCTCTTTTTTTGGGGGAAATGTCTATTGTATGACTCACTGTGTAACTGTAGGTAAATGTCTTAACCTCTCTGTGCCTATGTACAAAGAAGTGGCAAGATTAAATAATTCAAATTTCCTTGTGATATTAGGAAAATCCATTTATCACAACAGAGATAATGAAGAGATTTTAAAAGTCAGATACTTAACTCAGGAATAATGTCAATTTTGATTCCATAACAATCAAAAACCTCAATGCCTGTAGTCAGAACTTTTTTTTAAGAAAAATTAAGGGACGCCTGGGTGGCTCAGTGGTTGAGCGTCTGCCTTTGGCTCAGGGTGATCCCAGGGTCCTGGGATGGGCTCCCTGCAGGGAGCCTGCTTCTCCCTTTGCCTGTGTCTCTTGCCTCTCTCTCTTTGTCTCTCATGAATAAATAAATAAGATCCTTAAAAAAATGAATCTGCTCATTTATATTCAAGACTTTATCAAGCAACCTCTGGTAGGATAAATTATCACATTAGTGAATGTCTCCTTTCAGTATAAAACACAACTTCACACCTTTTCGCATACCACCCCAATGTTCTCCAACAGAATGGATCTTCAACAAGCCATGGATTCCCAACTGTCCCACAGGAACCAGAGGGGCTGGGGCATCTCCAGAGACCACAAGTGGAAAAATGACTATGTGAGACACATGAATTTATGTCTTCCCAATACCTAGCTCAGAGGTCGGAATGCCATGGATGAAAATAAGGAAGAAGGGATTTTCCTCAGATGTAGGACGATACACCCAGTGTCTTGTCAATAATTGATCCTTGAAATCAAACTCCCCACACAAATAAACATTTCATGAAAAGAGAATAAAAAAAGAGAGGTCTAGTCAGGGCCAGGAAATGTACCTTTCCTTGCATCAGGCTCTCTGAGTTTTTCGGTTTTAGGAGTAGCTTTCTGGACCAGTGATAATACGTCCTCTTACATGCAGGTAAGAGCTGGGAGCCATAGTTTTCAATGCCCGAGTTGGGGAAAGACAAATGGAAAGAAACCACACAAGGGATAGACCATCTCTGGACCCCAGCAGGTCAGTATGCACAGGAAACTATGAGAAAACTCAAGTTCACCATGCTTTCCGTGGTGTGCTTGTCTTCACAGCTCTAAGGTCATTACAACACAGGCCATTCATATGGCATCTCTCACCAAATATCCAACATGCCTCTTCCTTCAGGCATGGTTTGACAGTAAAAGAACCATGTTTCCAAGTGTTAATGTGGTTTTAACGAAGACAATAAGGTTTAGTCAACACCAGAACAGTCCAATGACCTTCCCTGCCAGGCTGGAGCTCCTCTGTGAGGAAACTTCCAGACAGACACTGACCCTCTTTTTAAAACATTCATTCTCTGATTCACTCTTGGCTATTCATGCTCTGCCCCAACTTTAATGAGAAAACCATTGCAAGGTAAACCAGGAACTCACCCAACAAACAAAACATGGCCCCTCTCCATGAGACACTTAGTCTAGAAGAAGATACAGCAAGAACAGCTGCGTGGTGCTGTTGACAGAGTTGGGGCTTTCATCACACAAGACTGGTTTTTATACCCCAGTCCCACCCCTCCATGTAGCCCCATGGCTTTGGGTAAGTAATTCTGAAACTCAAATTTGTTTACGAAATGTAGATATGATACCTGCCTGGCTGAGTTATTGTCAAGATTGTATGAAATAATCCACGTCATGTACCTAGCAGAGTGCCAGGCATATAGTAGGTGTGCAGTAAATGCCAGGGCTTTTCCTCTTTCTCTTACAGAAAGAACACCCAGATATAAAGACTTAGAAAGCAACATACCTATTACAGCTACAGCTCTGAGAGTGCCAGAGGGACAGAAGTATTCAACGTGGCCAAGAAGGCAGGAAGTCCTAGCTCATTCATTCCCACCAGAAATGGCCCCGGAGGGGCCAGCTTCACAGAACTAAGATTCCTTAAATTCTCTTGCACCTGAAACAGCATAGAACTCTAGCCTGGCCTCTCACGGATTTGAAAAAAGACATCTCAACAGGTGTTTCTTAATGGCTTCTTCATGGGAGGAGGAATAATTGTGTTCCTCTGTTCTCTGCACAATCTCAAATGGCTGGACAAGCCAATAACTGCATGGCAATGCTTTCTGTTTTATTTTCAGATAAGTGTGACATATATTTAAGATGGTAAGATGGTGTTTTTCAACTCTTAAAAATTAGAGAGGAAGACTCTTTTCTTGCAGACAGCTGTGGTACTTTGGGTTTTGTTATTTAAGCCACTGATGACTCTGGAATACTCACACTTGGAAGAGAAGAGACTTTACAGCTCCATCTAGGATACTGTTTGAGTCTAATGTGAAATTTAAAAATATTTCTTCCAAAATAGCTAAACAATGCTCAGAGCCTGATAACCTGAGTGATTTTATCAGCATTTAATTGGCTTAGGGTACTCTGAATGCTTGGGGGCAGGGCAGTGCCTCCCCAAATTTTTTAACAAGTTGGTTACCATGTAAGTAACTATAAAACAAAAACCTCCCAAGCAAGTCTAGAATTATTGCAGGCTCTCTAGGGAACTTCTTTCCAACTGCTAGCTAAAAATTCATTTGACATGGTTACCTACAGTAGCACTACTATTTTAAGCAAAAAGAGATGAAAGATAAGTAAGAACGGATGGAAACTAATCTTTTTTTAGTCTGTGACCTTAAGCAAGGCCAGTCACCCCTTGTGGTTAAATAATGGCAATGATTTAAATATTCACCAATGTCACAGATAAATGCTTTTTACAAGATCGTGCATGCTCACACAGTTAAGGAACACAAGCTACAAAGCTGCCCCACCCAGTAGTTTGGACAGTAGCTACATGTGGCCACTGAGTGTTAGCAATGGGGCTGGTCCAACCTGTGAGATGCTGGCAGTATAAAATAGACACTGGATTTCAAAGACTTAATGTGAAAAAAATATAAAATATCTCATAAATTTTATATCACATTTATGCTGAAATAATATTTTAGCCATCTTGCATAAAATAAATCATTAAAATGAACTTCACTTGCTTTTTAAAAAAAAAATGTGGCTACCAATGCATTTAAAATGACATTTGCTGACACCAGCAAGGCAAAAAGAAAGAAAAGGCATCCAAATTGAAAAGGAAGAAGTAAAGCTGTCAATAGTTGCAGATGACTTTATACACTATATAGAAAACCCTGAAGGCTCCACCAAAAAAAAAAAAAAAAAAAAAAAAACTACAACTGACAAATGAATTCAGTAAAGTCTCAGGATATAAAATCAATGTGTAGGAATCTGTTGCATTTCTATACACTAATAATGAAGCAGCAGGAAGAAAAATTAAGAAAAGAATTCCATTTACAATTATATAAAAAATAGTAAGATACCTAGGAATAAACCTAACCAAAGAGGAAAAAGACCTGTACTCTAAAAAGTATAAAACACTGATGAAAGAAATTGAAGACTATACGAAAAATGGAAAGACATTCCATGCTTGTGGATTGGAAGAACAAACATTGTTAAAATGCCTATGCTACACAAAGCAATCTGCACCTTTAACGCAATCCCTATCAAAATACCAATAGCATTTGTCACACAACTAGAACAAATCATCCTTAAAAGACTCCAAATTGCCAAAGCAATTTTGAAAAAGCAAAGCAAAGCTGGAGGCATCACAATTCCAGACCTCAAATTATATTACAAAGCTGCAGTCCTCAAAACTCTGTAGTACTAGCACAAAAATAGACACATAAATCAATAGGACAAAACAGAAAACCCAAAAATAAATCCACAATTATAAGGTCAATTAATCTTTGACAAAGCAGGAAAGAATATCCAATGGGGAAAAGAGAGTCTCTTCAACACACGGTGTTGGGAAAACTGGACCAGGAACATGCAAAACAGTGAAACCGGACCACTTTTTTACACCATATGCAAAAACTCAAAATGGATTAAAGACCTAAATGTGAGACCTGAAACCATAAAAATCCTCAAAGAAAGTGCAGGCAGTGAGTTCCCTGACATGGGCCACAGCACCATTTTTCTAGATGTGTTTCCTGAGACAAAGGAAACAGAAGCAAAAATAAACTATTAGGACTACATCAAGATTAAAAGCTGCTGCACAGTGAAGGAAACAATCTGCAAAACTAAAAGGCACCCCTACTGAATGGGAGAAGATATTTGCAAATGACAGTATCCAATAAAGAGTTAGTATCCAAAGTATATAAAGATCTTATACAAATCAACACCTAAAAAAATCCCAAATAATCCAATTAAAAAATGGGCATAAGGCATGATCAGACATTTCTCCAAAGAAGATGGCCAACAGATGGCCAACAGACACATGAAGAGATGCTCAACCTCACTCACCATGAGGGAAATGCAAATCAAAACTACAATGATACTACCTCACACCTGTCAGAATGGCTAAAATCAAAACCACAAGAAACAGCAAATGTTGGCAAGGTTGTGGAGAAAAAGGAAGCCCTGTGTACTGTTGGTGGGAATGCAAACTGGTGCAGCCACTATGGAACAGTGTGGAGGCTCCTCAAAAAAGTTAAGAATAGAACTACTCTATGATCCAGAAATAACACTATTGGGTATTTACCCAAAGAATATAAAAATACCTTTTTTTATATATAAAAAATGTACTTTTAAAAATATATATAAAATAAATATTTCTAAATAAAAAATATATTTTATACATAAATATGTATTTATTTTATATTTTTATCTAAAAAATAATTTTTATATATCTATATGCCCTATATTTATAACAGCATTATTTACAATAGCCAAATTATGGAAACGGTCTCAGTGTCCACTGACTGATAAATGGTGTACACACATGTACACACACACACACACACACACACACACACACAATGGAATATTATGCAGCCATAAAAAAGAATGAAATTTTGCAACAACATGAGTGGAGACAGGGAGTACTATGCTAAGTGAAATGAGTCAAAGAAACACAAATAGCACCTGATTTCACTTAGATGCAGACTTTAAGAAACAAATGAGAAAAGGAAAGAGAGAGAGAGAGAAAGGGGGTGGAGAGAGAAACAAGCCAAGAAACAGACTCTTGACTACAGAGAACAAATGAATGGTTACATGGTTACCAGAGGGGAGGTGGATGGGAGATGGATGAAACAGGTGATGAGGACTTAGGAGGGCACCTGTCCTGATAAGTACCCCGTGGTATATCGAAGTGTTAACTCACTATATTGTACACAGGAGACTAATATAATGCTGTGTGCCAACTACACTGGAATTAAGAATGGAATGGAATGGAATGGAATGGAATGGAATGGAATGGAATGGAATGGAATGGAATAGAATAGAATAGAATAGAATAGAATAGAATAGAATAGAATAGAATAGAATAGAATAGAATAGAATAGAATAGAATAACGTTTGCTGCTTGGTAGTATCTTCCTATCAAACGGTGCTGGGTGAGGGTGTTTCAGCTCACATTCCAAGTTAGCTATGACACAGTGACCTTCAGTACATCACAGGCTGTCTCTCTACCTTGTTTTTTTTTTTTTTTTTTTTTTTTCATTTATAAGGTATCAAGAGCTTGGACTAGATGCTTTGAAAACCCCTGGGGCTCTAACATTCCAGGATCCAAGGACTCACCAGGTACTGCTGGGGGAGAAAAGATGCCAGAGCCAGTGGATGACAGTGCTAAATAGGTAGTTGGTTGCACGAGGAGGCAGGGCAGCCTTTGCGAGAGTGGGCTCTGGACAGGGTACCTAAGAAGAGCTCAAGGGGTCCCTTATGAGCCACCCCACAGCTCGTGGGTCCTGAGGCGGGAGACAGGCTGTTCCACCTCTGCAGCCATGCCAGCCCAGCAGCTGACGAGAGCATGTGGGGGAAGCCCTGCTCTGCTGTGGGGCTGGCTCTGGGCTCAGCACACGTGCCACATGCGCCACAGGTGCCATGGATGAGCTGGCCTGTAGCCGTGGCCACAGCGCAGCTGAATGCAGGGCATGCTGTGGGCTTAGGCCCAGGGTGCAGGGGGTGGGAACACATTCGGGAGGCCAATAGGTTCCAACACACCGACCTGGCCAGCGTGCCTCCCTGTGTGGGAGCCCAAGAAGTGGGGGGAAAACCTACCTGTCATTCATATTGTGTTTGTAAGACTTAAGCCACATTCTTAGCACACCTGGATTTTGTGGTTTATCAGACTCCCAAAGGGAAGTATTCTCAAAAAAGAAAAATAAGTATTATGGCTATCAGTTTCAATCCCCAGCATTACTCTGTATTATGTTTCTGTTTTCTGGAACCAGTTAAGGTGGCACCTTCTGAATTAGCTTGGATTGTAAGACAGTCATCCCCCCGCCAGGCTGAGCACCTGGGAGTCTGCACGGTCTGTCCCAAGCCACCTGCTCGGCCCACTTTCCACCGTTTGACAGCAGCATTTAGCAAACATTGACTAGGTGTCTATCTTGTGCCAAGCACTGGGTACGACAGCAAGTTCCTGTCCTCAGGCGGCTTTCAAGATCTAGGGGGAGCTGGCACGGAGAATGCCAAGGAAGAGGACAAGTGTGATTCCATGGAATTCAGAGATACGTCCAGGGTGCTTGTGTTCGGAGCACCTAGCTCTGGCTCGGAGGATCTGGGAAGGCTTTCTGGAGGAAGTGAGATCTAATGTGGCTAAGAATGGATCAAGAGAAGAGGAGAAGGAAGAAACAGCTCATACAGAGTCAGTGAGATGCTTCCAAGTCCAGAAGAGGAAATGAACAAGGTGCATTCCTAGAAGGCTGGAACTCAGAGGGTAAAGGAGCCCCGGACAGGAGATGAATCTGGGGAGACAGGCAGGGACCAAGAGTCCTGAGGATGGTCTTGAATGGCCTGTGGAGGAGCGGATGGTGGCCTAGTTCTAAGGTCGTGGCTGTGAGAATTGAACGCCCAGCCTACCTAGCTTAGCCTCCGCAGGATTTAAACTGCTTCCCACTCCCCACTCATGCCGTATCCTCCCGGGCTGTCTTGCCTTTGCACAAGCTGTCCTCTCTCTCTCTCTCTCTCTCATATTAAATTCAATCAGCCAACATGTAGCACCTCATTTGTTTCAGATGTAGTGTTTAGTAATTTCTCAGTTGCGCATAACACCCAGGGCTCATCCCATCACGTGCCCTCCTTAACGCCCATCATCCACTTATCCCAACCCCCACCCACCTCCTCTCTCAGAACCCTCCGTTTGTTTCCTCTGATTAAGAGTTTCTCATGGTTTGTCTTCCTCTCTGATGACTTCCCATTCAGGTTTCCGTCCCTTCCCCTATGATGCTCTGTGCTGTTTCTTCTATTCCACAGATGAGGGAAGCCATGTAATTGTCCTTCTCCAATGGACTCACTCAGCATAATACCTTCCAGTTCCATCCACGTGGAAGCAAATGGTGGGTATTTGTCGTTTCTAATGGCTGAGGAATACTCCATCGTATACATGGACCACATCTTCTGTATCCAGTCATCTGTCGATGGACACTGAGGCTCCTCGCACAGTGTGGCTATTGTGGACATTGCTGCTGTGAACATCGGGGTGCAGGTGTCCCGGCGTTTCACTGCATCTGTATCTTTGGGGTAAATCCCCAGCAGTGCAATTGCTGGGTCATAGGGCAGGTCTATTTTTAACTCTTTGAGGACCCCCCACACAGTTTTCCAGAGTGGCCGCACCAGGTCACATTCCCACTAACAGTGCAGGAGGGTTCCCCTTTCTCCACCTCCTCTCCAACATGTGTTGTTTCCTGTCTTGTTAGTTTTCCCCATTCTCACCAGGGTAAGGTGGGATCTCATTGTGGTTTTGATGTGTATTTTCCTGATGACCAGTGATGCGGAGCATTTTTGCATGTGTCTGTTGGCCATGTGTAGGTCTTCTTTGGAGAAATTTCTGTTCATGTCTTCTGCCCATTTCTTGCCTAGATTCTTTGTTTTTTGGGTGTTGTGTTTGATAAGTTCTTTATAGATCTTGGATACTAGCCCTTTCTTAGATGTGTCATTTGCAAATATCTTCTCCCATTCTGGAGGTTGCCTTTTCACTTTGTTGACCGTTTCCTTTGCTGTGCAGAGGCTTTTTATCTTGTCCTCTCTCTCTTAAATGCTTCTTCCTCTGTCCAGCCTTCCTTTTCCCATTTAGAAAATCCCAAACAGACTTCTGTAAGGGGCCTCTCAAAGGTCTCTTCCCGTACAAACCTTCCCAACTCCAAGACTGAATCAATCATTCCCTACCCTAGGCATGTATTTCTTATAATAGCAAATTTAGGGGTAGGAGTTGCCTACCCAAATTAATATTCATCTTCTTTCAGAAACTGTCCCCTTTGGTGGCAGCAGAGCAGCTGTCTCTGGGTCACATGACCATATATTTTGAGCATCGAGGACTGAGTCAGGGGAGGACATCCTAACCAAGCCTTGCTTCCCTCGCTTAGACACCGAGGCCAAGACAGACCAGCTAGTGCTCAAGTTGGAGGACATTTAAACTTCAGATCTGCGGGCAAGGCAACATCTCCATTATATAGAGAAATACAGAAAGCTGAGAAAACAAAAACACTGCTATGGCTCATGATAAGTTTCCAGTGTCTTATTCTAAACATTCATGACCCCTGATCAAATGTCCTCATGCTGAGTGATGGGAAAACTGCATCTTTTTTAAAAAAAATTATTATCTAGGTATAGTTGATATACAATGTTGTATTAGGTTCAGGCGCCCAACATAGTCATTCAACAACTCTATGCATGGCACAGCGCTCACCATACTATGTATGGTCACCACCTGACGCCACACGATGCTCTTACAACAGTACTGACTATACTCCCCATGCTGCACTTTTCATCCCTGTGACTTATTTTATACCTGGAAGTTTACACCTCTTTTTTTAAAAAAAGTTTTATTTATTTATTTGAGAGAAAGAGAGGACATGAGCGGGGGGACATGCAGAGGGAGAAGAAGAAGTAGACTCCCCTACTGGGCAGGGAGCCCAACCCAGGGCTCCATCCCAGGACCCCGAGTTCATGATCTGCGCGGAGGGGAGATGCTCACCCGACTGAGCCACCCAGATGCCCTGGAAGTTTGCATTCCTTAATTCCACTCATCCACCTGCTCCCCATTCCCTCTGGCAACTGCCAGTCATTCTCTGTATTTATGAGACTGTTTCTGGTTGTTTTTTCAATTTTTTTTTTTTTTTTTTAGGTTCCACATGTTAGTGAAACCATATGGTATCTGTCTTTCTCTGACTTATTTCATGCCCTTTATGAAGGTCCATATATGTCATCACAAATGACAAGATTTCATTCTTTTTTTCTGGCCAAGTAGTATGCCATTGTGTATATACACCACATCTTTTTTTTTTTTTTCCTGAAGCAACTCATGGTAAGTCCATTTATTTCCCATTTGTACACGCCCCGTTTATTACTTTGTTGTGTCATCTGCCCAGTACTCCCCGTGCCCATTCCCTGCTCCACCTTGACCACTCTGCTCCCGCTGACCCTGGAGCTGCAAGATCCCAAACATCAGCCTCCACGCATCAGTGTAAGGGACAGGCTGAGGGAAGGAAGCCTATCTGTTCCTTCGTTTCTCCTAGCCAGCCACTCAGAGGCACTGACAGTGGAGCTGCCACCCGCAGGTCACAGTGGGAGAGCGTAGGTTCTTGGCAGGAGCTGGTCATTTTCATGGCCCCCTACTGCTACCCTAGGACAGGCTCCAGGAGCTCCTCCTAAGTGAAGCTCTAGACCCAGGACTCTTGAACTTTCCTTTTGGTTTTTTAACAACACTTAACTGTTTCCCTCACACAGGTTCATGCCTTCATCAAGAGATCTGACGGTGAGGAAGTGGATTTTGCAGGTTGGCTCTGCTCCACCATTGGCTTTAACCAGCCCAGCACACCGACCCACGCAGCTGGTGTCTAAGTATTTGGGAAGCAGCAAAGAGTGAGTCCCCTGCCCGGTGGTGTGCCATATTGCTTTCAGGCTTCTTTCCCATGCCTGTCTCTGTTCAGACGTGCATTTCACCTGCTTCAGGAATCTGCTTCTTCCTCCTACTACTCTTCGGGCACATCTTGTGCTCAACTCCAGTGCAGTTTGGTTGTGACTGATGCTTCATTGTCCACATGCACCAGCGTATCATGTGACTGTTGAGGTGCAAGGTGAGAATAAAGCATCTCATCTCCTCTCCTCGAACTAATCATTGACTGGAGGGCTAGTTCTTCAACCTTGAGCCGATTCAGCTGGTCGTCAGGGCCACCTTCAGCCGGAGCAGCGTTGTACACCCCATCTTTTGTATCCATTCATCTACTGATGGACACTTGGGCTGTTTCCATCTGTTGGCTATTATAAATAATGCTGCGATGAACACAGATGTGCATGTATCTTTCCCACTATCTATGTGTCTATTTTTGTGCCAGTACCATACTGTTTTGATTACTACAACTTTGTAGTATTATCTTGAAATCTGGGATTACGATACCCTCAGTTTTGTTCTTCTTTCTCAAGACTGTTTGGCTATTTGAGAAGACCCCTGCATCTTTTTGACCAATCCCAACTCTTGGTGTGAGCTAGCTGGAATGGGCTTCAGATACTACTATCATGTAAGTCCTGATAAAGACACTCTTTCTTTACCTACAATGCCTTTATATAGCAATGAGGCATTTCCACTCTAAAATCAAAGCTGATACATAGATGACTCCGGTGCTGTCATTTTCCTAGCCAATTCCCACTGCAGACGTGATGAAGGCATCACAGCACTATCTGGGTTTTACAAGTCATCACCACGTGTTCCACACGGCCCCAAAGAAATTCACTAGAGTTGGCACACAAGAAAAAAAGTCATTGGCAATCAATGTTCTAGGCTGGAATCTACCAGTAAAATCTACCATAAAAAGGTACCATCTTTTTTTTTTTTTTTTAATTTATTTATGATAGTCACAGAGAGAGAGAGAGAGAGGCAGAGACACAGGCAGAGGGAGAAGCAGGCTCCATGCACCGGGAGCCCAACGTGGGATTCGATCCTGGGTCTCCAGGATCGCGCCCTGGGCCAAAGGCAGGCGCCAAACCGCTGCGCCACCCAGGGATCCCAAGGTACCATCTTTTTTATGGTCATAATCACAACATTCAGCTCTGTGCCTGACACAAGGTCAGTATGGGGTAATGCTTGCTTGGAGGATAAATTATAACCGTAATGTTTTAGTCCGATTGCTCGTTTCTGCTTCTTCATTCATCCACCTTACCCGGCTGGGATTCATTCTTTCCCATTTTAGAAACAAGGTGAGTGATTTGATTAGTAGTGAAAGAGCTGAAATAGAACAGTGCCTCTTGGTGTCAGGTGCACACTTACAACCCATCTCCACCCATCTATAATGTGGAGTTTTGTTTTGTTTTTGCCTCTGGGAATTTGGTCACATTTTAGAGTTCATCAGTTTAGGACAATGGTTACTAAAAACCCTTACAGAATCAGAGCACTCTGTTCTTTCTCAATTAATGATTTATATTCATCAAATATGGCCTACAAACTTATTGGTACATTATCTGGCCAGTTTATTCAAAATTTATCACAAATTTATATGCGATCTGAAAAAAGCATGATCTAACTACTACATGATAACCAGTAAAACTGCAGCAACTGTAAATCCTGCGAACTTCAGGAAGTATAAACTACAGGAAACCTGTAAACTTCAGGAACTGTGTCTGCCACAGCAAAGCCAAGCTGGTTCCGCTCCCCACTTAATGTCTTTATCATATACAGCCCTCCAACAACGGGTGCACCTCCCTGTCCAACTGCAGCAAAAAGTCTGACTACCTTGGTAGACGATGGTCAGTATGCAAAGAGAAAGAGCATCTTAAAAATCAGTAACATACCAACTCCATCAACTGTTTGAGCTGACCTATCTCCTCTGGCAGCGACCCAAGTTTGTTGTTACTTGCGATTAAGACTTTGAGAGGCAGACCACACAGGCAGGCAGGCAGGGCAGACAGCTGATTCCGACTGCAAAGACAATACAAGAACACAGGTAAATACACAGGCCACTTCACACTGTTTCTGAATGTTTGTGAACAAACAAGAAGAAAGGAGCGACCTGAGAAGACGTTTTACAATGATAACAGGTCCAAGAACGTTCCTGCATGTGTCATAAATCCCAAGTACAAAAGATAATAAAATATATTTCTTTTTTTTTTTTTTAAGATTTTATTTATTTACTCATGAGAGAGAGAGAGAGGCAGAGACACAGGCAGAAGGAGAAGCAGGCTCCATGCAGGAAGCTCGACACAGGATTCGATCCCAGGATTCCAGGATCACACCCTGGGCTGAAGGCAGGTTCTAAACTGCTGAGCCCCCCAGGGATCCCCAATAAGATATATTTCTAAGAAAGAAGGGCAGGGCACCTGGGTGGCTCAAGTGCTTAAGCCTCTGACTCTTGATTTTGCTCAGGTAATGATCTCAGGGTCGTGGGATCGAGCCCTGGGTCAGGCTCCACGCTCAGCTTCTCCCTCTCCCTCTCCCTCTGGCTCTCCCCTGACTCTTGCGTGTGGTCTCCAAATAAATAAATAAGTAAATAAATAAAATCTTAAAAAAAAAAAAAAAAGAAAGAAAAGCATAGGCAGTTCTGTGGGAAACAACTTTTCCCAGCACAAAGAACCCCATCAAACCCCCTGCAGAAGAAGTGGACTCCTCGGCCAGCCAGGAGGCAGAGGGGCATCACGCCCTGTGCCACCAATAGCAACAGGAAGCTGCTGCCAACTATTCTCTTCCTGACAATGTGAGCAGGAAACACAGCAAGAACCAAGCACCATGAAGGCATCCTCCCATCCATGTTAGAAGTAAGGCAACTTATAAAGGACCACCAGCTTGATTTCCAACATTTTTGACTCTGCTTCTTTTTGCTGACACACAGCCACTGCGGGTAAGGTCTACTGGGGTGTCCGCAAGGGAGCTAATTAAAAGAAGAGAAGAGTCAAAAAAAAAAATTAAAATAAAAAATAAATTTAAAAAAAAAAAAAAAAGAGAAGGGTCAAGTTGGCCTTCTGGCAAAAAATGAAGCTGAAGCCTCAAGGGGTTCAGTTTAACAGATTTCCCAGAAAAGTCTGGGGCCAGGTCTCACTTCTGCTTTGCATGAAGAGGTTTTCTACCAGAAGTATCTGAACTTCCTATCATCGATGCTTAGTTTTCTGAGAAATGGGAAAATAAGGGATAAATGAAATCAATGAGCCATCCTCATATATGTCAGCCATTTAGTTCAACCTCCTCTCCCACAAAACAGAAGCAAAGACAAAAACCCTTCCTGCCATCAAGTAGGGAGATGGATGGTTTTGAGTTTCCCGGCCGTTCTGATGAAGCCAACGACCAGGCCATGATAGATCTAAAAGTCTCTTTGTCATGTTATTGCAACTATGTGGAACATCTTCTTCTTCTTCTTCTTCTTCTTCTTCTTTTTTTTTTTTTAATGTGGAACTTCTTTTGTGTGTATGTACCCACGTGTGTGAAGCTCCCCAGGTTGTGGTACTGCGCGCATGTATATCTGGGCACACATAAATCTGTGTGTGGGAGAGGGAGGGACAGACAGCCTGAAAACACACCAAAATGTTATCAGTAGTCATTTGGGGGAGAATTAGATCCAATGAGTATTTTAAAATTTTCTTTCTTAGACTCTGCTCGATCTCAGGATCAATCCCAGGACCCTGTGATCATGACCTGAGCTGAAGGCAGATGCTTAACCGACTGAGCCCCCCAGGCGCCCCTACAGCTCTTGGTTTCAGCTCAGGTCATGATCTCAGATTTGTGGGAGGGAGTCCTGCATGGGGCTCTGTGCTCAGCGGAGAGTCTGCTTCTCTTCCCCTGTCCCTACCCCACTTATGTGCAGGCTTGCTTTCTCTCACTCTTTCTTTCTCTAAAATGGATAAATCTTAAAAAAAAAAAAAAAAAAAGAAATACCTATCACTATAAAAAGATACACTTCATCTGCATACTGGTTACATGGGTGCTTCTGTTGGTGAAAACTCACTGAGATATATGATTATGAGCTGTGTACTCTTCTATATGTATTATATTTCAATTAACGTTTTTACTCCTCTACTCTCCCATATGAGGGAGTGGGAATCATACAGCTGAACAGAGGTCATCTCCAGCTGATGGGCTGAGAAAAAGCAGGTGGTATGCTGATGGGAGAGCTTTCTTCAAGCTCCAAAAAAACCCTCCTTGGACACTACCTCTGGAGAAGAGAACTAAGTTTATTAAAAAGCGGCAGGTAAATCATTTGGAATGTAATTTGTGGTTATAATTATTATGTAATTGCATAAAGTGAGGACTGGTTCCTTAACATGTTAATAGGACAATATGTATATATATATTATATTTTATTAAAATATATATATATATTTTTAAATATATATATTTATTTTGGAGCCATATTTAAACTTTGTTTTGAAGACAAGGAAACAAAGATCAGTATTTTCAAAAATTTCTACATTCCTATTTTCCACAGAATTAACAATTACAGTTGAAGATTCTTCCCATGTTTCTTTGCTTGGAAACTCAGACTTCAATATTGCCAGGCTCACTTTAATGCAGGCATCTCATCACATGAACAGATACTGAACCGGGACAGACACTTATCACACCATTCAAGTAATGCAGTGAAGGCTCTGCTCATTCAGAAGCACAGGATTGGAGATTACAAGGGATTATTCTCACAGGAATTCCAGCGTGGATACTAATCTAAAATAAAATGACATTTAAGCATTCTAAGGGTAGATGTGAGCACTGATTTTAAAATTTAAAATAATTAGATATAAGCATGATTTCTTTGATGGGGGTGTAAGCTTTGGATGCTAAAAGCTGCTGGTGGAATAGTCTATTCATCGCCGCCACCCCCCGCCCCCACCACTGTCGTTAGGCACCTGTAGATACATCCAGATGCCAGGACTTTTTGTTACAATACAGCCTGCTACAGGCCTGGGCCACATTTCCTCTATTTCACTGATCCATTCTCTTAGGCTCTACACTTCATATATTTTATCACAGGATGTTCCTGTATTACTGGTAATTTCCCCAATAGAAAAAGGAAATACACATGCACACAAAAACCCATTAGCCATCCAGCAAATATTTATAGAGGACAGAAGAAACTGCATTCCCTCTAATCCTCTACCCACTAAAGACCACATTGGTAGCCTGAGTTTTTTGAAACCACTCAGCTGGCAGCAATTTTTCTCGAGCAAGTAAGTGCCTGAGGCTGAAAACAACTATCCTGCTCCCCACTTGTCTCCTGCGGGCCTCTGTGCTAAAAGCAGGCCGTCTGCAGAGAGAATGTTTAAAATAAGGCCCTATCATGTCTGATAATGTAATGGCCAACATTTATTTTCAAATCTACCCTTCTACCTTCCATCTGAAAGCAAAATTTAAAAAAAAATTTTTTTTAACTCGTTCATTACAAAAGATTAAATTAGTGGGGGAAAAGGGCCACTCGTTCAGAAGCAGAAATTACAGATGTGGTCATGGCAGCCTGAGCCTTGGTGCCCAGCATCTCTGGTCACTCTCAGTGCCTGGTCTGGGTGGAGGTTGGCACAGGGAGGGGCCAGAAGGTGCTAGGCTTTCACCAGGCTGTGTTTATTGTCAATGCTTCCTCTTCCATCTTTCTCAACTGAATGACTCCCTACTAGGATTTATGGGTCTATTTCCTCATGTCAAGATAAAACAAAGCGGCTCAACGTTAATAATCTGAACACTCTTGATAGCTTTGGTTTACAGAATACATTTCTCTTGGCTTCAAGTACCACTATCCCCCACTTAATTCCTTAATTAAGGAATTTGCAAACGAAGTCACTTCCCTATGGTTTTACTGTTGGAGACTCCTCATTTAATGTGTTTTGACTATGGCACTTAGTAATATCCATATGTTCAGACCTAATGGCAGTATTTAACATTATTTGTTATTGGTTTAGCAGAAAGTTATTTTCCCTAAAGTAGTGATAAAAAAAATTATGATATTTTTACATGTGATTTTATTATATGGGCATCATTTTTTTTATTCTACTGGAATGTAACTCTTTTTAGCGTATGGGTTCACTGAATAATTGAGTGTAGAATTCATGTAGCAGAAAACCATTTATAGAAAGACTTTTGTCACAGGGCACCTGAGTGGCTCAATGGTTCAATGTCTGCCTTCAGCCCAGGGCATGATCCTAGGGTCCTGGGATCAAGTCCTGTATCAGGCTCTGATTCTCCCTCTGCCTGTGTCTCTGCCTCTCTCTGTGTTTCTCTCATGAATAAAAAAAAAATTAAAATAAAAAAAAAAAGACCTGTCATATACTCACCCATTCAACTGGTGGAAAGGTCACCAACTGTGGAATTAGAAGGCCTGGGGTTCAAATCTTGCCTCTGCCGCAAACATTTAGTTTAGGGTAAATGTTTAACCTCTCTGGTATTATCGTCCTTAAAAAACAGGTAAGCATACTTATCTAACATGAGACATGAGATTATGGATGCACAAGTGCTCAGCCCAACATTAAATCTACATAAAGATGAAGCCATACCCGACCACTAATGTGGCAAAAGCAGTAGGGACAGGACCAATAAAGAGCCTATGTGTGCTTAGCTCGGTGTTGGCTATTTATTTTATTTCTTAACTGCTAAAATTTCAGTCACTTTTAAAATACGGTTTTACATTTCATTCACTGAAAACATATACCAATACCAACATATACCAACTAAATATAAAAATGATCACTTTGAGGCATGTGGGCTACACAGTTTCAGGCTAACAGAAACCAAGTTAGCTATTACGGGTCTGGAGGCCCTGGGTGAGCACATACAAGCACATCAATGACCTTCTCTCCCCCAGCTTCTCCAAATGCCGGGTTCCCACTATTTCTCTGGGAAAACACAAATACCCAGGACTCATCCTCCTTGTTTACTGTTTGGCTTCTGAGGAGTAACTGAAATAATGATGTGAGATCATTAACCATCACAAACCCATTCAGGAAAATATCCCAGCACACATCTAAAAAGCTACCAGGAGAGCAGGACAGGTTTTGTGGGGTGGACACTCCGGCCTCACCCTCGTGAGTCTCGGCCAGGGGAAGGAAACAAGCATATGGTAGTTATTGCCACTGTTTGTGGGAAGAGTCCATCTGCACTTGGTGTGCGACCTCCAGTAAACAGCAGCTATTTTACTGTAGCCAACCAAGCAAGTTTCCTTTTTCAAAAGATACCTCACCTAATTTTGTGTTTATGGTTTTTGTTTTTTTTTTTTTTTTGCATACTCTGTCCAACTTTCATTCAAGGTAAAGTAACACTTTTATATTTTTTTTTCTGTTTTGCATATGACACTTGACTGTTAATGGTCTTTATACACACACACACGTTAGTGAACAATATCTACAGAGAACCATTTCCTTTTTCCTGCTGGCTCCATTCTGAAACACCCACCCTGGCAAAATGTCTCACCCTCGCTTCCCCTAACGACAGAGTACTACTTCCCCTTCATCACCAGCTCTCCCCCTGCATTCCCACCATCATCATTATATGCCTGGGGATGCTTACCAACAACAACCAGAGCCTTGCTTCACGTTGCCCGGGATATTTTCGTGGACCTTCATTTTATAAATGCAAATTACATACATGTCATTTTAATCATGCTTTACATGAAATTTGTAAAACAGGAATTCGATCGAGATGATGTGCATGTACAAAATCTGGGCACCCACGTGGAAACTGAACTTTGAAAGCAGTTATGCTATCTACAACTTGAGAAGAGCAATTACTCGAAAAAGAGAACTAAAAGAAAAGCAAAAAGCAAAAAAGTGAGTGTCTACAGCAGCTCAGAATTCAGGCCGATTGCTGCACCAGCCCTTCTGCTGTGCATTTTCGCTGCGCATACCTGCACCATATTTGGCCACTGCAACTGAGCCCGGTTCCCACAATAACAGCCTATCAGTCTCCTCCTGAGTATAAATAAAGCCTTGCTTAAAATACTCCACTGTCTTATACTCTCCATGGCCAGCAGCCACCACTGCCGCGATGTCTGTAATTAGATTTCAAAGTGTAATTATTGATAACTCGCCCCCCTTTTCTGTCATTTCCTATGGCTTGTTTTTTTTTTTTTCCTCAGAGCTCTTCAGTTCTAAAAGGACAAGGCTCTACAAACTATTACTTTAAGTTTCCTCCTTAAGGAAAAAAAAAACAAAAAGAAGATGCTCTTAAAGAGTTTAAAGAACTTGCTCCAACACATTTGATCATGCCCTTCCTTCACTCTAAAATGGAGCTGAGTGTTCAAAATCAAGGAAGCATTGGATGTTCAGAGAGAACGCAATTATCAGATGATAGCCCGAATATTAATCTGCCAAACCCCTTCAGAGGCAAGAATGCAGACGTAGGCTCCTGTGTGGCTCAGTCAGTCCAGCATCCCAACTCTTCATTTCAGTTTGCGTCTTGATCTCAGGGCTGTGAGTTCAAGCCTCGTGTTTTTGTTTTGTTTTGTTTAAACAGAAGCATTATATGAAACTTTTATTTTACATGTCCAAAATGCTTGTACAACATACAGTGACTACTTCTAACGTTTATAGCATTTTTTCCATAGCACAAAAAGAAAGCTTAGTGACACACAGGTGTGCTACAGTGATGCTGGGTGGAGCCCTCAGGAGCCCACTTTGCACAGGAGGGCTGAGTGTTGTTGACATTTGGGTCCTGAGCACCTGCTGGGAGGTGCAGGCGATCCCACCAAAGCAAAGGGTGGGGTCTCTGTACCTCGGCCAGGCTGCTCACCTGCTACCTATCATAGGGGGGAGAGGACGACGATAGAAGAGGCTTTTCCAGGACTGTCTTGGGCACAAGACTTAAAAAGAACACACACACACACACACACACACACAAACATATATAATAAAACGTATGAATAGGACTGTAGAGGCCTGAGCCCTATGTCTTGCAAAACAACACTGTGCAAAACAGGGTTGCTGGCACATAGGCAAACAACCACTAAATGGCCAAGAAAGATGTATCAGCACTGAAGATAACTGGAGCCATGTTCCAGGTAGAATGGACACTAGCTTCCTATTCCCAGGAAAGTATGCCTACCTTGCCCACCTTCTCCTCCATGCCAGATCACTAAGCCACAATGTTAACTTTAACATTTTTCCTCCACCCAAAAAGGAAGGGATAGCTGTACTGACTTAAATGAAACAGGCGGCCCAGACCAACTTCCGCCCAGGGGGTGAATACAAAATATTCATAATAAAATTTAAGATACCTGAACATTTTTTAAACATGCTCATCTGTCATTTAAAGACGTATGTCTCCCCATCTATTTCAATTTTTGAATGCAGAAGGAATTGCATGAATGTAAGTCTATATACATCTTCTTTTTCCTACTTCTCCTTCCAAGGACGTACATGCACATAATCGCAGCAGAATATCTGTTGTACCAATTTCACAAGAGCTTCCATCATGTAACTTGACAGCCAATAATAACAGAGTTCCATTTAACCACTCCAGTATTTCTACAAATCAGTAGCATATCCACTTTAACAACACCACTAGAAAATCCCCTTACTTTACTAGGTCTTTTGCACTATTTTTCTTAACCCATATTGCAATACATATGACACAGCATACCACAAAGCTTGATTTGACAGTTCAAGAAACATTTCTTGGGGAATTATTACGTATAAAGCACCTTGTTAGGCATTTAGACAACTACTATTTTATTTATATGCACAACAATTATGTATTATAAGCATTAACCCCTGACCTTTCAGATGCAAAAACTGATGTTGTTCAGAGAGTTTAAAGAACTTGCTCCAGGTTGCCTACCTAGTGACTTGCCCTGTGCTGTAGAGTTTGAAACCATGTGGGTTAGGCTTCACATCAATGTCTGTGATCTTCCTTCAATACAACACAGCCTATTTTCATTTACTTTGGAATAAAATGTGAAGGGAAGCCAAGAAAACAGGAGGTGGGAGACCCCAAATTCCAAGCAGGAGGCTATGAGATGCTAGACTGGTGGTTCAATGATTAATTTCTATGTAAAAGGATGGAAGATAGGGTCAAAGATGATTTCTGAGATTCCAAGTTAGGGGACTGGAGAAAAACAGGAGTGTGAACAGGAACAAGCATGCTTATTTGGAAAAGAAGAAAATGAGCTTCATTGAGCAGATGCTGAATTTTGAGGAGTCAATAAGCATTGAAGAGGAACTAAATTTTAGGCAATCAGGAAAATGAGGACCTGTGTCCAAATGGCCCAAGGGGATGGACGATATACTGGAGACACCTAGGACAAGGATCTGAGAGGGAAGATTTAAGAACCAAAGATTGAGCTGTGGGGAATTCCGGGGATAAGGTGCAGAAAGAGAAAGAACCACCTGACATGGGAATAAAGAAGAAACAGAAAGACGTAGAAAAGCAAGCAGGAAAGCCTGTGACCAAATCAAGGAAGGACAATGCTGTGGTGTCAAATGCTGACAGGAAGCCAATCATTTGTCTACAGTACTAAGTGCTTGCTCTGCTCAAGAACCTGTTTTAAACTCTGAGAAAATATGTAATGTATATGAATCCTAAAACTTAACCCTTCACAAGATTAGGTGACATCTCTCTGAGCTCGTATCACCCATGTCCCATTTGAACATTGGTCATTTATTTTAAAAACACCATAACTGCACATATTTCCTACTGGCAGGGGGAGGGGGTTCTCAAGACATAAGACAAAAATTTAGTGACTCTTATCAAATGAAGTGAAGCTTCCTATATGGATCCTCTTCTGTAAGGGGAGGGGGGGTGAAGGATGTCTGGCTTGTCCTAACAACTTTGTAAACAAGTATCTACAGATTTGGGGCACCACTGTCAAATGCTCAAAGACTGCCTCTGCCGAAGATTCCAGGCTGTTCTCTCCTCTTGGTACTGAGGTCACAACGGTCTTGCCTTGGGACTAACATATGGGAGGGAGGGCCCACTATTCCTAACAGCTCTTGCATGCAGCGATACAAACACAATTATTTAGTGTATCAGGAAAATCGTAAATGACTTTGAAATGGGCAAAGTCACTGCTTGGGGTCTTGTCTGGTATACTCTTCTAGGTTATCCCTGCCTTTCATAATTTTTTAGTTATTTTGCAACTCTAATTTGTTGTAAAAACTGAAAACGAGATAGTAATGAAAATAATTTTTGTGCATTGGAGCACAGATAAATTGTGATGACTACAGTGGAAGTGCAATTGATTGTGGTCCTCTTGCAACTCTTCATAAATTCATCTCAGCCAGCGTACTACTGTGTGTGGGTATGTGCGTGTGTGCATGTGTGTGTGCATGCATGCTGAATTCTCCTTAAACAGGTTATACATCTTACTGCCTCCTTTGCTAATGAATGAATTATACACAATCTTTGATGGATGTTATATTTGTATGAGAGTCATGATTTTACCTTTTTAAAAAAATTACCCTTTTACAGGTGATTATTTCAACTGTAGGGATTTCAACAATAAAATTTTGGTGCAGACAATTTAAAGACTCTTTCAGCTGCTTCAGACATCGGGTCAAGGTCATTCCTTTCTTTATTATATAGTATTGAGCTCTCAAAACCTCTGAAAAAAATCCTCACATCCCCTACAAAAGAGTTCAATCCATAGAGAAAGGAGGTGGGGAAAAGGAAAAAAATGTTATAAGCAAATGTCACAAGATATTAATAATTGTCTGAATACTGGTGAATGACTAATAGACTGTTTGTACTTTGCAGTACTTAGGTTTTTTTTTTTTCTCAAAATGTACTTTGCAAAAAAAAAAAAAGTACTTTGCAGTAGTTTTTTTTTCTCAAAAGAAACTGCATACTTTACTTGATAGTGAATAAATAATACTAAACATTTATGTATATTTTTAAAGTACTAAATAAAAAAATCAGCGTGGATGGCAGCTCTGTGTAACACACTTCAGTGTTTCTCGGGTTCTTCTGTCTTCTACTTCTATATCATTTTTCCCTTCAATACATCTAGTCCATACAGATTACTTGGTCACTGAATATAACACCATGAAGGGACATATTTTGTAACCTCATCCTTTTTTAGGCATGAGGTCAGTTTTTAAAGGAGTAGGAGTCAGTGGGTGATAAAAATTCCTCTAAATTAGTGTTTACAAACTGGTGTTCTGGAAAGCACCATTCTGGGAGACACTAATAGGCAGGCCTCACAAAAAATGGGGGAAGAGTTCTGTGTTGCTTGCAGACACACAGTGCAGATTAATACAATACATGGCTCCGGTTTTTGTTTTTTGCTTTTTTGGATACCTATATCCAACAGAACACTCTTCCATAGAACTATACTCTGGGGAAACAGTGTTCTATTTACTCCTTAATTGATCCAATGGCATCGCTGAGGTCAGAAATAAATAACTTTTTTTTCCTCCTATGGAGTCTGGCAAGTGAGTTTTCTCCAAATCTATTATTCTCTGTTCGTGAACAGATGAACTAATAATCACTGAGCAGAAGGGGTCAATTTTCTTACGTAATTTTCACATTCCTTTCTGCTGTCGCTTGCCAAACGGAGTATCAGAAAACACTGCCTGATTTCATGAGGTTAAGGTAGATATGCTTAGATTAATAGATAACACAGTTCCACATGATCCAACTCTGAAAGTGACCCAAATCTTCTGGTTATTTTCTCACTGTTCAAAGAGATTATCTCATTCCATCTGTTCGGACAGTCCATCTGGTCCGAGCATGTAAAGGTGTTCCAAGAAATAGCACAAGATAAAAAAAAAATGCTTCACGGAATCAACTCTTCACAGCACAATTATACCCTTTGTTGCCTAAACTCTCAATCCCTTGAATGCTTCAAGATAAAGCACCACAGAATATGTATTTATTCTTGACTTAACTTATCTACCTGGGAAAAGTGCTATTTAGGATTATTACTCATGCTGAAATTCTTGGCTACATTATTTTATCAAGATTTCCTCTCCCTGAGCTCTCAGAGCACAAGCATCCCTGTCAGAAGTAGGATAAGATTTTTAACATCATAATCTATAATTTTCCAGTTATTGTAGCATTTTTTTTCTTTTGAAAATGAAGCAATGCATTTAGATTAGAATTGGGAAGCTGAGAAAACCAATACTCTTGTGTATCTTCTCTCAAAAGCAACTCTTAGGAAAACTTTTTTTTACTTGCCCTGTTACTGTGATTGTCACTAACCAGCAAATAAGAACATCAAGAAAACCAAAGTGAAGCCCTGGTCTGGCCCTTATGCTTCCAGACTGCAGTCAAAACCTACTTGCCTTTATAAAGCCCTAATTCCATGTGACCCTCAATTTAAGACACCAGGGACGAAAGTATAGAAGATGCTAACAAGACAGAAAATGCAGAATTCAATCAAGAAAGGACTGAAGATTAAGAAGTCAATTCTCTTATGCTCCAATTTCATGGGTCAAAGACTTCAAGACTTGTTCTCATCTAATTTTATAAGAAAATTACTCAACTCATAGAAATTCAGTACCAAGCAAGAGTTTTTTAGCCAACTAACAGGGTATACTATTACAAGGGCAAGAGAGTGCATCAGATCTAAGGAGCCAAAATACAGAGCTCTTGGGCTATACATTGCAATCACTGGAAGTCTTTTCTTTCTTTTTTTTTTAAAGACTTTATTAATTCATGAGAGACAGAGGGACAGGCAGAGACAAAGGCAGAGGGAGAAGCAGGCTCCCCACAGGGAACCCAATGTGGGACTCGATCCCAGGATCCTAGGATCATGACCTGAGCCAAAGGCAGAGCCACCCAGGTACCCCTTCTTCTTCTTTTTTTAAAATGATTTTATTTATTTATTTATTTATTTATTTATTTATTTATTTATTTATCTATCTATCTATCAAAGAGAAGGAGCATGAACAGGGGGAGAAGTAGGGGAAGAAGGAGAAGCAGTCTCTGCCAAGCAAGGAGCCCAATGCAGGGTTCCATCCCAGGGCTCTAGGATCCTGACCTATGCTGAAGACAGATGCTTAACCTACTGAGCCCCCAGGTGCCTCTGGGAATCTTTTCAATTAAGGATATCACGGTACTACTATTTTTCCTTCTTTCAAAGTATTACTGTACTTCAACTTTCAATATGCTTAAGTGCATTCTCATCTTTGAAAACTATTCCAAATATAAAGAAATGAGAACTAGATAAGATACTAAGAAATGCAGAAGAATGAAAGATCAAAATTAACTTTAACTAATAGGGAGTACCCAAAGAAGACCAAAATAATAGAAAAATGGAGGAAGGGGCAATATGGAAGAAGACAATGACTAAAATTTTTCTAGGGTTGTTGAAAGACATGAATCCCCAGATTCAGGAAGCAAAACAAAGCTTAAGCTGGGTAAATCAAAATTATACACACCTATACATGCCACAGCAAAAAAATATAGAGCAAGAAGATAAAAAAGAAGGTATGGGAGGAAATCAAAAGGAAGAGCATGGAAAATTCTCCACAAGGCTAACACGTTTAGACTAGCAAAGGATTTCTCCACAGCAAAACAGAGGTCAGAAAACATACTATCTTTGAAATACAATAGAAAAGAACTGCAACTGAAATTTTTATACTAATACAACCTAAATTTTATTCTTAGAATTAAACCTTCTTTCAAGTATGAAGAGAAAGGGCATTTCAGAAAAAGACTGTATTTACCACAAGCACACCATCACGGTATGGACTTCTTAAGAATGCATGTTATAAAGGAGATTCACCTAAAAAGAATGATGTGAAAAAGCAGAGAATCTGGTAAAAATAAATGTGGGTAGGTACAAATAATCATCAGTTGACTCAAATCAAGGTAAAAAGTAAGATGGACCTAAAATATAGAATAAAAATAATACATGTTTGCAGAGGGGTGCTTGCAATAAAGCTTTCTATAAACATTATTGCTTTGGGGAGAATGGGAGAGGTATCTTTACCTTTAGAACTTCGGGCTTTTGCAAGTCAAATATTCATAATATCAACTTACAAAGTATAAAGATATAATGACTAACCTCTAAACCAGAGGAAGAAAGAAATTAGAATAAATAAAACTCAGAATATACAATAGAAGGTAGGAAAGGGTAGGGGGAAAAACACAATAATAATCTTGGTTAAAAAAATACAAGATAAGGGGATCCCTGGGTGGCGCAGCGGTTTGGCGCCTGCCTTTGGCCCAGGGCGCGATCCTGGAGACCCAGGATCGAATCCCACGTCAGGCTCCCGGTACATGGAGCCTGCTTCTCCCTCTGCCTGTGTCTCTGCCTCTCTCTCTCTCTGTGACTATCATAAAAAAATAAAAAAAAAATTAAAAAAAATACAAGATAAGAAGAAAAATATAAATCCAAATACATACATAGAAAAACTAAGGTTGAAAGGTTGAAAATGAAAAGATATGTGTGAGCAAAAGCCACTAAAAGAAAGCTAAGATAAAAGTATTAATTTCATATACAGTAGACTATAAGTCAGAAAAAGTATTTTAGGGATAAAGTCAATCACTTTACAATGATAAAACCTGAAGTTTGAAAGAAAGACATACAATTTTGAACTTGAGCTCAAAATACCTGGTCTATAACTTGGTCTTAAAATACATACATTAAGAATTGATGAAATTGCAGGGATAAAAGCAAACCCACAATCATCCTACTTTGCTCAAAGTGCAACTGTCAGTAACATATATTAAGCAGACAAAAAATGTGTCAAGGTAAACAAGATGTGAGCTCCCAAATTAAAAAGTTATATTTAATGGATTCACTGGAACCCACATACAACACTTGAAAAGAACATTCTTTTTTTTTTTTTTTCAATTTTTATTTATTTATGATAGTCACAGAGAGAGAGAGAGGCAGAGACATAGGCAGAGGGAGAAGCAGGCTCCATGCACCGGGAGCCCGATGTGGGATTCGATCCCGGGTCTCCAGGATCGCGCCCTGGGCCAAAGGCAGGCGCCAAACCGCTGCGCCACCCAGGGATCCCAAGAACAAACATTCTTTTCAGGCATACATGGAATATTTACAAAATTAACTATGCATAGGCTATAAAGTAAATCTCAACCAATGTAAAGAATCAACATCAAACAAGATATTCTCCAAATGCATGGCACTAACATTAAAAAATCAGTTTTAAAAGGTAACTTTTTAAAATCTACTCTATAGGAAATTCATGAGTCAAAGAAGTCATGCTGAAGATTAGAGAAGTTTTAAGAGTAATATTAAAAATACCACACAGCACAAATTTTAGGAATAAGCTAGAGCACCACATACAGGGAAATCATAACCTTAAATGCTCCTTAAAAAGAAAAAATAGTAAAAATAAATAAATAAATAAATAAATAAGATTAATGAACTTCTTAACCCAAACTCCAGAAATTATAAAAAGAATAAACATATAAGAAAATACGAATGCCTAGGTGGCTCAGTGGTTGGGCACCTGCCTTCAGCTCAGAGCATGACCCAGGGGTCCCAGGATCGAGTTCTGCATCGGGCTCCCTGCATGGAGCCTGCTTCTCCCTCTGCCTGTGTCTCTGCCTCTTTCTTTCTGTGTCTCTCATGAATAAATAAATAAAATCTTAAAAAAAAGAGAATAAACATATAGAAAATAGATGGAAATTTGATAGATAAAATTCAGGAACTAATGAAAAAGAAGATAACAACCCAAAAAAGTTGGTCACTAAAATTAAAAACTGATCTAACAAAAAAAGTACACAAAACAGACAAACTTCTAAAAACATAAATACAAAAAAATAAATGAGTAAATAAATAAAAACATAAATACAGGAAAACACAAAATCACAGTATTAGGAATTAGAAAGACAAACCAACTATAGTAGAAATTTTTGAAATTACAAAAGTGCTCCCTTATTTAAATATTTAGGTTGGTCTCCTGGACAATTCTCTAACAACTATTTTTAAGACTACGAAACTGTCCTATGGGGCAAGGAATGCCATCCGGCATTGTCAGTGTTAGACAAGGTAATAAAGGTGGAAATGCCAGGCAAACTACAAATGCCATAGAAATAAATTTCACTAATTTCTATTACTCTTATTTATGAACCAGTGCGGCTGGGGGATCACTTTCCTGTCTCCTATCTAAAGTAAAGGGTTGTTGAAGGACCCAAATACGAAGGTGGACCAGCTAAATCCTACTTGGCTATAAAGAAGTGATGATGATGATGATGGTAATGAAGATTATTCCAAAAATCCACACCCTCCTTGTTGTGTATATGCTCCTTTTCTCTTTCCCTCTTCTTGAGGACAGTACTTGTTAGAAGACTTGGCAAACTGCAGTGCTCTTAGAGGAAATAGAGTAAGTTGATTATTGACTAAATGGTAAAGTTTCAAAGGATCTTTTATCTGTCTAGCTAGAAAAATAAATATAATTTGCATCTTGCTCATTGGGGCTCGCAGAAAACACTCTGAGAATTACATCTATATAATCAATTAGGGGTAGGTATTTACCCCGTTTTTGGAGGAAAGGTCTGCAGCACAAAGATCTTAAGAACTCTATTAAGATCAGAAGCAGAACTGAAAACAAAACCAACACACTCTGACAGGGCTGCAGCCATCAAAGCCATAATGTCCCTTTTGTGTCTCTCTTTTCCTCTGTTTAACACAAACTCTGATCTAAAACAACATCTGTGATCAGGTGACATGTATAATGGAAAAATCCTCTTTGGAAGTCTTGCCAAGTATGAACTACACTAAAAGGAATGGAATCTGGTAAGAAATACCCTACTATTAACTCATTCACATTTAATAAAACCCATCAGCTTCCAATGCCAATGTACATAATTTTATGGGTATGGCAAATTATAAATATATTACAATTTTTAGGGACCACTGTGTCCAGACCTTGAAAACAATTGCCCAGTGAGCACCCTAGAAAGGACAAGGCTTAGCCCACACACTGCTGCTCGCACGACTGATGACCCCAGTGGCCACCACTTCCAACTGTAGCACTCTACAAAACATGTTTTCAAATTTTAAGATGATGCTTCCAAATTCCAACATGGTTCTCTGCGCCTTGGTAGCTTCCTGCCGATCTGTCGTTTCATGAAACACAACCTATCTATCAAAGGCCAGTTCCGAAATAACTCATTTTCCCTTTGAAAATAAAATAAGATCATCATAAAAGGATTTGTGATGTTAAGTTTGTCTCGAACAAAATTCCTCCCCTTTTCCGGTGTAGAAAGACACCATCAAGTTTCTCAGTTTCTAGAAAGAATAAATGCCATCTTACAATCGAGACCTTCTTCAGAAATGTCAGTGCAAGGAGAGGTGCATTTCTTAGGGAAAAGATTAAAATTCTTAGGAACAAAGAAAATTAATTTCTAGTTCACAGTAAGTTTGTAAAACCTGTGCTTTCTGAGGCAACCCTAGTGTGCAAGATGCTTTTTCCAATCCTTCAGATAGCAAGATATTCTTAGGATTAAAGATTATTGGGGCACCTGGGTGGCTCAGTAGTTGAACATCTGGCTTCCGCCCAGGGCGTGACCCCAGAGTCCCAGGATCGAGTCCTGCAGCGGGCTCCCTGCATGGAGCCTGCTTCTCCCTCTGCCTGTGTCTCTGCCTCTCTCTCTGTGTCTCTCATGAATAAATAAATAAAGTCTTCTAAAAAAAAGAGGATTAAAGATTTTTTCTCAGGATGACCTCCCCAAAGGAATGCGGGGATACAGGTTACATGGCCATCAGGAAGTTAGCTCTTTCTGCACATTGTTTAGCAGCCAAAAAGGATGCCAAGCTTCAGAAAATGCATCCAAACCAGATTCCTTTTATGGCGTGATAACATTTTGTTTAAGAGGCTGCCCTTTTCTTTATAGGCCATGCCTCAGAAACTACTCCTCGGTTGACTGGTAGAGATAGGGACTATTGCTTCTTCTTCTTTTTTTTTAAGGTTTTATTTATTTATTCTACAAAGAGAGAGCCCGAGTGGTGGAGGGAGGGAGCAGAGGGAGAGGGAGAGGAAGAGGACTCAGCACTGAGTGCAGAGCCGGATACAGGGCTCGACCTCAGGATCCTGGCTTCATGACCTGAGCCCAAAGCCAAAGTCAGAAGCTTAATCCAGTGAGCCACCCAGGCACCCCAGGGGCTTTTCCTTTTTCTTCTTCTTCTTTTTTTTTAAGGTTTTATTTATTTATTCATGATATATAACAGAGAGAGAAGCAGAGACACAGGCAGAGGGAGAAGCAGGCTCCATGCAGAGAGCCTGATGTGGGACTCGATCCTGGGACCCCGGGGTCACGACCTGAGCCCTAGGCAGACGCTCAACCCCTGAGCCCCCCAGTCATCCCCCCCCCGCCCCCCAGGGGCTTCTAATAAAGAAACCAGCTTCTGCTCTGTGTGTTTCACCCTCAGAAAGGAAAACCACTCACCAAGAGTTCTGGAAGCAATAGGATCAAATGCTGTTAAGAACTTTCATTTTTTGGCAGCTTCCATTCCTGAACGCCTCTGAGACACACTTTCAAGCTAAAGTCCCTATCTTAGATTCACAGCACCTCGATGGCTGCCAAGAGTTTTGCTGCTTTGGGTTGTTCTATTTTCCTAAGGTACATTTTCTTCATGGGTCTCATCAACAACAACCTCTCCAGCACCTTAAAATAGATTTTAAACTTTGTAAGGCTTTCCTGTGTAGCTGAGGTTCAAAGTGTTTGTTCCTATATAGGCACAGGTCATGCTTCATCATTTTTATTGTTCTTGGCCACGTTTCTGGGATTAAGACACTTTATAACAGGAAGAAACACAGTGGCACCTAAACTAAGCTAACATAACCTTTTGTTGTGAACACCAAGAAGCAAAGATTAAAAGCCCAGAGCCTCCAAACACAGGCTACATAAACAGCAATAAATTAATGTTTTCCACGAATCTGACATTTCTATCACGTGGGAATATGCTGAAGTGTATTTCGCCGTGAGGAGTTTTATTTTGCATGTGCTCATTAGACCCATCTCTGGTCTGAGACAGGAACTGGATTTCTGGAACTGAGCAGCCCTCTGACATTTCAAGATATCATCTCTGAGACATCCTGTCAGCCAAGAGGCTGTGTAGGCAGTGGCATATCACCACCAGCACCAGCACCCTCATCATCTTCACTGTCATCATCATCACCACGACCATCAAATATTTATGGGTGTTCATTCCTACTCCATACATCTCGGAGGGGGTGATCCATTCTGAACGTTTCCCATCAATTCAAAGTAGCTTCACACGGCATCTCTCCTCCTTTGAAACACACAAAACTAGTGATGTCTACGTGTGATTTATTAAAAAAGAGAGAAGATTAAAAATTGCATTGAGACCACACTTGAGTAGAGAAACATGAAATCTGTGAAAATTTGAAAAGCAGCTTCCCTGCACTACTTTATCTAGGGGCTCTTGATTTGTAGTTAACAGAAATAAGAGAAAAACCCCTCAGCACCACAGAAGAGCCAAAGTATTTCAGGTACTTCTTTATAAAACCTAAGGAACTTGCCTATTTGTTAAAGCCATCTCAGAACATGCTAGATTGTTCTAGCTATACCTCAAGTGTACACCTAAAAGCAATTTACAGCTTTTCTTTACTTTTTTGAAACTTATACAGTGTTCCCCGATACATCTACATTGGTGATCATGTCATGATTTGATTCTATATTAATCTTGAATATAAGCTTCTTTCTTTGGCATATTACCCCCTTTATCATAGAAAAAAACCTGCACTGAAGACAACTCAGTAGGTCTACAACGCAGTAGGTCTGCAGCACCCCGAGTCCCTGGCTTCCTTTTCAAGTAAACGGATTGGCAGGCTCTCCGCCAAAGGCTAAAGTTAACTGGAGCCCACCAGGCCTCCTCACCACACCCAAGAAGACATCGATCTTACTGCATTGACTTAATTTTCCGGAGGGGCAGAAAAGACCTGAAAAGGCCATGACACCCGATCCTGGATGTCGTTGAGGGGACATGTATCATGAGCACGCATAAGCACAATATTCTAAACGTTTTCCTGGTCACCAGTTTGAGGGTGGCTGGGAGTGGGGTAGGAGTCTGAGGGTAGGAAGCACTCACACAGGCCCCACTATCACGCGGGTGATATTACTCAGCATCTTAAAGAGTCAACAATTCATTAGATGCCACTGGTATTTTCCAGACATACTTGCATATCTGCACATAAAGAGAGGGGGACAGTCATCTTCTGTTGTACAAGCTACAATAAATCCTTTAGGCAAACATTCCAATCCCAATCGCTACCAAACAGAGAAATAACTCCCTTCCAGGGGTCCGATTCTCAGAAGACACGCTCCCACTGAACCAAATAAATGAGGAGTTAGAGGCTTTCCAATTGAACAAGGTGACCATCTTCCTGGTTACTTTATTTTTTTTTAAAGATTTTATTTATTTCTTCATGAAAGACACAGAGAGAGAGAGGCAGAGACACAGGCAGAGGGAGAAGCAAGCTCCACGCAGGGAGCCCGACATGGGACTCGATCCCTGGTCTCCAGGATCACACCCTGGGCCGAAGGCAGGCACTAAACCGCTGAGCCACTGGGGCTGCCCTCTTTCTGGTTACTTTAAAGCTTGCCCTATGTTACTACTTTATGTTACACATTTAGTGAAGCAAACTTAAAAGAGGTATCAAAAATAATTACATATACATATATATATACACGTACACATATATAATACATGTATTATATGTTATATATCATGTGTATATATATATTATATATATATGTAGTACCTGGCTTTCGGAGAGTTTAGAGGCTGTACATACATTTCTCTTTTCTTTTTTTCCCAGAGGGAGGGAAAGCGAGAGCCTGGGTGCACACACAAGCACATGCGAGAGTGCAGCGGGGAGGGGCAGGGGCAGAGGGAGAGGGAGACTCTCAAGCAGGCTCCCTGCTAAGCCCAGAGCTCAACACAGGGCTGATCTCAGGACCCTGAGATCATGACCTGAACTGAAATCAAGAGGCAGATGCCTAACCAACTGAGCCACCCAGGTGCCCCAAAGATACACATGCATTTTTCATATACCCTGATATAACGAATGCCCCTGAAAAGTAAGAGATATACTTTTTCTTAATTTTCTCCATGTAATCAATTCCTTTAGAATCAGGATTCAACACTATAGAATATGTTTTTTTTTTTAGAATATGTTTTAAAGCACAGTAATATTAGAGTTGCGATGTGAGCAAAAAAATCTACACAAAATAAAAGCCATCTATATAAAAGGGAGAAAAGATAGAGGCAAACAACAAATTAGACAGAAACCTTTAAAGAGTTTAAAGAGTTGGGTGGTCAACAGTCCCTGTATCTCTTTCTTCTTCCTGTAGCCCAGGAATTCACCACACAATGGTTTATAATATGCCCACATGGTTCCTCTTCAGCATCATCAATCTCAACAACTCTCCCCGTTCTTGCCTCGAAGGATCCTGGGACCCACACTTCAATATGTCCTTTCTACCATCTGAAGATAGCACTATTATCTACTCTCCATGAAGCTCAACATGAAAACCATCACAGCAAAACCAATTGTACTAGTGCTTTTAAACCATACTATAAACTTTAAGATTAGATTATCTCAACATTTGTAGAATTTTATTGTTTATATCATCCCAGAAGAGATATGTCATCTATACCCAAAAGTTTCTCACTGTGGATGGACTTTGTGTGACGTTAAATCTCCTTACTTGTAGCATACAGGAGTACTGGAGGTGAAAATGTCACAGCAGGATAAGACCTGCAGAAGTAAAGTAAACACCGACTGCAGAGGCTCTTGGGATAGTTCCTCTATGCAGGTTGGAATTACAGGGCAGATGTCTCAGGGAAATAGTGAACCAAATCCTATAACACCACTATGTTGACTCCATCAGGCAATTCCAAGGTAATGAACATTCTGCTGTTGCAGAAACAGTTTAGACTTGTCTTATTCAAGAAAATTCAACAATGGTCAGATGCACTTGAAACCCAGAGAATTGAAAGTTAGCTATGTAAGCGTCTAGATTATGCTAATAGTAATTCACACTTTAAAATGTAAGTAAAGGCCACTTAAAAACGTGACTAAGATTTTTTTTTTCATTCCCAAGGAGGATATGCACACCTAATAAAATGCAGCAGAAACCCATTTTTTACTGCAAAGAAAGCAAAGAGAGGACCTCTCAGTGGCTGACTAAAACAAACAAAAATCTAAAAAATAATCGACATTATCTACCATAAGTTAATGCTCATCTTTTTCACTGGCAATTTTGCACTTTAAAGTTTGGCATGTGGCAGCCCTGGTGGCTCAGTGGTTTAGCGCCGCCTTTGGCCCAGGGCATGATCCTAGAGACCCAGGATCGAGTCCCACGTCGGGCTCCCTGCATGGAGCCTGCTTCTCCCTCTGCTTGTCTCTCTGCCTCTGTGTGTGTGTGTGTGTGTGTGTGTGTGTGTGTGTGTGTGTGTGTCTCATAAATAAATAAAGTCTTAAAAAAATAAAGTTTGGCATGTTTGTTACACAGCACAAGCCTTGCTAATCAGGTGCTACTCTTGACACACCAAGGTAATGCCACTGACATGAGTAGAGGCTCTGCTCAGGCTTGAACTTTGGCACCTTGCTTTCATAGTAGAGATAGATTTGATGTAACAGTTCCTATCTCTCTCCTAACATCCTGTGCAAGTCAAGGATTTAGGAGACAAGGAACCAAAATCTGGCCAGAGCAGTTGACAGTCACAGCACAAAGTGTAAAACCTAGGCCTTATAATAATAGCTGATTTCCTTAACTCCAGGGCTACTCAGGGGCATGAGTATGTTACATGATGCTGTGCATAATCAGAGAATCAATACAGACCACTGACCTGCCCTCAGCAAAGGCTGACCTAATTGAATGGGGTTACAAAAACAGCAAACTTCATACCTTTCTGGAGTTGCTCAGCGCTCTAGAACTTTCTCACGTGGCCTAAAGGGAACAGGCTCAGACTGCACTAAGTAGCAAATCCAATGGTCCAAAACCCCCCAAAGACCAGCAAGGCTCCAATTTGTCAGAGCCCTGAAGTTCTTTTTTCACTTCCTTTAGCCCTCCTCCTCCAAAAACTACATCAATACCTGAAGACAATATGCCACACACCAAAGAGACAGAAAGTATAAATGATGCAATATAAATTACTGTAACAACAACAACAACAAAACTAAACAAAAATACCTTGTCATATTGACATTCAGAGAAGTCGGGCATCAAAAACAATATTAATGGCACTACAAATTTATCATGGAAGGTAGTTCTTAAATAATCTTTGTGCGGTTAGCTTCAAAAAGTGGTCAGAAATTGCAAAGAGAGGAAACAAACACCCTGATAGAAATGAAAGCACAATGATTTAGGGTTTTTTTTTTTTCCCACTGAATTTGATTACAATCTGTATAGTCAACCTACCTCAAGTTTAAGTAAGTCAGCATTTGCAGATTAATGATGGTCTCAGGAATGACTCTGATGCAATTATGGTACAGATTAAGAATTTCCAGTGATACGAAATGGCACAATTCCATTGGGACTTCGACCAGTCTGTTTTTAGATAAATCTATGAGAGAAAGGGAAAGAATATTTTGTCAATAACTCTTCAACATAATCCAATGCAATTATCAACTATCAGTACTTTTTTTCTTAACATGTTTTAAAATAAACATAATCTAAATTAGGATCAGCATTTTCATTTTTTGTAGCTATTACTCCAGGGTTGATTTCCTCTTCCTGGCCTATTAACCCATTCCTTTGTAAAAGCAAAAATATTGCTGAAACAATCATCGCCAGATATAAGGGTGACTGAATCAATATTTATTTTCCATTCTATCTGAAAATTATTTCAACGTCATTGTCCCCAAGGCAAGCATGAAAATGTATCCTTTAATATCTCTGAATATAATCTTTACCATAATATTATTTAATTCAATTTTGCACTCATAACATATGTTGTCTCTTGGAATATTATATCCTCTGCAAACACACACACAGTAGATACTAAACAAATATTTTATCCATGGGGATTACTGAGAAATTTACAATGTGTAAGACTGAGACAGATCAAATGTGTCTCTCTTAAGGACAGGCCGTGTGTCTGCCACATGACCAGCAATAAAACTGAGCTCTCTTCGCCAAGTGTACCAAAGACCATGATAATGGTGGTCTACAGTGGGTGTAAACACACATCATGGTTTACAATATCACCATCTCAACAACAAAAATAAGGAACACAGTCCTTAACATCTATGTCTGGGAATGGTAGGCATAACTGCCAAATACCACAAAACACCAAATATAAGAAAAGAGCCACCACTCTCAAAAACAATAACATTATTGATCGTATCACCCTTCATCAGGAGGGACTCAATCAGTATGACCTGAAGATGTTTAGTAAATAACATGTCATATATACTTAGGGAATCAGACTCCATTAAAAACAAAAAAACAAAACAAAACAAAACAAAACAACAACAACAAAAAAAAACAGAGAGAGTTTACCTAGTTCGATTCTATAATGAAATCGAAGTCAAAGGGCTACCCTCCTGACTACCCTTCTGAGAAATAAATACATAAGTAAACGAAAACAGGCCTAGATGGCTTCAGAAGTGAATTCTAAGCATGTTTAAAGGCACAATTCTGATAATATTTAAACAATTCTATATAAGGCAAAAGAAGGAAAATTCCTAAATACTTATTTAAATAATAAGGTATAATGGTGATAGCAACACCTAACAGAGAAAGTACACAAAAAATAAACTACTTATGAATCTCCCTTCTAAATACTAATGTTAAATCCTAAATTTAGAAATCAGCAAACAAAACTGAGCAGTACATGAAAAGATTAACATACTATGAGTAAGTAGGACTTATTCTAGGAATATAAGGATTTCGTATTATTTAAACAATTCACTGTGTAACTAGAGTAAAAGCAAAATAGTGTGTTTGATCACTTCCACAGATATTTAAAAGGTACTGATAAAATACTGTATTTATTCTTTTTCAAAAACGACCTATTGAAGTATATCTTATATATCATAAAATTGACCTATTTTATGTGTACAATTCAGTGATCTCTAGCAATTTTACTAAACGGCACATCATCATCATAAATCAAAACATGGGTTTAGGATATTTATATTCATTCTTAATGTAATCACTCAATAAAGAATAGTTGGCTATTTCTTTATATAATTACAGACACACACACACGCATATGAGTGAGAGAGAATTCTTTTATTTACTGCTGAATCTCAAATGACTGGGAATAATATTACACCAGCAGAGTCAAAATAAGACATTACTAGCACTATTAATACTTACTATTGTTCACTAGATACTAGCCAATGACATGGATAAGGGAAAAAAAAAAAAAGAACCAAAATTGGAAACAAAAAAAATAATCATCATTCACAAATAATATGTTTTCTCAGAAAATCCAAAAATATCAACAGAAAAACTATTTCAAAAAAAGGTACAAGGTGGAAAATGATGATGCTAAAAAATAGCCTACACACACACACACACACACACACAGGCAAACAACATAAGAAACCTAACTTATTATAATAACAAAAGTAAAAAATCTAGAAAAGCTCAAGAAATATGCAAAGTTTATACAAAGAAAACTTGGAAATGCTACTAAGCAATAAAAAATAAAGGTTAGAAAAGATATCCCATGATTGTAAATAAAAAGGACAAGATTCAAAGGGTGTCAATTCTCTCTAAGCTTTGTATTAACAGAATGAACTCACAATCCAAAAACGACACTTCTAAGATATGTATTTTTTTTAATTTGCTGAGGTTACTATACAAGTTGACTTTAACGTTCATGTGGTAAAATAACACAAAAATAACAGGGTATCTCTCAAAACAAAAGGTGCTCTGAGGGCCACCCGCCCTCCTAGACATTAACAGTCACATCATAAGGCAGGACGATGGGCAGGTGAGAACAAGTCAGCAGAACAGATTACAAACAGGTCAAAGATACACATGGAAATCAAGTGTGCAGGAAAGATGACATTTCAAGTCAACAGGGAAAAGATGTAAGGTCACTAAGCAGTTTGAGAAAACTGGATAGCCATCTAAAACAAAGGATGACCTACGTCACCCCTTTATCTCAATAAATTCTAGAGGAATTAAATGATTAGCTTAGAATGGAGAAAGTCTTCCTATGAATGGCCTAACACCCGATTGATAAATTTGACACATTACAACAAAATGTATGGCATTTTAAAGCAAACCAAAGCTCCACCGAAAACATAAATGACAATCAAGAAATGAGGGGCAGGTGGGAAGTCCTGCAATTCATAAACCCAATAAGGCTAATTTTTTATACCTATAAAGAGCTTCTGCAGTCAGTGATAATAAGTCAGAAACCCAGAAAAAAAAGGACAGACAGATGGAAGGAAGGCAGGAAGGAAGGAAGGCAGGAGGGAGGGAGGGAGGAGGAAGGGAGAAAAAAGAAAAGAACAGATGGTTCACAGAAAAGGAAATACAAATGACTCTTAAACACATGAAAAAATGATCAACCTCACGTTACAGCAATGCGAATCGCAGCTACGAGTATCAAAAAGTCAGATGACCACATTATAATGCTGGGGACCTGGTGATGTAAATGTTGAACACGTTAGCAAAACCGATCAAAATTACAACATGTGCGTATTTGGTTCAACCTCGAAATCCTTCTCATCTAAACTCCTATGTGTGCAAATGACATAGTTTTTAGCCTGGTTTGAAAGAGTGAAAGCTAGAGAGCAAGTTAAACATCAGTGGAAGTCTGGTTATATATCAATATGCTATTAATAAATATAAATAAAACTAGACTTAAGTCCATCAATAAATATTAACATAATATTAATATTTCAGGTGGCGGGATGTAATATTCAATATTATAGCCCATAATGCTGTGCTGCTGTTACGCCGTCATTTAAATGAATGAAGCAGCTTTCTATGAGCCAATCTGCTACACTCTCCCAGACATATTACAGTTTTTTTAAAGCCTGGTACAGAACAGTGTATATAGTATTTGTGGTTTTATTTTATTTTTTTGTATTTGGGTTTTTTTTAAATTTATTTATTTTTGATAGCCACAGAGAGAGAGAGAGAGAGAGAGAGAGAGAGAGAGAGGCAGAGACACAGGCAGAGGGAGAAGCAGGCTCCATGCACCGGGAGCCCGACGTGGGATTCGATCCCGGGTCTCCAGGATCGCGCCCTGGGCCAAAGGCAGGCGCCAAACCGCTGCGCCACCCAGGGATCCCCATGGGGTTTTAAATGAATATTTACATAGCTGTAAACAGATACATAAATCTAAATGGATTATCTCTGGAAGCTGCAAAAAAAAAAAAAAAAAACTAGTCGAAGTGGTTGTTTCTAAAAAGAGGGTTTCTTGCTGAGAGGATAGGAGTGGGAAGGAGATCCCACCACCATACACCCTGCTGCACCTTTGGAAGTGGGAATGCACTGCTCACTTGATTTTGCACATAGAAATGGATTCAGGGGATCCCCGGGTGGCTCAGCGGTTTGGCGTCTGCCTTTGGCCCAGGGCGCGATCCTGGGGTCCCGGGATCGAGTCCCACATCAGGCTCCTGGCATGGGCCTGCTTTTCCCTCCTCTTGTGTTCTGCCTCTCTCTGTCTCTATGTCTATCATAAATAAATAAATCTTAAAAAAAAAAAAGAAATGGATTCAATATATATGTGCATGTATTCTCTATAGTATATAAACACATATGTGTGTGTGTGTGCATACATACAACTTTCTACCAACCTTCTTATTCTCTCTCTACACACAGAATTTTGTTGGACTTGAAAAGAGTTAAGAAGCCAAAGCAAGCTGTGAAGTCCCACGCTCTTAATTAAGGGAAAAACAAGCTTCTTTCATGAACGTTTAGAAACCTCAACAGAAAAAAATTCCACAAGTCTCTTGCATTCTTTCTTCCTGAAACTCTTTACGAGACATGGCAAACCTCATGTGCTACGATGCTGGAAATTTGCCCAGAAAACTTTTATGTGCTGTTTCCTTCAGGTTCAACTCAAAAGGAAAATTCTACTGAAGTTCCAGTTTATGTTCAAAACTTTACCTCTCCTGAGAACTGCTACGAGGATACCAGCAAGTGGAATGTTTCGATAACTACTTTAATAATAATGTTTTTATTAGGTTCAGGGTCACTAATGCTTTAAAAAAGGGGGGGGGGGATATAGGAGTTTTCATAGAAATGCTCTCGTGTAACTATGAACCTTTTCCAAGATCATGGGATATCAAATCAATGACAGAACCGCTCCAATCAGAGATGGAGATGTAAATCTATAACCAATAAATCTAAATCTATAACCACCTGCGATGTTTGACAAAGTTACTCAGTTTCCCAGGTCTCTGTTTCTGAAAAAAACATATACTCTAAAGTTAGAGTATATGCAACTGGGTAAATTCTAACATTCTTTTCAGATCTAAGATTTCTGTGAATCAATAAAAACTATTCAGAATTCAAGTATTCTCTGTCAGAAAGTATTCAGGATCCAAGTGATTTTGTTTCATCATAATTATAGCAGCAGTTGAATATCACAAAAAAGTTTTAATGTACAAACCGACAGATCATAAATACTGGCACGTCTTTTTTTTTTTTTTTTTTTTTACAAATTTGTCCTTTTTTTTTTTAATTTTTATTTATTTATGATAGTCACACAGAGAGAGAGAGAGAGAGAGGCAGAGACACAGGCAGAGGGAGAAGCAGGCTCCATGCACTGGGAGCCCGACGTGGGATTCGATCCCGGGTCTCTAGGATCACGCCCTGGGCTAAAGGCAGGCGCCAAACCGCTGCGCCACCCAGGGTTCCCAAAATTTGTCCTTTCATTGTAAAATCTATATACTTATCAAATAATCTAATTTTACAAGTGCTGTTTTCAAACTTGGGGGAAAATGCAATGGTAGGAGAAAGAAATCATATAATAGCTTATAAATTAAGCTAATACTTAATTCTTGGCTAACCACTAATAGCATCATTAACAGTTGGCTTAAAAATCCTAGAATAATGATCTGATTGATGTATGCATCTCATCTAGTCACCATACAGATGTCCGGTGCTCTTGCCCCATTTCAGAGTCTTCCTCCACAATCTCCAGATTTGAGGGGAAGCTCCAGCACTTTTCCTTCTCTGTGGTTTCCTCCCTGGCAGGATCACTTTATACCCCAGGAGCAGGAGCGTCGTGCGCAAAGCTCAGAGCTTAGAGCTTCTGGAGAGATAGATGGTTGTCAGTCCTGCCTGCTCAGAGAAGACCAAGTGTACCTGGTAAAACCTAAATTGCCCTTGTTTTAATCTGTATCTGATATCTCCCCTTTAGTTCTCATTTGTTTTTAAATATTTTATTTATTAGACAAAAAGAGAGAGAGCAGGTGAGCATGAGCGGGGCAGGAGGGTGACAGAGGCAGAGGGAGAAGCAGACTCTCCACTGAACAGGGAGCCTAAGTCGGGGCTCGATTCCAGGACCCTGGGACCAGGACCTGAGCCCAAGGCAGAAGCTTAACCGACCGGGGCTCGATCTCATGACCCAAGCTGAAGTCAAGAGTTGGACACCTAACCAACTGAGCCCCCCAGGCGCCCCTTCAAGCCTTGGTTTTAACTATTGCTGTTCTCTATGTATCTTTTCAAGAATCCTTGCTCTGAAAGGACTCGGGCTATTCGTTATAAACCGAGTTACAAGGTGTAAGCAGCGGGCATCGGCCAGGCCTGAGCCTACATTAGGAGCCACATGAACAGAGCTCCCTGTCCACTTTGTGAATGAGAATCTACCCAGGCAGCGTGCTCCCTATCATCCTGCACTCGTGTTCTAGTTTCCACATGAAAATCACAAAATCTGCACACAGCTCAGACTCATTCAATGCCTATATAAAAACAGTTGCCTAGATCGACTTCGCTCACGTTCAAAGCTGAAAAACAGCTGAAAAAAAAAAAAAAAAAAGAGCTTCCCTTTCTTATTTCAGTTCATTACCCATATGATGAATTATTGACTTATTTATCAACACTCACTCACTCCATGGTTTCTGAAGAAATGAAAAACACATAGGCTTACTTTTAAGGAGTTTATCATTTGAAAAGTGAGCTGAAGCAAACCCAGAATGAACTATCAGGTAAGATGTTCTTCTCATTGTGCTGAAGAGGGGAAAAAGGTGCATATAAAGAGCTAAAAGCCAGGTGAGTAAATCGCGGTACCATCCACTGAGGGCATCCACTGTGCCCCACACTGTATCTGGGGTTTTGCATCTGGCACCTCATTTAGACCACCGCAAGCAGTGCTCCCACCATCCGAGAGATGAGGCTCAGAAAGCATAAGCCACCTGCCCAGAGCCGCAGAGAAGAGCACTCATACCCACACCTAAGGACGGCTAGGGCCCGACTGAGTTCCCCACATGAGACTACTCTTTCCCCACAGAACATTGCCAGCAAGATCAGGATGTGACCCTCAGCGAGGGTATTAGGAGGAGATGGCACTTAATCTTCACTGCGTCTTTATTCATCCAACATGCAATCAAAAGTAAACCAGCATGTTCTGTGTAGAGACCCAGAGGGGAATAAACATCATGTTCAGAAATTCAAGTACTGAAAACAATATGTCAGCTAATGGGCTCAATTCTGGAAACAGCTACAGGAAACCTGGTAAGTAGAAATCCTGGCCTAAACGGCTAATTACGCCAGCCTTACGTAAGCACTCTGTTAGCTGAAGAGTTTCGAACGTGTTTTCAGAGATATGACTTACTTTTCCTACTTGTCTCTGAGTATCATTTAATTTGCAATTAATTTTATTACTGGAAGGCAGAAAAAGGGTGCCAAAAAAACAAACAAACAAAAGAACAGGGACATGTGCTTTCCCGTGGTTGACTCAGGCTAATGCAGAAATCACCTTGCATCTTTGAGCACCCAGAAGCACCAGGGGAAAGCTGTCCAGAAGGGCCGAAGCCAGTCTGGATTATGGTGTTTTGGCTTTGATGACCCAGAGTCGATAATCCAATTATAAATACTGGGGGTGGGGGTGGGGGAGGGAGAATGACATATACAAATTTGTGCAAAATCTTTCCTGTTAGTGGAAAACAAAGAAATACAACGAGGTCTGGTCCTTCTTGAAGAAGAGGAGAAAGGAGGAGGAGGAAGGGGAGGACGGGGAGGAGGAACAGCAACAGGAGGAAGAAATCTAGGGCTCGGTTGTAATCAAATATATAAGAGGACAGTCCACAGTGTGCATGCAGATGTGAGAGCCTCTAACTCGGCCTCTGAAAGGGCACAGCCCTGCCAGGAGGGCAGCAGAGCCCAAGGAGGAGCGTGGCCGCTCCGCCAACCATTACAGACAGGCCAAGGTGAGAGCAAAGAAGGTTCTCCAACCCAGGAAGACCAAAAAAAACAAGCACTCCTAGACAATGGGCAAGTGGTAAGAAGGCAAACAGAATCTTTATCTTGCAATACAACCAAAACCAGCTGCAAAGGGGCTCAGGAGCTGTGAAAAGACCCGCTAAGCTCTGAGTGACAGGTCAGTAAGCTTGTAAAGGTAGATAAATATAGACGAAGACTCTGTATTGGTTTTCATTGTTTATTGCTAATTCTGTTGTAAATACATAGAGGTACCACCCCTACAGCAGTAGAACTTAAGGGCCTGCTAGTTTCCTAAATAAAATGTTGGCCTACTGTTTCTCAGTCTTGCTGGTACACCGGAATCACCAGGAAAGTTTTTTAGAGCCCTGAAGCCGGAGGCCCTTGGCCATAAATTTTAGAATGTGGCTCTGGAATCAGCATTCCTTGGATGCCCAGCTGAGTACCTTGATCCTAAGGGAAATGCAGTTGAGTAGATGATCCAACCTCTCAGATTCCCTCCCTAAACCCAGCCTGTCCAACAGGTGGCACTTTCCTAAGGGCAGACTAGAGGGCCCAGGAGTGGCCGGATTTGGAGAGAGCCCACTGGTACCTTTACCACGTATCCTAACTTGGGAAAGGAGACCTGAGCTGATCCACAATTAACCGTGGGTCAATTAGATTATTATTCTAAGTCCCTCTTCAGCTAGTTCTTGACACAATCACAGCAGCAGAAATCTGACCTGGACGGGACTTATTATGTATTATGAATTACGGACATTCATAGAAATACATGGTTTTTTTCCTCCTTGACTTCTCATCATACGGACATTCACAGAAAATACAGGTTTTTCTTTTCCTCCTTGACTTCTCATCATATGGACACGGTTTTTTTCCTCCTTGACTTCTCATCATATGGACATTCATAGCAATATAGGGTTTTTTTCCTTCTTGACTTTTCATCATAAGAACATTCATAGAAATACAGCGTTTTTTTCTTCCTTGACTTCTCATCATGACCTAGCGAGGCAGGTGCTATTATAGCTCTCAGTTAGGTGTGGACACTAATGCCCAGAGAGGTTAGGTAACTTGCCTCAGGATACAGAGCTAGAATGTGGCAGGAGCAAGGTAATCCATGGGTGTGACACTTCGATAGACCCTTGCCCTGAACTATTTTTGGTTCTGCCTCACGGGACTGTGACAGAGGGGATATCATGTGGGTATCTCTTATTTTTTATTTTATTTTTATTTTATTTTACTTTAATTTTATTTTATTTTTATTTTTAATTAGCAGATCCATTTTGGATGCCCAATCAGGAGACGTTAAGTGACCCCATAGCCCTGTGACTTCTGAGCAGGTGCCCAATACTTTTTCTAGAAAGAAGAGCATGTGTCACAGGCACCTGGTTTCCCAGGCCAAGCTGGACACCGTCCTCCTTTGCTGCCGGCCCCCCTGGAGGTGAGCCCTGCCCCGGGTGGTGGGGGGGAACCCCAGGTTCTGTGCACACGCACCCGGGCAGCAAACCAGAACCCCAGCACCATGTCCTCCCCGCGTCCGCTTCTTAATCGAAGCACTGACATGAAAGCTGTGCAGCCAGAAATAAAACCAGAAGTCTCGCTACGGCCAACACAAGCTTTGCAGATCCCTAAAATAAAGTAGCCCGATGAATAAAAATAAGCCGGGGAGGCTAGAAAAACAGTGGGCGGAATCTGGTGTGCAGTCAGCACCATCCGAAGCCGGTGCTGTTTTCGTGTAAAAGGGGAGCGTGGTGCCTCCGGAGGACAGGGCCAGGCCAGCAGCCCGGCGACAGCATCCTGAGCTACCAGCCACAGCAGCCGCCAAGCAGAGGCGCGACAGGCTGTACAGCGGGGAACCCCGTTTGCAAAGGCTTGCTTTCTGGTCAGAAGAGGAGGCCTCATCCTGGAAGTGAAAACCCTGCGCAGCCCCAGCGAGACCTAAATGCTATATTTTTCAAGCTGAACAATAAACATGTGATTGCAGAAGTTTGATTTCAGAATCTCAGCACTGATCATGATGTTTTGATAAAACTGGGTCAAATGTGTATCCTTCACATGTGAATCTAAACTCCTGGCCCAGCAACCAGAGCACGGGGCCTCTTACTTTCCGGACACTGAGGAGGGGTGCTCTGCGCCTGGCCATCTCCACGCTCTCGCTTGGTCACTGCCGGGACCACAGTTCAGAGACAGTTCTCAGTGGAAGCTCGGTCTGGAGCACCCGCCCTCTCTGGATAATCCATATCCCTTTGCACCTGGGTAGGCAGGGGGCTCCGTAGAAGCAGCTCAGCAAGATCTTTCTGACCTGCCTCCTGCTCCACAATGCCCCCAGCATCTTACTGCCCCCACTTCAACTTGTCCCTTGGCACGGACACCCTGCCCAGCCCCACGACCCAGCCCCCGTGGGGGGGCTCCTGGGCACCTGCACATTCGGGAATGCACTGAAGTTAGGGCGTGCTGCTCCAGGCAGTGAAGCAGATCAGCAGGTTCATGAAAGTTTTGAGGGAGTTGGGCAAAGTCTAAGGCGACATCTCTCACAGATCAACAACAACAACAAAAATCTTGCCAAACAGTAGAGAGGAGTTCAATAATTCCTCAGTAGGAGCCATGAGCCTTCCCTGACTGCCCATTTAAACTTTCAACGTCTCTCTCTTAACCTCCTCATGCTGTTCTACATTTTTCCCTTTCTTAGCACTTAGATAACCTCCTGACGAAACATACCATTACTCATGTATTATGGTCATTAATTTTCTCTCTCAACCTACTAGAACGTAAGTCTAGGGAAGGCTGGGATTTTGCACTGTTGACTGGTATACACTAAGGGCTTAATAAGTATTTGTTGAATGAATGGAGTGGGAAAGCAGGTTCTGAGGTTAGACAGCTTGGGTTCAAATCCTGGTTCCACCACTCAGCTGTGTGGACTTGGAAATAATTATTTCATTTCTCTATGCCTCAGTTTCTTTACCTGTAACATGAGAATAATAACAGTACAATCCCACTGAATTCTTGGAAGGATTAAATGAGATGATTGAGATCTTGAAAGTCCTGAGACCAGCGGCCCGCACAGAGTGAAGCCCTCTAAGAACAGTCTCTATCATTAGGCTACCTAATGCTGGGTTCTGAGTATTTCTGGCAAGAAATAATACTACCTGGGCTGGGAAGAAGCTTAAAATCTGACAGTCTCGGGGATCCCTGGGTGGCTCAGTGGTTTGGCACCTGCCTTTGGCCCAGGGCATGGTCGTGGAGTCCTGGGATCGAGTCCCACGTCGGGCTCCTGGCATGGAGCCTGCTTCTCTCTCTGCCTCTCTCTCTCTATGTCTATCATGAATAAATAAATAAAATTCAAAAAAAAATCTGACAATCTCATGAAGCACACCATACACATAAATGCCTCATGATAACAAATCTTAGATAAAAGAATAATAATAAAAAAAAGAAGGCAATGTATTTTGAGTGGAAAATGCATCCACTGGTTGGAAAGTTTCCCTTCCTGAGGCTATAGGAGGAAATAGGAAATAGAAATTAATTTTGGCAAATGCCACAAAAGCATCTAGTGACAGGTTAGACTCCTGGTGCAGTGATTTATTAGCAAGTGCCAAAGAGCTCATTACATGCAGGTGGCCTTTAGTAACAAATGCATGACTGAAATGTTGAAAGCAAAAACTGATTTCTTTATTGTACCTCTCCTATCCAAAGCACTGTTCCCCCGCTACAAAAAAAAAAAAAGAAAAAAAATCAGGTTATAGATTTTTAAAAGACAGCATAGGTATGGGCAGGGGTCGGGGGGGGGGGGGCGTGGCGGAAGTCATGCCCCAAAGTATAATCATTTCACTTAAAAAAGGCTTTCTACTCTTAAACACAAATTCTAACAAATGCTATTATTAACTGTTCCAGCCCCACAGCATTTCAGAAACAACAAACAAATAAGGAAAAAGAAGAGAGAGCCGTAAGAAAGTACACTTCTTACCAGGAACAGTAATAGGGAGATCTACCTACACTTCAAATTTTCAGTATTTTAAATTAAAAAATTTAAAATGCGGTGTCAGCTCCCCCCCCCCCAATAACAGCACAATGTAGTTGTGACATAAGAAGAATACTAATAACTTGGAACGGTCCAGTAGGAGTTCACACATTTGAGGATTAAACTGTGTTTAAAGATGTTCCGTCGAAGATGGGAGGGAAGTGTGGAAGTAATTTTTTTTAACGTTCTCTTGTAAAGTTACTCAAAACAAAGACATGTTGGGTGGTTACAGCCTCTCTGTCGTGACCCATCTGGGGCGATTCTGTTTAGCTAAGGTTTCACTGCACCGTGAATCATTTCCCATTTGCTCAAAGGCAATTTTGGGCTCAGAGACATCAACAGTACTCATCTTTAAAATGGGCCACACTAAAAACAAATAAATAAATAAATAGCCACACTAATTCAAAGGGGAAAGGCTCATTTTTCTTATGAAACGTAAATGCTTTCAACAGCCTAATTTGCAATATCCAGAAGGTGGGAAACAACCCAAATGGCCACCAAGGGATGAGCAGATAAGGAAAATAGGGCATGTGTGCACAAGGGTCATTCGGCCTTGAAAAGGAAGGAAGTTCTGATGCGTGCTACGAGTGGATGAAACCTGAGGACGTTTTGCTGAGTGGAATAAGCCAGCCAGCCACAAAAAAAGACAAATATTGTATGATTCCACTTGCTTCTTGTCAGAGAGAGAGAGTAGCAGGGCGGTGGCCAGCAGGGAGGCAGCCTCAAGAGCTACTGTTTTGCAGCTATGCAGGTAAAGAGAGTCCTGTGGAGAGGTGGTGGTGATGGCTGCACAACCAGGACAGTGTACCAAGCTTCACACTTGCACATGGTTAACATGGTAAGTTTTCCGTTGTATGTTATTTTTATCACAGTTGGAAAAAAAAAATGAATGTCTTCTAAAATGGTCACAAGATACAAACATTATCCTGGAACATAAAATTCCCTAGAATACCAGATTTTACGAACCCTGTGGGGCTGGAAGCCTGATAGAGGGGGCAGCTTTTTTTTTTAATATTTTATTTATTTATTCATGATAGAGAGAGAGAGAGAGAGGCAGAGACACAGGCAGAGGGAGAAACAGGCTCCGTGCAGGGAGCCCGATATGGGACTCGATCCCAGGTCTCTAGGATCACACCCCAGGCTGAAGGCAGGCGCTAAACCGCTGAGCCACCCAGGAATCCCCAAGGGGCAGCTTTAGAGAGGGACACCGGGACAGTGTCATGGAGCTCTGCGACCAAGCGCCACCACATGAGCACCCAACTGGCCTCAGTGTTCTCCCTGGGTCCGTCCACTCACCTGCGCCACACGCACCCCCCCATCGAGGTACCCAGCCTGTGTACCTGACACATCTGCACCTCCTTGGTGTCAGGAAGAGAGGGTGAAATGATGCACAGGAAGCAGCAATGCTTAGAACTCAACAAATGACAGCGAAGGAAGGAAATAGAACTGGGACAGCTTGGGCCCTAACAGTCCCACTGCACAGAAAGGAAGAGCCCGGCCTTTAATGCCAGAGAGGTGTGAGAAGAGGGATGATGGCAGGTGGCTGGCACAGGAGCAGGGGTCCCCTGGAAGGGGGGGCAGAGGAGCCCAAAGGAGATGCTGTGTGGGGCCCTGCTGGGGACAGGGCTCCTGAGACCCTGGGGAGGAAACAGGGAGTTGGGGGTGGGGGGAGGGCAGGCCCTGGAAGGGCAGACACAGCACCTGCTCAGGTGCTGGGAGGGGAGGCCCAGGACTTAAGGTTCTCTGGGCTGCAAGACGGAGAGCTTTTCCTGTGTGGCTAGAACGCTCAAAGGCCCCTTGACTAAAAGCACATGGTTAGTATTTAAAAATGTGACAAACCCCAGTTGAGCCGCAGGCAGAGGACAGTCTCTTAGCAGCTGGGTCATGGGTCGTCTCTGTCATAGCATAAGCAGAGGAAGACTAGCTGCTAGTCAGTGGGGGATCTCGCAAGTTCCACCAAAAGAGTCATGTGGGGAATGCAAAGGAAGGGAGTCCCAAGAGCTCTAAGGAGTGTGGACTTGGCACATTTGTGTGTTGGAGTCAGAGGCAGGGAGTGGACTTTCTGTACACGGTGTGGGGGGGGGGGGTGGAGACAGGAGCAAACTCTGAACTCTGTGGTCCCAGACTTGCCAGAGTTTTATTATCATTCCAGGCTCACTATCAAGAATGAAACAATGCGCTATTGTGAGTTGATGATTACATAAATACCGAAACGCTCCACCATAAACGCAATGTTATTTGCCGGAAAGAAAGCCCCTTCTCATAAGAATGACCAAAGCCATAAAGTTTTTCCAGGACTTTTACCTTCGTTGGAGGCTTTTGGACATCAAGTATATATGTGTGTATATATATATATATATATATATATATATATATATATATATATATATTTTTTTTTTTTGGACACCAAGTATATTGTGTTAAATAGTCTATTGGACTTCAGCTGACCTTAACCATGGGTTAATTAGATTCTTTCCCTGTATCCCTCAAAAATAGCCACTAAAACGATTAAGAAAGTGAGTACTACCTCCCAAAGATTAGCACTTTCACATATAGTGTTGATTTGGTCTTATTTATCACAAAGAGCCTTCTAGGGACACCTGGGTGGCTCAGTGGGTTAAACATCCAACTCGTGATTTTGGCTCAGGTCGCGATCTCAGGGTTGTGGACTGAGCCCCAAGTCGGGCTCCGCGGTGGGTGTGAAGCCTGCTTAAGATTCTCTCTCTCTCTCTTCCTTTGCCCTCGGGGGTGGGGGGGAAGAATCCTTTAGAGGCAAATCAAATATTATCCTTTTTTCCTAAAATTTGGTAAATAATCTCAGGCATGAGACCATGTATGATCTTTCATTACAAAAGATAAGGTTACTGATCCTCTGGGAGACTTTCTAAATGGCATGGAAAGGCACGGGTACATTTTAAGACAGCGCTAAGATAAAGAAACGAATCTTTCCTTTTATGAACTATGAAGTTAAACCACAGCCCCACTAGCCAGACAATCCATTATTCAATGTGCCAAGTACTTGTGTTACGTGACTAGAGTGAGGAGAAGAGCCATCATTTTGAAGTAGAAATCATACAGAATTCAAAATTTATACCAGACGGTGTTAATTAATTACGAGTAGTCGATCAATCTCAAGTGAGGCAAAATCTCGAAAGCTATCCACAAATTTCAACATGTGCTAATGAGGTCAGAGGAAGACCACAAACGTGACCACGAACTGCTATCAAAAAAACCCTCAAAGATACTGCTGGTGATATTTTTAGGTTATGATTCAGGAAATCTAAGGCTACTGTAACATTTAAATGGAATAGTCGATAACAAAAACAAATCTTATATTGGAGTCTCTTTGAAAATCCGTAGAAGTTTTCCAGTACTTAATAGAGACAGTGTTTTTACTGCTAATGATGATTTATGTGTATAAAAATGTTCAGAGCAGCCCAAATTGTGATTTCAGTTGTATGCGCTTTTTAAAAAGAAACAACTGGACACGTCGTGTTGGGGAATTTTAAATTCAGCTTTGTTATCTTTTAGATAAAATCGGAACTCGAAATTTCAAATGAAACTTAGAGGGAGAGGGAAAATGGACAAGGAATTATAATCTTCTGTTTAAGAAAGCTTCTCCTCGAAGGACAAACATGATATGGTCTCATTCATTTGGGGAATATAAAAAATAGTGAAAGGGAATAAAGGGGAAAGGAGAAAAAATGAGTGGGAAATATCAGAAAGGGAGACAGAACATGAGAGACTCCTAACTCTGGGAAAGAGAAGAAGGGGTGGTGGAAAGGGAGGTGGGCAGGGGTTGGGGGTGGCTGGGTGATGGGCACTGAGGGGGGCACTTGATGGGATGAGCACTGGTGTTATGCTATGTTGGCAAATTGAACACCAATAAAAAATAAATTTAAAAAAGTTTTTTTTAATAAATTAATAAATTAAAAAAAAGAAAAAAAAAAAAAAGAAAGAAAGCTTCTCCTCTACAGAGTCATTCATCAAACACTTGTGCACCTGCTATGTGAACACTGTCAAAACGCCTGCCCTCTGGCATTGACGTTCAGGTGGGGCGACCAAAACCCAACTAGCAGGTAAAATATAGTTTGTCAGACGGTGGTACCCGCTAGAGGGAAAAAGCAAGGAGAAAGCCTGGAGGAGGGGACGGCAATTTTAAACAGGGTGACCCACACATCAGGTGATGTTGGGTGAAGAGCTGAAGGAGGTAAGAGCAGACATCATGTGACCATCTGGGGGGGGGATGAGCCTTGGCCTAGGGGTGAGCGGCGAATGTTAAAGCCCTAAGCAGGAGCAAGGTGACGCACTGCAGGGGCACCAGGGATGCTTGTGCCGGACTCCAGCAGATGGAGTAAGGGTGAGAAAATAAGAAACTGAGACCAGGGAGGTCACAAGGTAGCAGACCAAGGAGGGCTCTCTCTCCGTAAGGTAAAGAGAAGGCACTGACTGGCCACTGGAGGGCTTTGAGTTGGGCCTCCTCACCCCTTAGAGGATCTTCCTAAGCTGGTGTGTAGAGAACAGCTTGTGAGGAAGCAAAGACAGGGACCAAAAGACCCCTGAGAAGGCTCCTGCAATCACTGAGGCAAGGTGACATGGTGGCTAGGCCCGAGTGGCCTAGTGTCGAGATGTGGCCAGTCTGGGGCACACTTTCGCCAAGGACAGGAGCCAAATTTGCTGATGGGACATGATTCTGAGAGAGAGGGAATAGCCGGGGCCACCTGGGTGGCTCAGTGGTTGAGCATCTGCCTTTGGCTCAGGTTGTCATCCCAGGGTCCCGGGATCAAGTCCCATGTCGGGCTCCCTGCATGGAGCCTGCTTCTCCCTCTGCCTGTGTCTCTGCCTCTCTCTCTCTCTCTCTCTCTCTCTCTGTCTCTCTCATGAATAAATAAATAAAATCTTTAAAAAAGAAAAGAATGTTTCAAGGAGGAGCAAGTGGATGCACTGTGCCCTGGGCTGCAGCTGGGTCCCATCAGCCGACAGCTGAGCAATGACCGTTGCGTGGAGTGAGGTGGAGGTCCCAGGTGCCCCTGAGCATTGCAGGGGGAACACAGGAGCAAAAGCCTGAGAGAAGCAGGTTTAAGAGAGAATGGAAGGAACATGTAGAGTAGTCAAAGCCATACAGGTAGGAAGCAGAAAGGTGGTGCTGAGGCCTAGGGGGAGGGGGAAGTGGGGAGTTACTATTGAATAGGTCCAGAGTTTCATTCTTTGCAAGACAAGAACGTTCTGGAGAGTGGCCTCACCACACTGTGAATGTATTTACCGCTGATCTTCACACTTAAAATAGTCAAGATGGTAAATTTTATGCTATGTGTATTTTACCACAATTGATTTTTTTTTAATTTATTTAAAGAGTGAAAGAGAGCATGGAAGGAGAAAAATAGGTTACAGCGGGTTTAAGCAAACCAAATCACCTTGTGGTAAAGGGGAGCAGAGAAATGGAAGAGAGGCTGGGGGCGGGGGGCACATGCCATCAGAGGAAGAAACACCCGCATGTTTGTACGCGGGAATTGCTTGGTGAGAAAGCGGAAACATGAACCAGGAGAGAAATGAGACACTAAATAGAGTGAGGTTTTTAAGAAGGGGCGGGGGCCACGGCCTTCCATAGGAAAATGGGTGATCTTCCCTAACACAGCAGGTGAGGCAGCGGGCCTGGGCACAGGTGCAGGTGAGTGAGTGCACGGGCAGGAGGGCACACAGGAAATGTTCTCTGATGGCCTGCAAGCCCCAAGAGTGGGGGGGGGGGGGGCGGGGAGGAGACTGAAAAGGTTTAAGGAAAGAGAGAGTATGAAGAAGTTAATAAGGAAGTGGGCAAGTCATTGCAGCAGATGCAGGCTGAGGGAGAGCCAGGTGCATGGTCAGGAACAGAAAGTGAGGCCTCTGGAACGGCCACAGTGCATACAGATGCCTGAGAGAGACATGTCTATGTCAGCGTGTTCGTTTGGTCTTGTTCAACCCCCGTCACCTCTGCCTATCAAAAAGCTCAATCTGGAAAAGTGAAAAAAAAAAAAAGTACTGCCTTATATTTTTCAGCTCCCAGAGCACATATCGAACTGGAGAGAGCCAAGCAAAGCCACCCACGTACACCTGCTCCGGAGGAAGTCACAGATCCTGGAGGGAGGCTCCCAAGGGCTGCGTGGCACCTTCCCGACCCCTTCCCACACCGGGAACACCATTCCCACGCTCGTTCTGTCACTCAGTCACTTATTGGATGTCCTCTGCAAGACACATGCTCCGTGCCAGCTGTTGTGTAGAGTGATGTGAATGTATGACTCAGTTCATAACCTCAAGTGATTTATTTATGGTCCAGTCCAGCAGGGAAGGCAGAGAAGCAAACAGAAGAAGACATACCATGCGTTAGATCTACGTTCGTCAGCATGGTTAAATATCAATTCTGTCTGAAAGGTTTGAAAAAGGCTTCAAAGAGCCCCTGACTGACGGACGGAACCTGCAGGCAGGTGTACGGAGACTGCCAGGCCCGAGTGGATGACACACTCCAGACTAAAACACACCGCCTGGATGAAGGACACGGGGACGGGGGAGCGTGCTGGGGAACTGGGCCCAGGATGCTGGCTGAGGCACGTGGAAGTGATGCTGAGCAAGGATCCGTGGAACCAGCTGTTAAAGACGGCAGCCACAAAGACCCAGGCAAGACACGAGGAGGGTCTCAAGTCCAGTGAAGAAGCTGACACAGAGAAATGGACCCGGTGATCACCATCATCACCACCTTATCCAGAGGGAATGGGCAGCGGACACATTTACAAGCTACAACTGGCAGAGCTTAGAGAAGAGTTAAATACAGAAAGCGAGGAGAAAGAGAGATTGAGGGCATCTTGGGATTTCTGGCTTAGGTAAATGCCTGGAAGCATGCTACTTGCTCAAAAGGAAAGAAGGAAAAGAAATAGGGCAGTAGCGGGTTAGAAGAGTCAGGATGGGTTTTGTTTCTGACACCCTGACTTAAGACATCCATGGAACGACCAAGCAGAGTGGTCTGCTGGCCACTGGATTGGGGGTCTGGAGCCATGAGAAAGGCCTTGGTTAAAATGTAGGTTGGAAAGATGTCAGCCTATAAATAAGGAGTTGCCATGCATGATGTCACCGTGGAAAAAATGTGAAAAATGAGGAAAGGAAATGAACTAGAAAACAACCTTCTAGAAGCTGCTAGCATAGAGCCATGCCTTTCTCTTTCCCGTCACAACTTCTTGAAACTTAAGGGCTTGGTTCCATGGCCCAAGCACCATGGTGAGTCCTGGAATTCAGACTTTCTGAACCAAAATACAGTGTTATGTCTACTCCAGCGCTCTGCCCCACATGTTTATTACACAATTCAACGATAATGACGGTATCGTACTGATGCCCTGGCCAACTGTGCATAACGTGGTAACAGCATCACTTGCTACCTTAGGAACCAACCGTGATCCATGCTTTAGACCTATGTATGTTCTTTCAGTTATATTTAGGGTCACTACCAATTCCTGAAACAACAAAAATATTTTAGGCTCCACTACCAAGGCAGTTGAAAAGTTTGACTCCTTCCAGAAATACCTCCTTGGGCAATTTTTTTTTTCTTAGCCCCAAAAATAACGAAACAAAGAGCAAACTGTCTACAAAGTGCCTGGTTTTCCCGTTTTTAAAGTTCACATTTAGCTAGGGCAGCACTGATAAGAAAGACATTTTTGTGATGGCGACTGAATGTAGTATATTCTATTGTAGGAGCATGAATTTTAAGGCTAGAAGTAGTTTATTTCAGATGATTTCCACATCCTTTTTTATGGATCCAGTGAAAAGCTCCTTGCCGAACTGAAAAGTAAAAGACTGCTGATTACAAAACAGAGATTGTTTCACATTACCACTTAGCAGACACTGTAACAGAAATGTGGTTTGTCTAACTTATTTAAGAAAATATATTAAACTGGAATATTATTTTCAAACATATCATGTCTGGATGATTTGAATGTAAACAAAACGCTTCTTCTCTTGAAACTTCTCTTTTTCCTCTCATCTCGATCACATGATTTACTTATCTAGACTTCATGAAAACAAATAATTGTTGCTATCTTTTTTTTTTTTTTTAAGCAAGAGCTTTTATCAAAGGCTCTGAAAAGAGTTAGTGTTTGTGGAATACATTCAGAAGTCCACCCACTTGAAGCCTCTTGCATTAGGCTTTAAATGTGAAGACTAGGGCGCCTGGGTAGCTCAGTCAGTTAAGCGTCTGCCTTCGGCTCAGGACATGGGATCAAGTCTTGGGACAGACTCCCCAGTTAGTGGGGAGTCTGCTTCTCCCTCTCTCCCTCTCCCCTGCTTGTGATCTCTCTAATAAATAAATAAAATCTTTTTTTAAAAAAAACTATTAAGACTAAATAGGTTTTATCTTGTCATTATAAATTGCTCTGCAAACAATTTGAAATCTAAATCTTGGAAAATCTTTCCTTATCCCTGAAGTTCCAAGGGCATGTTAATCTCACGCTAAAGAAGACACAAAAATGAAGCAAAATATATCCAGCGTCTGCACTGAGAATTCTCTAGGTCTTCACATGGATTCAGTGGACAATAGTTGCCACCACCTACCCTTTCACATAATAGATGCACCATGCATAAGGAGACCAGCTCACGATGGTCCCCACTAGTAAATGCAGGTCAGCCAGTACTACATGTTGTCATGGCCAATAATCATCACCAAACACTTGCAGTGGCCTGGGCACACTGAGCGTCTCCTATGAACTAACTCACGGCCTCGCAAAAACTATATGGGACTGTTATCCTCACTTGCAGACAAAGAGACTGAGACACAGAGAAGCCAACTATTCGACTTACAACACAAAGCCACATGGTGGCAAAGTTGCAAAGGTGCTTGGTGCCACCTAATTTCACACCTATAAAGGGTTAAGGTGGTAAATTGTATGTTCTATATTTACCACAAGAAAAAAAAATCATTTGAAAAAAGAATAAACAGGAGATCCGAACTTCACTCCTTATAACAAAATAAATACCAGGTAGGTTAAAAATGTGATAGTAAAAAGAAACAAGAAGTACCAGGGAAAAAAATTTTTTTTGAAAAGCTGGGATTCAAACCAAACTAATTTAGCTTCAGAGTCCATTCTCCATGCTGACGGTCTTCCACAAATTGCTCTTTTATGGGGGAAACTACTCAAAGTGCTATTTTATAGATCGCCCCCCCCCCCATCATCAAATTGTTTCCCACTAGCTCAGGAGCTCCTCGTGGCCCACTGGAACATACAGAATGCCCTGGGCACAGCTGGCAAAGCCCAAGACCAGGTTGGAAGCCACCTAGCAAGACTCAGAACTGCAACAAGTTGCCCACTGCAGAGAGCAGAGGGAATGCCTCTCCGTAAGCATTCCAAAGGAGGCTGCATGTCAAGTGCACTCGGGAGCCCACTTTTTGAGCCTGTAGTTTAGGGGGAAATGCTTGCTAGGGAAAGGATACAAAAAATAATCACACTTGTGTTTTAAGAAACCACATGCATACAGCAGAGAACAAACAAAATTACAGTTTTCCAAAATACCTCAGAGTTGAAAGCTTGCAAAAAGCCTCAAATCTTTCCTGCAGCTCTAAAATAGAGTCCAGAGAGAGGAAGGAGGGGGGCAGATCCCAATTTTGAGGTCTCCGGCGGCCTTCAGACTGAAGGATTCCCAGATCTAGGGAGCACAGTTCTTCTTGGAGGCGGACCTAGGAGGGAGCTGGGTGGAACTGCAGAAAACCAGAGAAAACCTCATCTCCCCAAAGCCTGCAGTTCCGGAGTAAAGAGCTTTTAAACGCCTTACATAAATAACTGCCCACCTCGTTTATTTTACCATCTTTCATATCCTAAATTAATTAGTACTTTCCCACCATTGTTCTGAGTATCAGTTTCATTGCATTTTAAAAAGGAAGGAAAGTCAAAATGCCCCTCTCTTCGTATATTTAAAGCCTCAGTGCAGAGCGTAATTTCCATTTCACACACAATGCAATCCTTCCCCAGGCCCAATATCTTAATGCACACAAAAGCTTGGCAGAGAGGGACTGAAAGAGAAACAGAACCGACTGTTGGGTGGAGCTCTCATCAGAGATATAGCCAGCGTACCTTGGATTCTTATACAATGGGTCATGGTAAAATAAGACACATATTTAGATTCAGATGACCCTGGTTTATGAAAGCTGTAAGTCAACCTTGTTAAATCCAAATAACCAACGTCATTCTTTGATCCATTTGCTGAAGAAGTAGTCATAATAAATAGTAATAACCTTCAATCATCTTAGAATCTGGGACCACAAGGGAAATGCCCATTTTTATAACTTATAATCAACTGTCATTGGTAGGAAGAGAACAATATTCCTGCCCCATCCATCTGCTTTCTACCCACCAATTATGCTCCAGGGATCCAAATCCTAGATAAGCTCTGAGACTTCCCATATGGCCATTATCATCAGTTTTCAATAAGCATTCTCTGAGTGAGTGGCATGAATATTGTAGGAGAGGAAAGGAAGGGGATGAAAGGAAAGGGGAGGGGAGGGAGGAGACAAGAGAACAACAACAACGACAAAAAAAAAAAAAAAACAGAAAAAAGGACAGGGAAGAAAGGAGAAGAGAAAATAGAAGAGAAAAGAAAGGAAAAAGAAAAGAAAAGAAAAAAACACAAAAGATCAGTTGCCCTGTGGTTCCAGGAACAAGGTGTGTGGACATCACAGCGCTCATCCTCAGGAGCCCCAAGGAACCACTCGCATCCTTCCCTTGCCCAGAACCCCCCCTCTCAGCTCCCATCTCCTTTTCTACCTTCACACCATCTCCACTTAACCCAATCCTGTCCATTCTTTCAGGACCTGATGCTCAGTTACCACCCACTAGGGGACACCTCTGCTCCATCCAGCTTGGAGGGATGTCCGCCCTTCCCAACTCCTGCTGGGTGGCCCGGACACGTGGCTCTTACTCAGTCCTGCTGCTGCAGTTGGCTGGCAAGTTACTCCCAGGAAGTAGCGCAGGGCCCACACTCCAGCCTGCGTAGCTGGCTCCTAATGCCTAGCACTGCTCCTCCGAGCTCCTATTTCTCAGTCCCCCCTGTCACATCTTATTCTGCAAAGCCCCTTTGCCTGCCCAATCCCAGAGACTCAGGGAGGCATAAACCACCCCCCAGCACCCCGGGCAGAGACTCCCAGGAAGCCTGAGCACCCACGTGTTAAGGCCTGGGGACGGTGGGTGGACAGACTCAAAGGTCATGTTAACTGGGTTTAAGAAAACCCAGGTGACTGCCCTTGGACAGTGCGAGCCAGCCACTTCCTACCATTTTCCAACCCTCCAAGAACCATGCAGTTAAAAGGCACAAGCGGGGCTTATTTCTATTTTTGTTTGGGGCACGGGTGACACAAAATGCATTTCTAGAGGATTAGTATAAAAAAGTCAGAAACAACAAATGAGATGTGAAAAAAAATAAGTCAATCAAAGGCAGAGACGAGCTACAGACCCTGAGAAGACAAGCGCTCATTGGTACCGTTCTGTGAACTGGGGGAAAGGCGCCTCTTGCCCCCACTGACAATTCTATCCCATCTCAGGAGTTTGCTTTTGTGCTCACTCATTCTGGCCTGGGTTCCACACCCTGAGAGGCCCTGCAACTTTCCTCTCGGCCTTTTGTCACAGGTTGTCCATAGCCTACCGGGAACAGGGTATTAAACATAAGGTTCTCGGGAAAAGTCCTCTGAGATATCTCTATTTGCTTTCCAGCGTTTGGAAACATTATTCAAATATTTGAATTTTGTCAAATTCAGGATGAATAAACGTTCCGCAGACTCACAGAGAAGCTGGCCCTCCCTGTTGCACCAGGGCCCGCGTGCCCGTCCCCCTCATGGCCTGAGCCTGCTGGGCCCCATCTCGTAGAAGTGTCCCTCTGGGGGCACCTGGGGGGCTCCCCTGGTTGAGCAGCTGCTTTTGGCTCAGGTCAAAGGAGTCCTGGGATCTGGGATCAAGCCCAGTACTGGGCTCCCTGCTCAGCTGGGACTCTGCTTCTCCATCTCCCTCTGCTTTTCCCCCTGCTTGTGCTTATTCTCTCTCTCTCTCTCAAATAAATAAATAAATAAATAAATAAATAAATAAATAAATAAAATCTTTTTAAAAATCTCAAAGTATTATCTATAAAAAATAAGTGCCCTCTGCACAATTAACTCCCTTCCACCCCTTTCCATCAAGCAGCCCATATTTCTTAATAAGTTAGTCAAGTATACAGTAGGAATTTAAGATGCTTCTGACTGTGCTGCTACTTCTACTCTGGTTTTTATTGTCTTTGTTAGCACTCTGGTTGCAGAGCAACAGACTTAAAGTGGTGGGCCCCAACCCTGTATTTCCCATTAGCCACATTCAATTGCCTGCATGATTTTGCAGAAGGCAAGGTTTTCAGAAACGTGCCTATTAGGTTATAGCACAGAGACGCCTGCAGTGGTAATTCAGGTCATGGAAACGGAGAAAAAGAAAAAATAATGTGGGTGCCTCAAGAATGTCCATGGGAACAAAAACTACAAATGAAAAGGAAAACCTAGAAAGAAGGGATTATATTTAGCTCTTCAAAATATGCTATTGTTGTAAGTGATCAACAAGCATTGGCCATGTCTAGCCAGGAACCGTATTGGCAGGCTCCCGTGGAAAACAAGCTAGACACTGCATTCTTCTTGAGCTTTGCCATTCAGTGTGTGTGTGTGTGTGTGTGTGTGCGCGTGCGCGCGCACGCGCACATGCACATGTGCAGACAATGCACTAAAGCATAGGGAATTGGGATTGAAAAGGAGGGAGAAGGCGGCGGAATGGCTGGCAAAATGGTAGGACAGGCAACAATATAATCCTACTACAGTAAAACAATGGACAAAGCCCCCGCTTCTGCCTCTCATGTGCTTCAGGCCTTGCATCATTCATTTAATCCTCTAGGTCTCAACTTTCTCATCTGTCAAATAAAAATCTGGCCATTTCTAAAACGCCATGGTACTGGGCAAAAAGAAAGAAAAAGAAGAACCATCCCTTCTTGGTATCTTAGTTCCCAGAAATTCATCAGGTTCAGCACTCATTGTGTCTCAAATACAGAAGCACACACATGCTTAAGACCAACTGGTCAACTGGGTTGGACTGAATCTTTCCAACTGGCCAAGACACCACTATTATCAGTCCTACTTTTTCTAAGTAGTACATTTATAAGTAAATGACAGAACCAAAACCCAAACCTAAGCCTATCCAATTCCAAGTCCAAAGTTCTTCCATGTTACCACACTATCTAAATAAAAGATGTATGAGGCCTATGCAAACTCCCAACCGTTTCTCAAATGTTAATTTGAAGAACACACAATAGCCAAACTGTGGAAGGAGCCATGACATCCTTCACAGATGAATGGATACGGAAGCTGTGGTCTATACATACAATGGAATATTCCTCAGCCATTAGAAAAGACAAATACAAAAAAAAAAAAAAAAAGAAAAGACAAATACCCACCATTTGCTTCGATGTGGATGGAACTGGAGGGTATGATGCTGAGTGAAGTAAGTCAATCGGAGGACAATCATCATATAGCTTCACTCATACGGGGAATATAAGAAATAGTGAAAGGGACCATAAGGGAAAGGAGGGAAACTGAGTGGAGAAAAATTAGAGAGGGAGACAAACCATTAGAGACTCCTAACTCTGTGATACAAACAAAGGGTTACGGAAGGGGAGGTGGGTGGGGGGATAAGGTAACTGGGTGACAGGCACTGAGGAGAGCACTTGATGGGATGAGCACTGGGTGTTACACTATATATTGGCAAATTGAATTTAAATTAAAAAAGAAAAAAGAAAAAAGAAACTAACAAAAAAATGAAAAATACACATGAAGAAATTAAAGGAAATACTGCCCGGTGTTTATCTCATTTATTTATAGTTAAACAGGAAGTCAGGATATCATGATCACTTTCATTTTTGTTTTTGTTTTGAGGGCTTGTTTTTATTTTTTTTTCATGAACCTTGTGATGGGGGTGAATAATAAAGGAAGACAAGGAAAAGCAAGGAAGGCTGTTTATTTGATATATTAACATATATCCTCCTTCCACTCTTGTCTTTACATTTAACTACAATAAAAGAGCAACACAGCCTTTGTATGAATTTTTTTTTATAAGCCGCCATGCCATCCACGGTCACTATTTGTGTCATGTGGCCTGTGCTTTAGAAAGAGCTGCTACCACCCGTGTTGTACATGAAAAGGGCTAAAATGGATGTAGTGAAAAATCAAGTCTAATATTACACAATTTGCACATCATATGTCATTATCAAGGTTGCCAGGCTTAAAATGTAATTAAATAGAAACTAATCAACACACAAAGGAAGTGTGTTCTACTTCACAGCTCCTTGAATTACCCAGAAAATTACTCAATACAGGATGACGTGTCAAGCACAGAAGACATGAAATGATGAAAGATTATTAAAACATCATCTTACAAGTTCCACTTCCCAACCGCAGTTTAACTCAACCACATTTATACGATGTTCACTCCAACCCAGGTGCTGTCCAATATGGATACTAAAATAATAGAGCACAACCTGGCAGTGAGCACTTTCCGACGTGTATCATGAGATGATCCTATCTTCATAAGGACACAACGTAGCCATTGTTATACTTTAGAAATGAAACTTCCATCTTCTACAGGTAGTTGTCACCCATCCATCCATCCATCCATCCATCCATCCATCCATCACTCATCTAATAGATTTTTTTGTGCCTATGCTGGGCCTTAGAGATTTAAAGATGGAATGACACTGTTGGTGCTCTCAAGTATTTCCAGTCTCAAGAAAAAGAACCAATAGACAGAATGAACCATCACAGCAAGCTGATGTTAAAACATGCCCTTCCATTGTATAGCCATGTCCACAGCAGCATTACTCACAACAGCCAAAAGGTGGAAGCCATCCAAGTATCCGTCGACAGACAAATAAATAAAATCTATATACTATATACATACAGCAGAATATTATTCAGCCTTAGAAAAGGAAGTAAATTCTAACACAAGCTACAACTTGGATGAATCTTGAGGATGTTACCCTAAGTGAAATAAGCCTGACACAAAAAGTCAACTGCTATATAGGATTTCACTTATAAGGAAGCAGAATTCCCAGAAACAGAAAGTAGAATGGTGGTTGCTGGGGGGATGAGAAAATGGGGAGTTACTGTGTAATGGGCGCAGAGTTTAGTTTTTGGTAAGAGGAAACCAGCTCGGTGGGTAAACACGGTGACAGTCGCATGATAACGTGAATGTGCTTAATGTTGCTGAACTGTGCACTTGAGAATGGTTAAGATAGTAAATTTTATGTTCCACATATTTTACCACAATTAAAAATCTTAAAAAACAAACCAACAAACCATGTCCCATAGTTGTTTGACACTTCCCCCATCAAGAGGTGGGGTCTATGCAACTCCCCGACATGGGAGCAGGCCTTACAGCGCTGCTAATGCAACCATGTGTGACCTTCAAGGCTAGGCAGGTTTTGTCAGTCTCTCCCGGGACACTCACGCTAAGAGCCTTCAGCCGTCATGGGAGAAGGCCAGCACCTGAGGGTGCCACGTGGAGGAAAGACACAGGAAGAGAGAGAAATGCCCCAGGAGCTCCCGCAGTTGCAACCACCAGCTGTGGGACTCTTCCAAGCCCCAGCAGCAGACCATGTGCAGAGGCACCTCGGAGATGAAGTCCCAGCCACCCTGTGACTGGGAGCACGTGAGACACCAGGCCAGGTCTCCCTCACTGTGCCCTCCAGATCCACGAACAACGTAAATGATCGCTACTGTGCTGAGCCGCTGTCTGGGGTGATGTGTTCCACAGCAACGGAAAGCTGGAACACAGAGGTATGTAGAGGATGGCAGGGCTGGCTGGAAGAGGGTAATCCTAAGTGAGATGCGGGGAGTCGGGGAACAGGACATAACTTACGTGTAGGCCTCAACAGGCCAAGGGCATCACTGAGCGTTTGGGCGGGGAAGAGGGCTGGCCTCCGAGCAGATGAAACCACACGGCTGTGGCTGCTGACCATCAGGTGGGTATGGTTAGAACCTGGTCGGAAGAGGTGTGATGCTTGAAAATGCAGCTGAACCCAGATGGTCCAGGGTCTGTGCATGTGACCCAGAGGCTGTAGGAGGTACTCAAGGTTTTGGAGTAGGAAAGTCACAGCAAGGGTTTCAGTGGTAGGAAGATTACTGAGCAAAGTCGATCCACTGGACACGGCATTCTGTTCCACAAGGAGACACTCCACAAGTAACCAGGGGCGGAAACAGATCTTGAATCCACAAATTCGGAGTCACTGGATGAAACTCAATTTTGAGATGCTTCCGTCATAACATCCCCAGGCCATTCCAAAGGTTGTTAATACCGTTTTTCATTTTTTCTTCACCCTGACTAGAACAGACTGTGTCCCCAGCATAAGCCACTGAATTCTAACTTTGCAAGGGGCTCTCCCTACCTGTCTTGTCTCCTTGGACATTCTCACAACAGACTCCCTCCAGGTTCCACTGATTCCCTGCAAGATTTTCCAACTCTCCACAATTCAAGCCACCATTTGAATGGGCATTTATGTCTTCTCATCAAAGAAAAATGAAAGCATGTATTTCACCAAAAATGGGAGATTTGTCCATTTCAACAGCTCAAGGCCTAATGAGCAGAGATGGGGTAAGAATGGGGAGAGACTGTGGGTATGCCAAAGCACTGTCATTCTGAAACTAAGTGGGACCTGGCTAGTTCTCAGCGTTTTCCTTAAAAAGGCGCAGAACACATCCATTCTTAAAACTCTACACCAGTCAAATGAAGCACCAGAAAACAGTGAATGAAGGAAGCTCTTACAACGGAGTGTCCTCGTTTGCCCACAAATCTGAAAATCTCATAGAAACTCACTCCTGCAGAAAATGTACTGCAGATTAAAAACAAAGACATCATGGCACAAATTACATTTTGGGTCCAGAAAAGCGGGCAGGGCAGCAGGAGTGACAAGAATGACAGGATTGGCACCATCACTAATGGAAGATGATGGTCCTAATTAAACACATCCCTGGAAGAAAAGGTTAACTTTGAACAAAAGCAAGTGACCTTCCAAGGATGAGTAGAGTTTTCTAAAGGAAGCTAGAGACTGGACACTGCCTGATTACTACTGAAAAGCCCACATTTTCTACACATTTTCCTTAAAATTCTCAAACTGATCATGTATCTGTGGTTTTCCTTATCCTATGAAATATCTGCTTTCTCCTCATCACTATCCTTTTATTAAATATTGGCCTCCCCCTCCCACCATCCTTATGCCAAGGCCCCTCCTCAGTCTGCACATTCTAATAACCACAAGCATTATCTTTCACCAAGAGTGTGCATGATTATTATTACGCCCCCAGAAATTGCTCCCAAGATGAAGCAGGATTCCATTAAACACACTAGCTGATGGGTCCCCGCTCACATGGAATCTGCAGCCCTTCACCAGCTGCTCTTGCTGGAAGTATAATGCAAAGATCAGTCTGAAATCTCTTGCTCAATTTCAATGGATGTAAATGACAGACTGGCATCTTTTAACTACACTAAAAGCTTCCAGCCCTGCTTACCCTGGGACACGTGCCAGTGGGTTCAGCTATTACACCATGGGTCCCTCTCCAAATGCTGTTTCCCAAAAGGCTCTAGCTCAACGAGCACTAGGATAGAACAGAGCTGCTTCACTGAAATAACCGATGGCAAACTTTTTACAAAAATGAAAGCAAATGTAAAAGGATCGTGACAGGAAGTCCAGCCTTGCCACGGTGCTCTTAAATGTTGCTGGAAGTTTCTGCAGCCTACCGAGGATGTTTACATTGCAAAGTAATTTTCTTAGCTTAATTCACAGCATACATTAATTGTAAATGAGTAAGCAATCTGAGAACTTCTATTTCCCTTTCAATTTATCCCTCCTTTGGTTCTTCGACAGTTTCCCTTGGATGTATTTAAAACTCTGCATTGTTTGAGTGGTACTGGTCATACTCAGTCTTGGAGGACTGGACTTTCATGGTGGCATGAACAATCAGGGAGCTTTAAGTATACTGGAAATGCGATCCACTTACCAGGATTCGGCAAGTTAATGCCTGCTGCTTGAGATGTCGTCAGGATTTGCACTGATTTTTAATGAGTTTCTGCAGGCAAAACACTTGCAGATGCTTGTCAGGCAAGATGCAAATCACAACCACCCGAGCTAGAGAATTAAAACCTATTTAAGAGCTGATTTTGTAAAACAGTAAATTATTTTATTTCCTTTAAAGAACTCCAACATCACCGACTTCGTTAATGGTATATTCTATTAACCAAGCAGGTGGTTGGTCAACCGGAATTCAAATCAACATAGAAGATACAGGATGTTGTGCCTTGGGGAAAACCATACAAATGACAGGGTGCTTATTTGGATTTCAGTTTTTAAAAGTTCTTTATTTCACAAAAGTTTCGTCACAAGGGGTCTTTAAATAGCAACTTCTGTCGGTAGGTCCCATTTAACCCAATTTACTCAGAGCTGATTTACACAAACTTGCATAAACATTGCTCTTACATAAAGAAGAATAATGCAATATTTCCTTCACGTTCAGGTTCAATATCTAAAACATAGACATAATTACCCTGTGTCTTATCCATCTTTTAAATCTTTCTAGCTTCCAAGAGCAGAGAGAAGGGGCTACATGAACATCTGCAGGACCAAGAAATGAATGCAAACTTCCCTGAGCAGCATTCTCAACCCCCTGATGCGTTTTCTATTTTATTATCATAATACAGTGTAAAAAAAAATACCAATTGTTTAAAAAATATCCTTACTGATTAAAAGGTAGTTTCTAACTCTCTATATTCCTTTATTATACTGGGATTTTGGTAACGTTAAAATACCAAAGGCATTCCATGTTAAATTTATTCAGTTGTAAATACTGTATAAATCTAACAGAAGATGTACTTTTTTGGAGAAATCTAGTTAGAGCAATGAGAAATAAGTGATGCAGACAGAGCTCTATCACTCACCTTGGTCAAAGGCTTTCTAATGAGCCCTTTACCCTAGTGTCTCCCCTCATCTAATGCCACTAGGAATGGTTGTTAGGAAGCCTACAGACATCTCCTGCATTACTCTCTTTTGTTGTTTCCTTCTGCCCCCAACCCAAGTCTGAACTTGTTTACACGACATCCAAGTGCCCTACATTCAGAACCGAACTCTGGAGAGTCAGCTTTGTCTACATTCGTTCAGCATGCATGGCTTTCTACTGTACGCTAAACTCTAGGGGTAAGCAAGCACTTGCTCTGAAGCCACTCAGAGCTACACGGGAAAGATGGGTGTATAAATAGACAAAATACACTGAGGCACCTGTAAACGCACCTGTCTACAGACGCAAGTTGCGCTATGCAGGTGGAGAAATCTCTGATTCACTGTACCCATAGGATACTGGAAGATCTTGTGTCTGGGCTGGGAAGGGAGGATGGAAAGGCTGGTGGGTACAAGAAAATGTGCTCATACGCAGCTCTAGCACCCCAAAATGTCCTGAGGTGCAAAACACGAAGATAAGGAGCATGTGTGGCTGTGGGAGACCAACCACCAGTCCCTGTTCTCAGAGCCCCCGATTTACCTTCAGCTCAGTAAGAACTCCATGAATGTACCACATTTCTCAGCCAAGAAAGGGAGTTCCCCGTATGAAATAAAGTTGCTCCTATATTAATTATTTACTCAATGTCTCTGTAAAATGGAAAACAAGAAAGAAGTGCTGAGTATAGTTATAACTAAAATTTAAATTAAAGGAGAAGCATGGAAATGTCCAAATCCAAAGGCAAAATTCTCCATAAGTAATAGGGCAAGCTCACCACTGCTTCAGAAAACCATGGTGGCTCACACACAGGTCACCTCACCACTACCTAGATCCATGTTCTGGCTAACTACCTAATCAAGGTTTTTGTGATTATTACAACACTGTCCTTGGAGCCCCCTTTTTTCTGGTGGGGAATACCACAGACTCTCCATTTACTCCATACTTTTCATTTTTTCCCCTCAAGAATTGAACATAAATGCATACACCATAGAACCATGAACATAGCACCTCTTCATTAGCAATAAAGACAGGAAGAAAATCACATTCTTTTGTATTTCTGGTATAGCCAGAAGGATATGCAAGAAACTGATGGCACCAGTTGCCTGTGGGGAGGTGACCTGCATGGCTGGGGACAAAGCCGGGAAGGAGTTCGCACTCTCTACCCTTTATCTGTCAAATTTGGAAACACACAAATGTATCAGTGAGCCCAAATATCGTAACCACCAATACAAACAGAATCATATTATCTCCATTTATAACTTAAACTATTACTGAACCAAAAGTAAATTAAAATGCACTCCTTCTCTTGAATATATATAATCCAATATTAAAAGGATTATAATGCAATTCTGGCATTTTGGAAAATGTGTTCTTGGCAGGAACACAAAGACTGAATAGGTGGGGGTAGAATTTAGGAAATGTCTCAACATAAGGATCTATTTTAGCTAGCATTCTCAGCCCATGAAATCCACAAGGCTCACAATTTGGTCCATCTTCCAAAGGAAAAACAGTAGTAAAAGTCATGCCAAGCCGACAGCCTCTTCATCCAAATGTTCACTTTCCTTTCTTCTGATTTCAAATGCCGAGCTTTGTGTGTGATCTCTTTATAAGAATAAATTACCCTGAAGATGATTCCTATACTGAAGTATCTTCTCTTTCTATAACTTCGCCATCTCCTTGCTCTGTCCTGTAAACCCACCCCCTAACTCTGAGCCTATTCTGCTGAAAAATTCATCCCTTAAAGGATTTCCTGGAAATAGCTGGGTCATTGCCTCAAACCCAACTTCTCAAACTAAAAGAAATCAGAAGAGAATGTTTAAATGGGAACTTAAGACATGAAGCTAAAGATCCCAAGAATCCGATGAGATCTAAAAATATTTGTCAACTATGAAGTCCCATCCATACAGTAGTTGTTATTTTACCTCGTAGTAATAAAATAGTAAAATCCCCACAGGGAAAGGACAACAGAAGGGGAACTACAGAAGCAGAAAAGTCCTACTGTAATAACAGAACTCAACTCTGAGCCTCCTCAGAGGCAAAACTAAAATGAGAAAACATGACTAACAAGGTAGAAAATGTAGTCACAAGGGGAAGAAAATCCTTTCAAGTTATTCAGGATACACTAAGTTTGTTATTATTATTGTTTTGTTTTGTTTTAAAGATTTTATTTATTTATTCATGAGAGACACAGAGAGAGAGAGAGAGAGACACAGGCAGAGGGAGAAGCAGGATCCCTGCAGGGATCCCAATGTGGGACTCCATGTGGCCCAAGACTTGAGCCAAAGGCAGCTGCTCAACCACTGAGCCACCCAGGTGCCCCTATAGTTTTGTTTTATATTAAACTTAGGCTTTGAACAAATTTCCACTGAGGAAGTTCACAAGGAGGCTGCTATAGTGTAGTGTTGATGTCCTCAACATCATCTCCACGGTGAATACCAAGGACAACTCTCTACAATCATTTGCAGCAACTTTTCTTATAAATTGAGGGGGAAATATCAAAGCAAAATTCAGTTCAGCCAACACAAAGAACAATTTTGCTATATACCAGGCTTTGGTAAAATTTGAAGTAGCTATAATTTCATATACACGAACACACATATAGTGTATGTAACACATTAAGGGTGTCACTACCAGGTATAAAGCTTCTCGAAGGTGGGACCTGTGTCTGATTTCTCTTTGTTCCGAGTATCTAGTAAGACTCAGTGCTCAACAAATGCTCAAAAATATTTACCAAATGGGCAGCCCAGGTGGCTCAGCGGTTTAGCGCCGCCTTCAGCCCAGGACCTGATCCTGAGGACCCTGGATCGAGTCCCACGTCAGGCTACCTGCGTGGAGCCTGCTTCTCCCTCTGCCTGTGTCTCTGCCTCTCTCTCTCTCTCTCTCTGTGTCTCTCATGAATAAAGAAAATCTTTAAAAAAAAATATTTACCAAATGAATGAATGAACCAACGATCAAATGCCAAATGAGGATATGACACCCCATCATGATGGGAAAAAAGTTCTGGGGCCTATCTGGGATGAGAGCTTTTTTTTTTTTCTTAAAGATTTTATTTATTTATTCATGACACAGAGAGAGAGAGAGAGAGGCAGAGGGAGAAGCAGGTTCCATGCAGGGAGCCTGATGCGGGACTCGATCCCAGGTCTCCAGGATCATGCCCTGGGCCGAAGGCAGTGCTAAACCGCTGAGCCACCAGGGCTGCCCATGGGATAAGAGCTTTTATTGTTCTTCAGCAACTTTCTTATAAACTGTCGTTCTCAATGGAGAATCTGAGTCAATAAGTCTAAGACAAAAAGACAGCTTAATGGCAACAGAGAAAAGGCCCGACGTATATCTTCGAAAGAGAAAAGTCAGGGAAAAATCAGTGACATCCAAGATCATGAGACCTTCATGGGACTTGAGATGCAGACTTGCCCCACCAGAGTCTTGTTCTGGGTCACCCAGCAGCTTCTCTCAGCCTCCATGAGTCTCAGACAGGACTACACAGCTCAGATGACCCTGTATGAGCTCCCACTTCAAATATGCAGGCTCCAATGCACGAAGACATAATACTGGAAGGGACCACACAGATGAGCCGACATCCTGATTTTACAAAAGGAACAAGGGAGGTTCAGACAAATGAAGTGACTTGCCCACACAGCTAGTAAGGAACTGGTCCGGGATGAGGACCAAGTTCTCCAGGACCTGGGTCCAAAGTTGTGTCTGATTCACCCCACTCCCCTGCCTGAAACGAAAGGCTGACTCCCTGACTACTCCCATCCAAAGCATCCGAGTATAAACAACCAAAAACACATTTGCAGTCAGCCAGAAGCCCGCCCACAGAGCTGTTCACCTGACACAGACGGCCTGACAGTGTGGAACACTATTATATGCCACCCCTGAAAAACACAAATAAAAAAATATATTTCAAAAAAGAAAAATATTTCAGATCAATTACCTTCACAGAGAAATAACGAGACTTATTCTGGGACTTTAAAAAAAAAAAAAAACAAATGATAGTTCACTCCTAATGTTCAGTATGATACTACTTAAGGTTCTCCGGGAAGAATCTAGAAGTAAGTGACTCAAGATATTACACTTACTTTCAGTTTTAGAAACTCATTAAATAATAGATAAACATCAGCCTCCACTGGCACTATTTTTTTTTCAGGGCAGACTTACAACCAAGGACTGAGGTGAGATAGTGTCATCATAGGGACAGATGAAAAGCCATCTGTCAGTTGGCAGCTCAGTTTTAAGCTTATTTTGATAGCAAATAAATTATGTTTATGGTGCCGTGGTAGAAAAACCTAGTTTAGAGGGCTCTGTCTCTGTGTTTGTGCCATTTACTTTCAAGTTTTATTTGGAAGTTGGTCCTGTGCCCAGGTAGATGCATGTGGGAGGAGAAAGTACTGACATTAGGGCACAGGGTCTCGTATTGCTCCAGTTTGATAAATAAAGCCAGTTCCCTTATCTGCAAAACTGAAACTCAATCCAGGATATTTTTCTTTTTCCAATACTAATTCCTCTGCCAAGTGTGTTACCACAACTTAATTCTCAGTCTCTTGTTTGCGTTTCCAAGAAATGATGTTTAATTACCCCAGGAGGGAGATCTAAGGCAGCTCCTCAAATTATCTGCAAACCCTAACTACATGAGTTGCTTTTGGGGGCACAGAGGGTGAGAAGAGGCAGAGAAGTACCGGGAATGGCTCTGCACCTCAGCTGGCAGAGTTTTCCTCACCAATACTCAGAGTCCAAAACACTTGGAAATGTTTCCATCAAACCCTCAATAATAATAATAAGTAATTTTTAAGACGATCCACACAGAATACCATAGTTGGGCACGTACTGGGAGAAAATACAGTTGAAAAGATACCCATTCTTAGGAACAAAAACATTCCTGAAACTCTTGTGCTTAAAATCTCTTTTATTCTGGGGAAACAAGAACACAAAAGCAGGTCCCGATCCATGTTCGCAAGGAAGGGTCTGGAGGATGGAACAGAAGGGAGATTAAAGCTGGGTATTTATAAAGCGAGAATTGCTGTAGTTGTATCTTATGCCACTCGGCCATGGGAGAAGTGTTTTTATGAATAAGAACTAAATCATCAGAGCAAGAACGCAGGCTCACTGCTCTGCAATGACCTGATCGGTGGAGATACACAACCAGCACAGCCCTAGAGAGAACAGCACCCTGACAATGAAATTTATAAGGACACATGGCCATGGAATGAGGTCAGTGTCCCAGATGCCCAAATGTCAGATGGTAATTCTGAAATGGTTTTCTACATTATAATACAACTCCGACAGGATTTTATGAGTCACTGTCATCTCTTCCTGGGACAGAATGTTTTGATATTGCACTGTGATGTACAGTTTACTCATTGTGCAAATCGAATGTCCTAATACCCTTAGTCTAAGTCTGGCAGCCTTCACCAGAGAGAGTCAACACGATAATACATAAGGAAGCTGAAACCAGGAAAACCACCAATTATTCATTTTCAGAGGAAAAATAAAAATGCCAATCAGCAAAGATGATTCAAGGTAAAATTCTAGATGTGATTGGGAAACAGCATCTACTGCTAGAGATCAGATTTTATTAAGACTCTCTTTCTTAATTGTGCATGTTCTTCCCTCTAAGAACAGTTTGGTTATCTAGTCTTTAATGAATTCAGCATTTGTTTAAAGATCTTATTTATTTGAGAGAAAGAGAGCGAGCCAGAGAACGAGCTGGGGAGGAGCAGAGGGAGAGGGACAAGCAGACTCTGCACTGAGCACAGAGCCCAGCTCGGGTCTCCATCTCACAACCCTGAGATCATGACCAGAGCCAAAACCAATGGTCAGATGCTTAATCAGCTGAGCCACCCAGGCAGCCCATGAATCCAACATTTTTAAAAAAAAGTTTTCTGTAATGTCCATCGACAGATGAATGAATAAAGAAGATGTGATATATACATATATATCATATATCACAAAAATTACCATTCTCACATATATATTCAATATTTTTATATATGAGATATATATATCACCAATTTCCATCAAGGTCCACATACACACATATACTTAACCAGGGAGCTCCACCAGTAATCACTGCATTCTGTGATTTCAAAAGGTCGAAATGAAAGTGTTTTCCTTAAATTTCGGTTCTTAGCTGACCAAATACACAAATGGCAAAATACACAACCTTAAAGATAAGTAAGGAAACACCTCTGTTATCTTCAAAACACTTTGGTGTTTTCTTAGAAACCACCTGCCTATCTAACAAGACATGCACACTGAGTACAGAATTTTCCTTCTTCTAGGATTTTGCTTTGAAAAAAACAAAACTAAGCCTGCTTAAAATGAACAGCTCCATCCATATTTTGGCTATAGCGGACACTGCTGCTATAAACATTGGGCTGCAGGTGTCCATTCAGATCACTATGTTCGTATCCTTTGGATAAATACCTCCGTAGTGCAATTGCTGGGTCGTAGGGCAGCTCTATTTTTAACTTTTTGAGGAAATACTGTTTTCCAGAGTGGCTGCACCAGACGAAAACTGGGTGTTGTATGCAACTGATGAATCACTACCTCTGAAACCCGTAATAGACTTTATGTTAATTAAATTAATTTAAATAAAATTTTAAAAATAAACAGCTCCAGTATGCAAGCTATTTTCCCCAGAAAACACAAAGGTCGAAAATAGAGTTCAGTTCTCAGACTGATGATATAGGTCTCATGCCAAGAGGGGGTGCTTCAAAATCAATACTTACAAACCCAATTCTCTAAAGAGGTGGGAGTTCGCACAAAACAAAACTCTGAGCTCTTTTTATGAATTCCCACAATATAACAAGCCCAGTACATATCAAGTTATTTCTTGCTTATATACACCTAAAACTGTGAGACAGGAAGACAAAACTATACACTTATTTTGTCCATTAATATGCTCACACCTTAATAAATATGTATTAAAAATATCCACTTTAATATCCACATTTTTATTGAAGGTATCCCCCTTAAAAAGCAGCAAACATAAAAGTAATTTCTTAAAAGACCGATTTTATTTCCCTGCATAACTATTAAAGCTTCCTTTGTATCTTTTATGTATTTTTCGTCTACCTCTCATCCAGCACAACATGCTGTCAGTTTTATTTTGCCAAGAAAAATGTAGATCTCCTTACGGCCAGGATTTGTCCTATTGCTTCCTAGTGACACCGACACTACAGAATAGGAGGGGTATGTACCAAGCCTCCGGGCACTTACTGCCATATTCAGACTACCACGGCAGATGGGGCCCTCGTACCTTTTCTTCAGTAAGATCTACATCAGTGTCCTACAATGAAAATATGGTAAGCCACTTAACGTAGTTTTAAATTTTCTGCTAGCCCCATTTTTTAAAAAGGTGGAGCTATTTTAATAATATACTCAACATATCCAAAGTGTTACCATTCTAACATATATATTCAATATTTTTATAACACTGAGTATTCAAAATTCGGTGTGAAAAAAAAAAAAAAAACAAAATTCGGTGTGTATTGCACGTATATGGTACATCTCGGTTTGGATGCTGCATTCCTGCTGAAAATTCTGGATCATAAAATTAGCAGTTGAAAAACTAACTCACAAGCTCAAGTTTTCCAATCATGGATCTGAGTAGCAGTTTTGAAGCCTAACTTAAAATTGATGCACATGAAGTGCAATGCAATCCAACTCCTCATTCTACCACCACATCTCAAGTGCTCTTTAGCTAAATGAGGCACCAACTACAGCACCGGGCAGCACGGCTTAGGGGCCCATTGGGGCTGGGAGCTGGGATGATACACAGGTGTCCTCCAGAAGGTCTGGTCCATACCCCGGCTCTCCTGTGTCCACAGGAACCCAAGGAAGGGCGCCACGGTAGCTGAATCCAAATAAGGCTCACCCAATGTGGGTAAGCTGGGAAAGGCTGCAAGGGCTGGCCCTCACTGGTCTCTAGAGATGCTGTCCTGGAAGACCCGTGGGGGACCTCAGTAGGTGATGAATGCAAGGCCAGCTCTCAGATGCAAAATCGACTGAGGACATGAGGGCCCGAATCTTATCCTCGAGCTTCCTGAACCAAGGTTATCTTAACCGAGAGCAAAACCCTAAGTAAACACTCTGGATTCCACACCTCCAGAGCTGTTTCTAACCTTGGTTGTAAAACTTGGTCTCCCAAATAACATTTTAAAGTCACGCCACCTCTTCAATATATATGTTAACAGGATCAGCCAATTACAGCCTGTGTCACTGTCCTAATCCAGTTCCAGATGATTCTGTAAATAGTGCACACCCACATGCCCTGCAAAACACAGCAGATGAACACACAGCTGGAAAGACATTGTTATCTTCTCCGGGGAGGGAGGTGTCAGGGTGAAGACATAATAAAATTCTACAAGTTTTTTTTTTTTTTAAAGATTTATTCATGAGAGATTGAGGCAGAGACATAGGCAGAGGGAGAAGCAGGCTCCCTGCAGGGAGCCCGACGTGGGACTCGATCCCGGGTCTCCAGGATCAGGCCCTGAGCCAAAGGCAGATGCTTAACCACTGAACCACCCAGACATGCCACTACAAGTTTTTTTTTTTTTTTTTTAATATATAAATATAGTGACCATTTTTTCCCCTCAAATTAAAAAAACAAACCAGGATTCTATGGTCTGAAAGAGGCTGTATATATAAATCAGTATTATCCTAGGAAATCTGCCTTTTGAACATAAAGTAAGGTAGAAAAAAGTAGAGAATTGGATACAATTAAGTGTCAAAAAACGAGGTTTAAATGATTGACTTCTACAGCCATCCAAAGGGGAGAGATCATTTTAGATTATGTTTACAAACTCTCACCAGAATGAAAAGTAAGGCCAACCCAGGACCTGAGCGCCCACCTCCTCCTCTTTCTCTTTTGTTTGATTTGACAATGGAGGCCACGAACAGCAAGAAAGGGAAGAACAAGGCAATGGAGACTCTAGCTGGTGGGTATCTTGATAACAACTCATAAATACAAACACAACCTTTTCTCCTACCTTCACACGGCTTCCTTCTAAATGGATACCTTCCATTATACGTCAAGAGGGTCCCTTCCCCGCCTGCCAAACCCTCAGGTGGCTGTGTGTGCTCGACTGTGGACAATAGGTCACCTCCTCCCTGCTCTGGGCTAATTCCCAGTCACCCCCTTCCCCCAGGCCAGACCTGGTTGCCTCCCCACCTACGCTCTCAGAGCCCACTAACCTCTTCTATGGTGGATTCACCCTTCTTTTAGTTTCTCGTTAGAGATATTTTTAAAATTATTTAAATATTGTCTGTTACCCCCTAGGCTGTGAGGCAGGGATTACATCTGCCATGTTCCACATGTAAGCATATTTCCTAGCACAAAAATCCCCTACCCAGTAGGTGTTGGGTAAGTCTTTCTGGTTGGATGAATTAACTAGCTACTTGGTTATTTAAATCTAAGAGCCCCTTTTCATTCTGAAATTCTAAAACTCCCTATGAGACTTTCCTTGAGGAAACTCCTTCCCTTTCAAATAAAGAGAAATGATCAGTCATCAGATGTTTATAAAAATATGTGATTTCTTTCATTGTACCCTTGTTGCTAGCTTTCTCAAAATGCAGTTGTCAATCCTAGGGATCATGCAGGGGACAAAGTGGTTGCCAAACTTGGGGAAAACTGATGTTCAGGTCTTGTTAGCAAAACTGTCACCCTCTAAGGATGAAGAATTGAGATGTTGCGTCCCAGCAACAGCCCTGGAACTCAAACCCCAGAACCACGTCACAAAATGGCTTTGAGGTGTTTGGGATCCCTGGGTGGCGCAGCGGTTTAGCGCCTGCCTTTGGCCCAGGGTGCGATCCTGGAGACCCGGGATCGAGTCCCACATCGGGCTCCCGGTGCATGGAGCCTGCTTCTCCCTCTGCCTATGTCTCTGCCTCTCTCTCTTTCTCTCTCTCTCTGTGTGACTATCATAAGTAAACAAAAAAAACAAAAAAAAACAAAAACAAACAAACAAAAAAAAAACAAAATGGCTTTGAGGGCACACGGGCCTTGGGCCTCATGCTGGTGCCCAAACGTGGAGCATGTGACAAAGGGGCTGACCTCAGCAGATGCAGTAGATGGCGGTACTCTACACTCACTCTATGCAGAAATTCCTGACCCCACTTTAAAGTATGATGACAAGTTAAGGGTCGTGAACGGCTAACCTGAACAAAGCCTCTGTGGATGCTAAGACATGATTAGGATGAGGCTGCTTCCACCTGGCTCATTCAGCTGGTTCCTACAGCGCAGAGCACATAATCACACACCTCACGTAGCCCCTTCATGAGATGAGCCAGCAAGGGAGAGCCAAGTTTCTAAAAAGAGGATTACATTGTTTTCTGGCCATTTTGCTTAAAAGAGGTGCATTTACTTTCCAGAAGAATTATGGAAAACAAAAGCATGTTCATCAAATACTTATTATGAAAAGACCTGATAGCACCCTATGAAGCATTTACTTCTTTTTTCCAGAATTTACTCCAATTGTGTCTTACGGTCTTTTCCTCAAACTGAATGGAAATAAAAGTCAAAGTTACCCCAAACGACACGAGGCACTGTCAGTGGAAAATGTGATGAGCAACAGACACAACAATGTGTAAGTCTCTTTTTAATTCCTAAGCAAATCAGCTGTCCTGATGAGAGTACTGTCTCCCTTCTCCCTGTCTGCACCACATCTGGAAAAGACATGGGGACATGCCCACACTTCTCTCCTGACCTATGACTAATGTTAATGCAAGAGATTAGGAAACAAAACTGGATTTGGACTAGGGTAAGTAAAGGGGGTCCACTGGGCCCCCAAGTTCTGGTCGCTTTGGAAAAGCATCCATGACCTATGACACCCCTTTAACAAATCCCTGACTGCTTTGATCATACAATGGGGTCACAACGCATCCAACAGCGATTCTTAGCCTAACCTCTGATCACAGAGTGAGTCATCACCTTTGAACTCAGGCTATCAAACTGGTATCTGGTGAGGAGGGAAGTCAAGACTACCCTACAGAGAAAATGCCCCACCCTCAGCCCTGCTCCAAAACTAATTGGTTATTATTAATAGTATTAGGACTAAACAGGGGCACCTGGGTAGGTCAGCTGGTTGAGCATTCGACTCTTGATTTCAGCTCAGGTCATGATCTCAGGGTCATGGGATCAAGCCACAAGTGGGGTTCTGCAGGCAGCAGAGAGTCTGCTTGAGATGCTCCCTCTCCCTTTCTCTCTGGCCTTGCCCCTCCCCCACCACCACTTTGTGCACATGTCCCATCACACTCTCTAAAAACAAATAAATCTTAAAAAAAAAAAAAAAGAAAAAGAAAGAAAAAAAGAAATAAACAGATGCACCGAGGGCGACAGATCCTTCTCCCAGAGCTGAAGACCAACATCGCAGAGAACCTCAGCTCTCCATTAACCATCTCTGCCATTCCCCACCTCACCCCTCACTTGCATGGAAGCCATTCACCTGGTTGGTAGGCAATAAATGACAATTATCTCCCTAAGGAGTCTTAGGTCCTGAGGTCTTTTATTATGCTGCACATGATATTGGTAAAATGGTACAATTTAAATGTTGTGCAGGGAGGGGTTGGTTATCTCTGCCAGAAAATAGCTGACACTAAAAATGTTAATGAACAGTTTTGATCTCAACCCCAGGGAGGCAACAGCTTGCATCTTCCTTTACCTGGCCATCTTTTCAGAATCCGGCCAGCATCTGCACGCTCCACACACTCAGTCGGCTAGAACCAAGAGAAACACGCATTCTTCCTCTCAGCTATTTCCACTGAAGTGCAGTTGTGTGTACGTGGGTGTTGCAGCAGAGTATTTGGGGCAGTTTGTATGTGAGGGGTCTTCTTCTGGTCACTTGAGAATATACAGAAATGGAAAGTTCTATAGAACTTTATATATAGCCTGGCACCATGTGAGAACCACTTCTCTTCATTCAGATCCAAGTATCTGGGTACTCAGAGACCAACAGGAGGCCAGAAACCACAAATATCTGAATGCAGACTGCATTAGTTTCTTGTGGCTGCTATAACAAATCAGCATAAACCTCTGAGCCTGAAACAACACAAATGTATCATCTTACGGCTGTGGAGGTCAGAAATCAGAAACCACCTTACAGGGTTAAAATCTAGGAGTTGAGGCAGTCCTGGTGGCTCAGCAGTTTAGCGCTGCCTTCAGCCCAGGGTGTGATCCTGGAGACCCAGGATCAAGTCCCATGTCGGGCTCCCTGCATGGAGCCTGCTTCTCCCTCTGCCTGTGTCTCTGCCTCTCTCTCTGTCTCTCATGAATAAATAAATAAAATCTTAAAAAAAAAATCTAGGAGTTGGCAAAGCTGGGTTCCTCCAGGAGGCTCATTCCCCGCCTCTTCCAGCTTCTAAGGGCTGCCCGCATTCCTTGACTCGTGGCCCTGTGTCACTGGCACCCCTGCTTCCATCCCGTCAATCACATCTCTTCTGACTGGTCCTCCCACCTCCTGTTTATAAGAATGCTTATAATTTTGTTAGACAAACTGGAAAAATCCAGGATAATCCCTCCACCTCAAGATCCTTCACTCAATCACATCTGCAGACTCCTTTCTGCAGGAAATGTATTCACAGGGATCAGGATCTGGACATCTTTTAGGGGTGGGGGTCATTATTTGACCTACCACACTAATGAATTCTACTTCAATGTAACCGGAAATTGAAAAGCCTTTGGAAATTGGGGTTTTCATTCAAAAAATATATATATATATATACTTTCAGCCTACTCATGGATCAAATTAGGTTGAGGTCTTTCTGATTCAGTATTTTTCATCATATGACCGTGGTTACCCCAAACTCCCTTTCTGTGCCTCAGTTGCTCCACCACTAAAAGCTGCATTGCCCTGTTAGATCCAGAAATGCCAAGTGGGGCCCATCTAATGTAATGTCTCATAATGTTATATATATTTAGACAGATTAACATGCCTCACATATAGTGGTTTCTTACATCCCTGGAGTCGCTCAGCAGACAGCCTCGACTATCAAGACAAATCTAAAACCCGCCCAGGGAGGCAACAATGGCAAATGGCAAGCCACCATAATGTCACTCAACAAACATTTACATCTAGAAACCTACAAAGCACATGGCTCAGCACTAGATACTAAGGGGAAGGCCGAAGATAACAGAAGAATATGCCCACTAGAGAACAGGAAATGCACAGAAGGAAAAAACCAAAATGTGGCAAATGCCACACCAGAAATGCTTGGAGTCATGCCCTGGAGCCTGAGCTGGGACAGGTAGTCAAAGCTGGCTATTCAGACAGTGACATCGCAGTCAAGGTGGCCCGTGAGCCTAAGTTTACACATAAGTAGAACTTTACATCAACCTCACCAATGAGAAGAAATAAAATGGATCACGGTCTAGGACAAGAAAATCCTCACTCAGAATCTATTCCTCACTTATGCATATTAAGTTTCCAAATAAAATAGCCTTGTTTTTCAATAGAAAATAAATTAATCTTTGTTTTGAAAAGATCCCAATGTACAGGAAAGCACAAAAATAAATATCCTTCCCAAATCCCACCCAGTCACAAAAGGTGGGACTTTTCACTTACTCCTCCAGACATCTCTCTTCAAAACTATAAATAAAATATTCATACTTCTGAGAGACCTGGGATTTCTTGGTTCACCACAAAAACAAACGCAGCCAAGTGAGACTAGGGAAAAAGAAATGCTATTATAACTATCATCAGTGAAGGGAGCAAAAGGTGACAAATGACAAGCAGGAAGGATACCAAAAAGTTCTAAAATCAGACCTATGCCCTGAGGAGCCCTGTCACACTGGAGCTTTAGTGTAGCTAAGGTCAGAGGGCATCTATATATTAAGCCACAAACAACTGATGCTCACAAGACAACGAAGAGGAGGAGATACATCATATCATCAGCTTAAGCTGCAGAAGGTAGAGTCTTTCAGAATAACTGCCACCCAAAAATGGTTATAATGAGAATTTGGGAACTTAAAGGAATACTTCAATGACCTGAAAAGCTAAACCATCCTGAATTCCTGTTTTCTCCCATGGTTGGGAGAAAGTCCTGCCCCAGAGGTGGGCAACCCAGTCCTTCCTACTCACAACTTCTCCACTAACCCTGCTGTGTGACTTTGGGGAAGTCACTTTGTGTCTCTGAGTCTCTGTTTCCTCCGGTGAGGTAAGTGTTGAACTAGATCAAATCTCCTAAGGTTTGGCATCTTATAAGTGAATTGTCCCTATTAAACCTAAAAATAAGAATTCCCATCACACCTTCCAGTCATTTATCACCAACTACAGCTTGGTGTTGGCCTCACGACCAGAAACGTATCATCCTGTAGGCAGCACGGAGACTGAATGAAAAAAGAAACCTAAAAATCAAAACTATTCAACTCTCTGCTTCAGGAATTTATCACATGAAGAAATACCCAACTTCCCCTATTGGGATGTTTAGAAATCCCAGTCAAGAATGCCCAATAAAAATATTTACAGGCACAGGATGAGAAAAAAACATGCCATAATTTTTAAGAAAAGTGGGGGAGGATAGAAAGGAATGAGAAGAGGAGGAAGAGGAGGAGGAGGAGGAGGAGGACGATGAGGACGACTTGTTCTCGCGCCCTCAGCACATAGAATCTGTGGAACCTCTCAACAGAAAACACGCCCCAATTTCTGTACCTCTGCTCTTGCAGCACACAAGTATGTTTCCAAGTGGAGAAGAATGGATAAAAAACACAAGACTGCTGTAGAATAAATACATAAAGTAGCAATGGAAAGAACACATTATTGTTCAAGAGTCAGGAAGTTCTGGAGCCCAGCCCAGGAAAACACTCTGTAACCTAAGGTGCGCCCTTCCAAGTCTTGGTCCGTGTGTTTATAAAGGACTCAGAGAGATAATTCCAGACACGTGTGTTTTAATGTCAACCCAACTTTTCTTGGAGAAAAACCATTTTAAACTAGGGATGATAAGATTTGGAATGGGTAAGTGAAGATCACTCTTTGAATATGCTCCTCAGGGCTGCTGGATGCTAACTGGATTGTCTCTCCTGGGGACTCAGGGGGCTAACTTCTTGAGGAAGCGGCACCACGGCCTAATTGCCACTCGGCCCAAAGTTGTTCTCATCCAGCTGATATCCAATATGGCCCAGGACATTCCCATCTGCCCCTTTCCCTCTCCTCAGTGCATTAGGACTGTGGCTAGCTTGATCATGGTGAGCATGCGGTCTGGTTCTTCAGAGTCAGGGCTGAGAGCTGTGGATAATGCTGGGATGAGATCTAAGTTCACCTAGCTCAAAGCACGTCACGAATTCCCACAAGATAGTTCTGGTGCATCTCAGTCCTGGGATCATGAAAAAAAAAAAGAAAAAGAAAGAAAAAGAAAAAAAAAGAAAGAGAAAGAAAGAAAAAGGAAGGAAGGAAGGAAGGAAGGAAGGAAGGAAGGAAGGAAGGAAGGAAGGAAGGAAGGAAGGAAGGAAGGAAGGAAGAAAGAAAGAAAGAAAGAAAGAAAGAAAGAAAGAAAGAAAGAAAGAAAGAAAGAAAGAAAGAAAGAAAAGAGAACTTTGTAGGAAGTCAGAGGCTGAAGGGAAACCAGACCAACAAGACTTACGATCAGCCTACTTTGTTCAAGTGATAGGGTTCATGCTTATGCAATATCATGGGGGAGAAAAGGCAGACAAATTTAACTCCGCATATAGGAAATAACACACACACACACACACATTCATGAGAGTTCGACTTGAATTTCAAATAAATAACCAATAACTTCTTAGGGTAATTATGTCCTAAATATTGCATAGGAGATACTAAAACATTATTTCTTGTTTATCTGAAATTCATATTTAACTCTTGCATGGGACATACCTATCCTAAAAAAAATTCATTGTTTATGTGAAATTCAAATGCAAACTGGGTATTCTGTACTTTTTTAAAAAAATTTATTCACTTATTTATTTTAGAGAGAGAGAGAGAGATAGAGAGGGAGCGTGAGTGTAACGGCAGAGACAGAGAAAAGACAGTCTTAAGCAAACTATGCTCTGAGCACGGAGCCTGATGCAAGGCTCAACCTCATGACCCTGAGGTCATGACCTGAGCCCACACCAAGAGTCGGACACTTATCCAACTGAGCCACCCAGGCGCCCCCAGCATCCTGTACTTTAATTTACTATCTATTTATTTATTTATTTATTTTTTTATTTTTTTATTTTTTTATTTTTTATTTTTTTTTTTTTACTAAATCTGACAACCCATCCCTAGTTGCTGAATACTCCTTCACGGTGTTCTATAACATGAGGAAAAATTTCATTGCAGCCAGCAAAATACATTGGGTGGTGGGGGGGGGGGGGGTGTTGACAAGCTAATTTTAAAAGGAAAGTTCAACAATATTAAGGACAAATGATTTTAGAGACGATCACTGTATGCCCCAAAAATCTGCATATCGTTGAAATTAAAGGGTTTATTATTATTTGAAGCCGAGTTGTGGATGTGTGCAGAACATAACCTCTCTCGTAGCACTCTGAATATTAAAGCATCCGACTTAAAAAGGTGAAGGTAGACTGAAAGGTGTTTTTAAATACTTACAACCGGTCAATACTTAAGAAGCTTTCTACTAATAGGATTAAGTTGTCGAGGATAGATACAGTTCTCAACTTTCCGATGGCATCCAGTATGAGAATCCACGATTCTCCGCTGCAACCACCTGCTTCAGTGCCACATAGGAAATCTCCCCCAATTCTCTTCTATGAGACCCAGAATGTGTCTGCGGACACCTGCTCTGGAGGGAACCCATGGGGTTATGGAAGGAGGCTGGCTGGGGATTTCAGGGAAGACCTGAGTCAGGGTCAGGAGGACGAAACTGGACAGCTTCCCGATACCTCGGATCTGCACAGTGTGGCTCTGTTACTCAATTGGACACATCTGAGCTCCCAGTAAAATACCACACCAAAAAGAAGTCATCTGGAGATTGTCCAGGTCCCCGAGCATGAAATGAAGAAGAAGGCTTCTCCTTCCTAGCTCACTGAAACTGCGGCAGGCACGAAATTATTTTTAAAATGGAGCCATAAAATGCAGTCATTTTATTATCAAAATACAGCCATGTGTTCTGGCTGCAAGTTTATTTAAACTTACTTTCTCGGGGTGCCTGGGGGGCTCAGGGGTGGAGCATCTGCCTTCAGCTCAGGCCGTGATCCCGGGGTCCTGGGTTCAAGTCCCGCATCGGGCTCCCCGCAGGGAGTCCGCTTCTCCCTCTGCCTGTGTCTCTTACGAATTAATAAATAAAATCTTTAAAAAATAAATAAGTAATTTGTATACTCCCCAAATGAATGAAACCATATAATGTTTGTCCTTTTCCGATTGACTTATTTCACCCAGCATAATAAAAATTAGTGAAAGGGAATAAAGGGAAAAGAGAAAATGGGTGAAAATATCAGTGAGGGTGACAAAACATGAGAGACTCCTAACTCTGGGAAATGAACAAGGGGTAGTAGAAGGGGAAGTGGGCGGGGGGTTGGGGTGACTGGGTGACAGGCATTGAGGGGGGCACTTGGTGGGATGAGCACTGGGTGTTATGCTATATGTTGGCAAATTGAACTCCAATAAAAAATATTAACAATAAAATAAAATAAGTAAACTTACTTTCTTTTTTTGTTAATTTTAAGTACTGACTGATGGCTGTCCAAACCACTCTGACCATGCAGAGTGTCGGCCTGGTGTTCAGAGAGAGTATGGCTAGAGGGGGATCAAAAGCAATGCCCCCCCTTTTTCTAAATTTTATTTATTTGAGAGAGAGAGTGAAGATGCGCACACGGTACCCACAGGGGCAGGGGCAGAGGAGGAGGGAGAGGAGAGGAGAAAGAATCTGAAGCCGACCCCATGCTGTGGGCCGAGCCTGATGTGGGGCTTGATGGGGGCTCCGTCTCACAACCCTGAGGTCATGGCCTGAGCCGAAACCAAGAGGTGGAGGCTTCACCAACCAAGCCACCCAGGCGCCCTGAAAGCAATGCCCTTTGACTAATCAATCGATAATAACAACACCGAGGATTTTCTGGGCATCAGCCATTGTGCTAAGAGCTTTGCATAAATTTACCTCATTCAAACCTCACCACACCCCTGTAAATTAAAAAGAAAAAAAAAGACTCTTCTTTTTATCGAATCCCATGGGAAGACTAAATCTGCAAGAAGTTAGTTTGTCTAAGGTACAGAGACAAGAAACTGCAGGAGAATAACTCAGATCCACGACAGACTTATCCAAAAGCAGCCCTCTTGGTCCTGAGTGGACACCCCATTCCAGATCAAGTGACACGTGTTCCGGGTAGTGGTCACGGCACTGCCACCGACACAGTAAGGGACCAACAAAAATGCACCTGAATTTCTCCAGGTCTCAGTCATAGAATGAAGCTAGATCATCTGCAAAGACCCACCGATCTTCAAAAATCCAGGCTTTTTTAAATTTGAACTTAAGATTCCTCAGGGCCAGCTGTTCTTAGCTACATTCCTTGTACCTGACCCCTCCGAGGCAGGACACGTTAAGTGGCTTCCTCAAGGCTCCACGGTTAGAATGAGATTCAAAGTCTGATGTTCTGAACCCACATCCCGTGTAGCCACTATTAAACCAGAGCTGGATCCATGATCTCTAATTTATGACAATGCTGCAAGTCGGTAGACACAACATCATCCAGGTTACAACCCATCTGCAAGAGACCAGCTACTAATTCTCAGGTTTATCAAACAGGCTCTTTCCTCCCAATAAAAAAGAAAGTAGCTGACAACTTGGACTCATTAGATGACTTCAAGAGCTGTACAGCAGAGCTGACGCCAGGATGCAAGCTCGTGTTGCTAAACATCGGCCACCTTGCAGAGAGACCTGCCACCGGCAGAAAGCACCCTGGTCCTGCAGGATCTTCCCGGGGCAAAAAGAAACTCAACGGGGCTGGGCATGGCAGGTACAGGGTAGCCAGCCACCTAAACAGTGCTATGGAAATCCTCATTAACCTAAGACTTAAATTCTTTCATGGTTTTGTGACACTTCTGGGGGAGCCATGCCCCATCTGGATTTAAAAGGATTGGATAAGAACATTCAGACTGCCAGAGGACACTGAATCAGCCTTAGGGGATGAGGCTTTGATTTATTTATTTTATAAGATTTATTTATTATTATTAATTATTATTTTTTAATCATGAGGCTTTTGTTTATTTTAGATTTATTTATTATTATTTATTATTATTTATTCATGAGGCTTTTGCTTATTCATTTTAGATTTATTTATTATTAATTATTGTTTATTATTTATTCATGAGGCTTTTGTTTATTTATTTTAGAAGATTTATTTATTATTTTTTTTTTTTTAAGATTTTTTTTTTAATTGGTGTTCAATTTACTAACATACAGAATAACACCCAGTGCCCGTCACCCATTCACTCCCACCCCCCGCCCTCCTCCCCTTCTACCACCCCTAGTTTGTTTCCCAGAGTTAGCAGTCTTTATGTTCTGTCTCCCTTTCTGATATTTCCCACACATTTCTTCTCCCTTCCCTTATTTTCCCTTTCACTATTATTTATATTCCCCAAATGAATGAGAACATATAATGTTTGTCCTTCTCCGACTGACTTACTTCACTCAGCATAATACCCTCCAGTTCCATCCACGTTGAAGCAAATGGTGGGTATTTGTCATTTCTAATAGCTGAGTAATATTCCATTGTATACATAAACCACATCTTCTTTATCCATTCATCTTTCGTTGGACACCGAGGCTCCTTCCACAGTTTGGCTATCGTGGCCATTGCTGCTAGAAACATCGGGGTGCAGGTGTCCCGGCGTTTCATTGCATTTGTATCTTTGGGGTAAATCCCCAACAGTGCAATTGCTGGGTCGTAGGGCAGGTATATTTTTAACTGTTTGAGGAACCTCCACACGGTTTTCCAGAGTGGCTGCACCAGTTCACATTCCCACCAACAGTGTAAGAGGGTTCCCTTTTCTCCACATCCTCTCCAACATTTGTTGTTTCCTGCCTTGTTAATTTTTCCCATTCTCACTGGTGTGAGGTGGTATCTCATTGTGGTTTTGATTTGTATTTCCCTGATGGCAAGTGATGCAGAGCATTTTCTCATGTGCATGTTGGCCATGTCTATGTCTTCTTCTGTGAGATTTCTGTTCATGTCTTTTGCCCATTTCATGATTGGATTGTTTGTTTCTTTGGTGTTGAGTTTAATAAGTTCTTTATAGATCTTGGAAACTAGCCCTTTATCTGATATGTCATTTGCAAATATCTTCTCCCATTCTGTAGGTTGTCTTTGAGTTTTGTTGACTGTATCCTTTGCTGTGCAAAAGCTTCTTATCTTGATGAAGTCCCAATAGTTCATTTCTGCTTTTGTTTCTTTTGCCTTCGTGGATGTATCTTGCAAGAAGTTACTATGGCCGAGTTCAAAAAGGGTGTTGCCTGTGTTCTTCTCTAGGATTTTGATGGAATCTTGTCTCACATTTAGATCTTTCATCCATTTTGAGTTTATCTTTGTGTATGGTGAAAGAGAGTGGTCTAGTTTCATTCTTCTGCATGTGGATGTCCAATTTTCCCAGCACCATCTATTGAAGAGACTGTCTTTCTTCCAATGGATAGTCTTTCCTCCTTTATCGAATATTAGTTGCCCATAAAGTTCAGGGTCCACTTCTGGATTCTCCATTCTGTTCCACTGATCTATGTGTCTGTTTTTGTGCCAGTACCACACTGTCTTGATGACCACAGCTTTGTAGTACAACCTGAAATCTGGCATTGTGATGCCCCCAGATATGGTTTTCTTTTTTAAAATTCCCCTGGCTATTCGGGGTCTTTTCTGATTCCACACAAATCTTAAAATAATTTGTTCTAACTCTCTGAAGAAAGTCCATGGTATTTTGATAGGGATTGCATTAAACGTGTATATTGCCCTGGGTAACATTGACATTTTCACAATATTAATTCTGCCAATCCATGAGCATGGAATATTTTTCCATCTCTTTGTGTCTTCCTCAATTTCTTTCAGAAGTGTTCTATAGTTTTGAGGGTATAGATCCTTTACATCTTTGGTTAGGTTTATTCCTAGGTATCTTATGCTTTTGGGTGCAATTGTAAATGGGATTGACTCCTTAATTTCTCTTTCTTCAGTCTCATTGTTAGTGTATAGAAATGCCACTGACTTCTGGGCATTGATTTTGTATCCTGCCACGCTACCGAATTGCTGTATGAGTTCTAGCAATCTTGGGGTGGAGACTTTTGGGTTTTCTATGTAGAGTATCATGTCATCGGCGAAGAGGGAGAGTTTGACTTCTTCTTTGCCAATTTGAATGCCTTTAATGTCTTTTTGTTGTCTGATTGCTGAGGCTAGGACTTCCAGTACTATGTTGAATAGCAGTGGTGAGAGTGGACATCCCTGTCTTGTTCCTGATCTTAGGGGAAAGGCTCCTAGTGCTTCCCCATTGAGAATGATATTTGCTGTGGGCTTTTCATAGATGGCTTTTAAGATGTCGAGGAATGTTCCCTCTATCCCTACACTCTGAAGAGTTTTGATCAGGAATGGATGCTGTATTTTGTCAAATGCTTTCTCTGCATCCAATGAGAGGATCATATGGTTCTTGGTTTTTCTCTTGCTGATATGATGAATCACATTGATTGTTTTACGGGTGTTGAACCAGCCTTGTGTCCCAGGGATAAATCCTACTTGGTCATGGTGAATAATTTTCTTAATGTACTGTTGGATCCTATTGGCCAGTATCTTGTTGAGAATTTTTGCATCCATGTTCATCAGGGATATTGGTCTGTAATTCTCCTTTTTGGCGGGGTCTTTGTCTGGCTTTGGAATTAAGGTGATGCTGGCTTCATAGAACGAATTTGGAAGTACTCCATCTCTTTCTATCTTTCCAAACAGCTTTAGGAGAATAGGTATGATTTCTTCTTTAAACGTTTGATAAAATTCTCCTGGGAAGCCATCTGGCCCTGGACTCTTGTGTCTTGGGAGGTTTTTGATGACTGCTTCAATTTCCTCCCTGGTTATTGGCCTGTTCAGGTTTTCTATTTCTTCCTGTTCCAGTTTTGGTAGTTTGTGGCTTTCCAGGAATGCGTCCATTTCTTCTAGATTGCCTAATTTATTGGCGTATAGCTGTTCATAATAGGTTTTTAAAATCGTTTGTATTTCCTTGGTGTTGGTAGTGATCTCTCCTTTCTCATTCATGATTTTATTAATTTGAGTCTTCTCTCTCTTCTTTTTAATAAGGCTGGCTAATGGTTTATCTATCTTATTAATTCTTTCAAAGAACCAACTCCTGGTTCTGTTGATCTGTTCCACAGTTCTTCTGGTCTCGATTTCGTTGAGTTCTGCTCGAATCTTTATTAGCTCCCTTCTTCTCTTGGGTGTAGGATCTATTTGCTGTTTTTTCTCTAGCTCCTTTATGTGTAAGGTTAGCTTTTGTATTTGAGTTCTTTCCAGTTTTTGAATGGATGCTTGTATTGCGATGTATTTCCCCCTTAGGACTGCTTTTGCTGCATCCCAAAGATTTTGAACGGTTATATCTTCATCCTCATTAGTTTCCATGAATCTTTTTAATTCTTCCTTAATTTCCTGGTTGACCCTTTTATCTTTTAGCAGGATGGTCCTTAACCTCCATGTGTTTGAGGTCCTTCCAAACTTCTTGTTGTGATTTAGTTCTAATTTCAAGGCATTATGGTCCGAGAATATGCAGTGGACAATCCCAATCTTTTGGTATCGGTTCAGACCCGATTTGTGACCCAATATGTGGTCTATTCTGGAGAAAGTTCCATGTGCGCTTGAGAAGAATGTGTATTCAGTTGAGTTTGGATGTAAAGTTCTGTAGATATCTGTGAAATCCATCTGGTCCAGTGTATCATTTAAAGCTCTCGTTTCTTTGGAGATGTTTTGCTTAGAAGACCTATCGAGTATAGAAAGAGCTAGATTGAAGTCACCAAGTATAAGTGTATTATTATCTAAGTATTTCTTCACTTTGGTTAATAATTGATTTATATATTTGGCAGCTCCCACATTTGGAGCATATATATTGAGGATTGTTAAGTCCTCTTGTTGAATAGATCCTTTAAGTATGATATAGTGTCCCTCTTCATCTCTCACTACAGTCTTTGGGGTAAATTTTAGTTTATCTGATATAAGGATGGCTACCCCTGCTTTCTTTTGAGGACCATTCGAATGGTAAATGGTTCTCCAACCTTTTATTTTCAGGCTGTAGGTGTCCTTCTGTCTAAAATGAGTCTCTTGTAGACAGCAAATAGATGGGTCCTGCTTTTTTATCCAGTCTGAAACCCTGCGCCTTTTGATGGGGTCATTAAGCCCGTTCACATTCAGAGTTACTATTGAGAGATATGAGTTTAGTGTCATCATGATATCTATTCAGTCTTTGTTTTTGTGGACTGTTCCACTGAACTTCTTCTTAAAGGGGAATTTTAAGAGGCCCCCTTAAAATTTCTTGCAGAGCTGGTTTGGAGGTCACATATTCTTTTAGTTGCTGCCTGTCTTGGAAGCTCTTTATCTCTCCTTCCATTTTGAATGAGAGCCTTGCTGGATAAAGTATTCTTGGTTGCATGTTCTTTTCATTTAGGACCCTGAATATATCCTGCCAGCCCTTTCTGGCCTGCCAGGTCTCTGTGGAGAGGTCTGCTGTTACCCTAATACTCCTCCCCATAAAAGTCAGGGATTTCTTGTCTCTTGCTGCTTTAAGGATCTTCTCTTTATCTTTGGAATTTGCAAGCTTCACAATTAAATGTCGAGGTGTTGAACGGTTTTTATTGATTTTAGGGGGGGATCTCTCTATTTCCTGGATCTGAATGCCTGTTTCCCTTCCCAGATTAGGAAAGTTTTCAGCTAGAATTTGTTCAAATACATATTCTGGCCCTCTGTCCCTTTCGGCGCCCTCGGGAACCCCAATTAAACGTAGGTTTTTCTTCCTCAGGCTGTCGTTTATTTCCCTTAATCTATCTTCATGGTCTTTTAATTGTTTGTCTCTTTTTTCCTCAGTTTCCCTCTTTGCTGTCAACTTGTCTTCTAGGTCACTCACTCGTTCTTCCACCTCGTTAACCCTCGTCGTTAGGACTTCTAGTTTGGATTGCATCTCATTCAATTGGTTTTTAATTTCTGCCTGATTAGCTCTAAATTCTGCAGTCATGAAGTCTCTTGAGTCCTTTATACTTTTTTCTAGAGCCACCAGTAGGTGTATAATAGTGCTTCTGAATTGGCTTTCTGACATTGAATTGTAATCCAGATTTTGTAACTCTGTGGGAGAGAGGACTGTTTCTGATTCTTTCTTTTGAGGTGAGGTTTTCCTTCTAGTCATTTTGCTCAGTGCAGAGTGGCCAAAAGCAAGTTGTATTGGGAAAAAGAGAAAAAGAGAGGAGAGAAGAAGGAAAGAAAAGAGAAAGAGAAAAAAAAAGGGAAGAAAAAGAAAAAAAAACGAAAAAAAAAAGAAGAAAAAGAGAAAGAAAAAGAAAGGAGAAAAAAAGGGGGTGGGGGAAGGAAACAAATCAAAAAGCAAAACAAAAAAACAAAAACAAAAACAAAAACAAACAAACAAAAAAAGAACCACCGGGGAGTATCTTCTGATTCTGTGTTCTTTAAGTCCCTTGGCTTCTCCTGGAAGTTGTCAGTCTAGCTGGTGTTCTGGGGGAGGGGCCTGTTGTGCTGATTTTCAGGTGTTAGCAGTTGGGGGAGCTGCTGTGCCCCTGCCTGGTGCAGGGCTCAGTAGGGGTTGTTTACCCCGTGAGGCCGCAGGAGGAACAGCCCCAGTGGCGGGGCAGCTCTGGAAACCTGGATTCAGCCCCCGCAGTAACTCCAGAGCTCTCCGTCTGCAGGGCCTGGAGGCTCCGGGGCGGGGCCGCTGATCTGCTCAGCTGGGGCAGGAGCGTCCTTGCTGTCCTGGGCCCTCCCGGCCTCTGCCTGTCCCGGGGGAGGCGGGATCCTGGGCTGTGTCCTGTGCCCTGTGCTGTGTCCTGTGCCCTGTGCTGTGTCCTGTGCCCTGTGCTCCGGAGCCTGCGCTGTTGGATTCGCGCTCCCGGGCCGCGCAGCCCCCTCCGCGGAGCTGCCGCCCAAGCCCCTCCGAGCTGCTCCTGGAACCGCGCAGGCCCCTCTGCACGGAGCCTCTTCCTCTGCCCGAGCCCGGCCGAGCTGCTCCCGGGGCCGCGCAGCCCCCTCCGCGGAGCCGCCGCCCGAGCCCCTTCAGCTGCTCCGGGTCCCGCCGGGTCCCGCCGTGCGCGCTGCAGCCCTTAGGGAGCTCGGCGCACTCTCCTGGGCGCGCAGTTGCTGTTACTGTCCCCGGGGAGCCCGAGGCATCCCCGCCCTCCTGGGTCCTGCTCCAACTCCCCGCGAGCCCCTTTCCGCTCGGGAAGGTCGGTGCAGCTCCTGCTCCTCCGGGACGGGGCTCTCCTGTCCTGGGGACACTCGCCCCGGCCTCAGCCCGGCTCCTCGCGGGGCCCCTCCCCCTTGGAGGCCTTTGTTCCTTTATTTCTTTTTCCCCGTCTTCCTACCTTGATAGATGCGCGAACTCTTCTCACTGTAGCATTCCAGCTGGTCTCTCTTTAAATCTCAGGCCGAATTCATAGATTTTCAGGATAATTTGAAGGTTTTCTAGGTAGTTTGGTGGAGACAGGTGATTTGGAGACCCTACTCTTCCGCCATCTTGCTCCTCCCCCAGATTTATTTATTATTATTTATTATTTATTCATGAGACACGAAGAGAGAGGCAGAGACACAGGCAGAGGGAGAAGCAGGCTCCCTGCAGGGAGCCCAGTGTGGGACTCGATCCTGGGACCCTGGAATCACGCCCTGAGCTGAAGGCAGATGCTCAGCCACTGAGCCACCCGGGCGACCCTGGACGAGACTTTTTGAAAGCCTCTCTGTACCTATGATCAATGAGGTCATTGCTACTCATCCCGTGTATTCATTTTTTTTTCATTCTGTAATCTTACTTTTCTTTAAAGAGTCTTTTCACCATTTGGCCTCAGACAAAAACTTCTAAACGCAGGCAGTCTCCACCTCCCCAGCCAGTTACCCCTTGGGTCATTCCATTCAGTCTGTGTATCTCTTGCTGTATATAACTCTGTTTTCTGTAAGAAGAAAGGCACTGGAGAAAGAGGCAGAAAGACTACCAGACCTGAGGCTGATGCATTTTCTCCCCACGCTGTGTTAATAAAGCATGAGAAGGGCAGCCCGGGTGGCTCAGCGGTTTGGCACCTGCCTTTGGCCCAGGGCACGATCCTGGAGACGCGGGATCGAATCCCACGTTGGGCTCCCGGTGCATGGAGCCTGCCTCTCCCTCTGCCTGTGTCTCTGCCTCTCTCTCTCTCTCTCTCTCTCATGAATGAATAAATAAATAAAATCTTAAAAAAAATAAAATAAAGCATGAGAAAAAGAGAAAAAAGAGAATCAAGCCCCTCCCTTCAAGGTATCCTCGAGGCAGGGGACAGGATGCCATTGGAAGTGGACAGGAACCTATGCTTTTCACAGACAGGGTGGGCTGCTGTATGAGTCCCATCCTGCTGAGCCTTCCTTTGTGAACAACGTCTCCCTCCACACACAAAGCTGTTTCTATGAGAAGCTCAATCTGCTCCCATCTTCAAGGAGGAGCAGCACAGGAAAAATTCAACGAGCCACTAGAGCTAGCATGACTTTTACAATCAGATGGCGTTAACTAGCCACATAATCCCCCGCAATACAAAATCAATCATAAATCATAAGCTGGAAAGTTGACTATTGTGATGGAACATGGGGAAAAAAAAAAAAAGAAAATGCATATCCTTGGCAAGAGCCATTATACTCATTACAACAAATACTTTAGGTTCGGTTGTGTGTGTACATGTGTATGTGATGCTGGTCAGGATGTAAAATGTATTTCTTACCAGGGGTCATGATTTTAAAAGCTTGGAAAAACATTGTCTTAGGCTCGCTAGTAAACTCAATTTAGGGTAATAGCAGCGAAGGGAGCGGCAATAAGGACCATGACCCGAGGAAAGGCAAACAAAAATGAATAAAAATAAATACTTCCTTTGAAGGGCTGACCGTACAATTCACGGTCTTGAATCCCAACTCTTGTTATTCTTGGCTTGAACTGATCCAGCTATCTGGTAAAACGACTGCAAAACACCTGAAAGATGTCAAATGCAGGTGTTTAGAAGGCACTTACCAAAAAAACAAATAACATCAAGATCTGAAAGGCAGGAAGCCACATTCCCAACCCAGAAAGATACTGCTAACATAAAAATGTGCACATTGCTGTGTTTAAAAGCCTGGCCCAAAAAAAATTAAATTAAATTAAATTAATTTTTTAAAAAAATTAAAAAAAAAAAAAAAGCCTGGCCCGAGATGTCAAGGCACACTGCAAAGCCTGCAGATGGCCCCAGGACACCAGAGAGGCAAAATGTCACACAGGCAAAGCCCGAGCCTGAGATAATAGGACAGGATCATTTTCCTTTAAAGGACTAACATGTTCAACACAACTATCACATTTAACACTGGGTAACATTTAATATCCGGAACGTATAAAGAAAAATGACAACTCAACAAGAATAAAAACCACACAATTAAAAAACGGGCAGAGAGCTTGTGTAGACATTTTCTCCAAAGATCTACAAATGGCCAAGAAGCACATGAATAAACGCTCCACATCACTACCTACCAGTACAATGGGAATCAAAACCACAGTGAGATCCCTTATCCCCACTGGGACGACTGCTATCAAAAACGAAACAACAACAGAAAACACCAAGTGTGAGCAAGGATGTGGAGAAAACTGGAACCCGCAATGCGCTGCTGGTGGGAATGAAAAATGGGGCTGCTATGGAAAAGAGCATGGTGGTTCCTCAAAAGCTAAAAATAGAATTACCATATGATTCAGCAATTCTACTTCTGGGTCTATACCCAGAGGAACTGAAAGCAGGGACTCAAACAGATTATTTTCACGCCCACATTCACAGCAGCATTATTCACAACAGCCAAAAGGTGGAAGCAACCCAAGTGTCCATCAACAGATCAACGGATAAACACAATGAAACACTCGTTCAAGGGAATATCACTCAGTTTTAAAAAGGAAGGAAACTCTGACATATGCTACAACTTGAACGGACTCTGAAGACCTTATATGCTAAGTGAGATAGGCCAGTCCCAAAAAGACAACTTGTGAATGAGGCCACTTAGGTGACATCCTGAGAGTATCAACCTCATGCATACACCGAGGAGAAGGCTGGTTTCCAGGATCTGGGAGCCGGGGCAGTGGGGTACAGAATTTCAGTTTTGCAAGATAAGAAGAGTTGTGGAGACTGGCTGTACAACAACATGAATACACTGCACACCACTGAATTGAGCACTTGTGTGTGTTACCACAATTAAAACTACACACACACGTACACACACCCCCACATGAGTGTTTCATTCTGGGGTGTGTAGGCCACAGTGCTACCCACGGCTCTGTAAGCAGGGCACGACGTGCCAAGAGCTGAACCCTACAGTCTGCAACAGGGCACATTTCCCTTCCCGAAAGCCCATCCCGGAAGTTCTGACACTTTAATTCATTGTCTAACCAGACAGCCTCAAACCAGAACCATTTCCTCAAAACACAGAGCAAGGCTGTGTCGTCTGTGTGTCCTCTGCTTTCCCGGGATGGGGTGGTGGGTGGGGTGTGAAACTACAAAAGAAAAAGTCGTAGGGAGGACTGAAAGGTAGACACTTTTTTCCTCCTTGCATTTTTGGAAACTGGACTTTTTCTTGGAGCCTGTAGGGTTATCACCCATTCGGTTGCAAAAGTTTCTATAAACCTGCAGCCTTCCCCCCCCCACCCCGCCAGACGGCCAAGTTCCTGGGTCGACTATTTTTATACTGATTGTACACTAACCTGGGGGCCCCCGGGGCTGCAAAGGGACCAGAGAAAAACCACCCCCAGGGCTGCTCGAAAGAGGCCATTTTATACAAAGAGAAGAGGTGATTCTAGAACTTGTGGTGGAAAAAGTACACTCTGCATGGACTTGACTCTGAAAGTGCCTCAGAAACGTGAAGTCAAAATTCTGCTCCATTTTGCTAGCACTGTGGTTCTAGACTGGCACACTGGCACATTTCCACACTTGTAGTGACCAACCAACTACAGGATGGTGGCCAGAGCCTCCCAAAGGTTCCCAAAACTTCTGGATCTGTTGGTGACGTACTGTGGCTTATAATCTAACTACGCTCTTGGAAATTTTGGAGAAAACAGGTGGGATGGAAAAAGAGAAGCTCCCACACATGGTTGATCCTCATTCTTTGTGGTAACTCTGTCCTCTAACGTCACCTTGAACACTGGGTTAGCAAATACCAAAGCACTGTTAGGAGGGGACGTATGGGGTTAGGTTGCCTGTGTACCTCCAGACACACTGTCGTCAACCCATCGGTGCATGACCTTGCTACTAGGCGTGTTTCTGTTTTACAAAGCCCTTCTTTGGGGAGCCCTGGGTGGCTCAGTCAATTAAGCATCTGATTCTTGATTTCAGCTCAGGTCAGGGCCTCAGGGTCGTGAGACAGAGCCCTGCATCAGGCCCCATGCTCAGCCGGAAGTCTGCTGGAGATTCTCTCCCTCCCTCTCTCCCTCTGCCCCTCTCCCTCCCCATGCCCATGCATGTTCTCTGTTTCTCTGAAATAAATAAATCTTTAAAAATAAACAGAAAATAAAAAAAACAAATCCTTTATTTGATCTATGTTGTTGATCCATAAGCACTACACCCACGGTATGGGCCCTATAAACTCACGCCTGAACAGAGCTCCTAATATACACATTTTCCCCCAAAAGACACATCACACCTTCTTTTGTTTCTCAAGCATTTATTTAAATTCTAGTTAGCGAACATAGTGTAATATTAGTTTCAGGTGTACAACATAGAGATTCAGCACTTCCATACCTCACCCTGTGCTCATCACAACAAGCGCCCTCCTTAACCCCCATTACCTATTTTCCCATCCCCCACCCACCTCCCCTCTGGTAACCATCAGTTTGTCCTCTGTAGTTAAGAGTCTGTTTCTTGGTTTGCCTCTCTCTCTCTCTCTCTCTCTCTCTTCTTCCCTTTTTCATTTCTTTTGTTTCTTACATTCTACATAATGAGTGAAATCATATGGTATTTGTCTTTCTCTGACGTATTTTGCTTAGCATTATACTCTCCAGCTCCATCCATTGTTGTTGCAAATGGCAGGATTTCATTCTTTTTTCATGGGTAAGATTCTATTCGTGTATGTGTGTGTGTGTGTGTGTGTGTGTATGCGTGCACGCATGTCCCATATCTTTGTCCATTCATCAGTTCATGGGTACTTGGACTGCTTCCATAATTTGGTTGTTGTAAATAATGCTGCTATGAATATAGAGGTGCTTATATTCCTTTGAATTACTATTTTGTACTCTTTGGGTCTTGCACTAGGCAGCCCTTTAGCACCAGCTTGGAGCATTTTATTTATTTTTTTTTAATTTTTTTTTCAGCTTGGAGCATTTTAAATAGTAAAATCACCAACAAAAAGGACAGAAACTGCAAAAGTGTGGTCTGACTATAAAGGACACAATACAGGAGCTGAAGCAAGAAGAGAGATCACTGCCGAGTCCGACGTCAGCCGTTAGCACCTCAAATTTTTTGCCACTGTACACATCTGCAAGTGACCCCAAAAGTACCGTATTGATTTGGGGTCACAAATAAGCCCTAGCAAGTGGGCAAATTCACAAAAACAGAACCCACAAATGATGAGGGTACAGTGCATTAGCTCACCTGGGACCTTTCCTACCCTTCAGCTTCTGATAATAAATACAAAACCTGTGCAAACCTATTGTGGTGACTCTTTTAAAAAGCCATTTGAAAACCGAAGTGTTTGGCACTGTATATGCTGGGCACAAGTGACCACCTGCTGGAGGCAGGGGAAACGCACCCCTTGCTCCTCAAATTCAGCAGCCCCAGCACTGGGCAGCAGCCTTGACCACCAGCACAAACCACCGCATCCGTGTGACTTTGATCCAGTCAACAGCCGCTGGTCTACCCACGACGGGATGTCCCACCATCTCCAGAAGGCACTTCCTCAAATCGTTCCCTTTGTCTATTCATGCCTTTAAAGTCTCCTCTGGATGTAACTTCGAGTTAGAATTCAGGGGCATTCTTTCGCACGCTGACAAAGCTATCTCTGTTCTTCCCAACATTTCATTTCCATATGTACGCTTACGAGGATTGAAAAATGCCCCACTTTTTCCTATTTACAATTCATGGCAACACCACGTGTCTCACACTATAAAAATGGAAACAAGACAGACGTGATGCAGCTGATACAAAATCTTTGCACAATTGTTTTTTAAAAGATTTTATTTATTTATTTATTCATGAGAGACACAGAGAGAGAGAGAGGCAGAGACACAGGCAGAGGGAGAAGCAGGCTCCATGCAGGGAGCCCGACACGGGACTCGATCCCAGGACCCGAGGATCACGCCCTGGGCTGAAGGCAGGCGCTAAACCGCTGAGCCACCCAGGGATCCCCGATCTTTGCACAATTAACAAAATAATTTTTTCTCTCTCCGGAGAGGTAAAGACTCGGGTTGATCACCACTCTAGCACACTACACCAAAACACGCTGCGCCTCCTCCAGGCAGAAAATGTTCCGGGGCACAGGAGAGGCCCTGGGTGCCCTGGGAGTTCAGCAGGATCAGAGCACTTCTTCAGAGCTTCAGGGAAGTTCAAAATTTACCAGCCAGACATTCTATTAGAATGAAAGAGATAAGCACTCAAGAGTGTGAGCTTCCAGGGAAAGAGCCTTTTTTTTTTTAAGACTGTATTCATTTATTTGACAGAGAGAGAGAGAAGAGCGCATACAAGGAACAGCAGAGGGAGAAGGAGAAATAGGCTCCCCGCTGAGCAGGGAGCCTGATGTGGGGCTCGATCCCACGACCCTGGGATCATGACCTGAGCTGAAGCCAGACGCTTAATGGACTGAGCCACTCAGGGGCCCGGGGAAAAAGCCATTTTTTTTATTGTCTCCCTCCCCAATCACAGCCAGACAGTTCTCTTGCCAGTCTTCCACTAAAATAGGAAGTCCTGCTCTCTAACACTTCTGCTTTTTAAAAGTCTCAAAACTGGTTACTTTTTCAAGGCCTTTTTGACATCTCAACTAAAAAAGCTTTTGAGCACTAATGTTATGATCTGCTGTGTTGAGTTGGAAAGCTACGCTCACTGCTTTAGAACTGCCTTCCCGCCTTTTTACCATATCTTTCCTATGCAAAATATTAAAAAAAAAAAAAAAAGGTTGAGCCATGGTTTTGTGATTTCACGAGGCTGAGTCTGCTCAGTGCCCATGGCCAGCAAAAAAGTCGGCGCCTGGGCCAACCAGCGTGTGCCTAGGGCCCTTCCTGTCCCTTTTGTTTCCCGGAGTCAATTCCTGTCAGGTGCAAGTGCTCCAGCAACTAGACTCAGGACACAGGAACTCACCCTGAGTCATAGCTGGAACCCATCTTCTCTTCGGAGCTCACGATGAAAAACAAACGAAAAGCTAAAATTACATTTTCAAACAGAAAAGGTGGGTGGACGTTTAAAGCACAGATGTGGCTCCAGCCCCCAGCTGGAAACGTGCAGGCAGAACAGATGTCAGTCATAAACCCAGGAGCCCTACAAAGGTTCGTTTATATCCAGCACGGGTCCCTAAGTGAAAAGGCGGACGGGAACATAAAGCCACACCACCCTCGCTTTGCTACCCGTTCTGAGTGTGCAACGTGGACATACGACCTTGGAAAGGAATCCGAAAACGCTATGGGGCTGCTGGGCAGGTGGGCCACACTAGCAGCGAGGACGTGACCTATCACCTCCCAGATGGGGCCCTCTGACAGGCAGCACCATCAGAAAACACTCTGGCTACTTTGAACAGCTGGCATCAGGCCTGCTCGTCCCCTCGGTTCCCCGGAGAAGGAAGATGCGTGGCCCCTCTGCTACATTCATTCCGGTCTGCCATGCAGGGGTACGGTTCTTGATGGGGTCTGGGGCCAGCAATGGTATGAGGTTAATCGCTACTGTGGTGGGGGTAGGAAAAAAAAAAAGCAGACCTAAAAAAAAAAAAAAAAGAAAGAAAAAAAAGCGGACCTAGAAATGATCGTCATGAAGCTGGTTACTAAATAAAAGCTGAAAACTCAGAATAAGGTAGGAGAAAATCCAGAGCCTGAAGAATGAGAGGACGTGAAAGCGGTATTGGAAACAGCATCGATGGGACCTAGATGAAATCTCTTTATGAGGCTTCTTGTATAGATGTAGACCGGAGAGCCACCTACCCTGGAGTCCATCCAATTGTCCTAAATTCCAGTCTTGTTATCTGATCTCCTTACGGTCTTCACGTTTCAGACCTACGTAGGTTTTATTTTTAGAAGGCACCGGCTACACACTTGGAAAGTAGGGTCAAGGGTCTTCTTCAGGATTTGCGGCCACTGTAATTTGATTTTATTCATCACAGCTACCTGAAGCCATAGGGACTGATTCAGTCAACCTGAGAAACTTTAAACAGGAGATCCTGCTGGCAACTCAGCTGGAAGTCATCTCTCCCTCCACCAAACTCCCAGGGCTCCTGGGGTCTGTCCCAGGGCCCCACCTGGCTCAAGGAGGCAGCATGTAATGGTTTGAAGTCCAAAGGTCTTTATTCCCCGGGGAGATAAGAAACCATTTATTACTCTGTAAGGATCTTCTCACTAAATTTTTCTTGGAGTTCAAGTAGCACTAGCACTTGTCCAAAAACAAGGGTCCCCATATCTATCCTGTGGTGACTTTCTTAAAAATCTCATAAGCAAATATATTTTTGGAACAATTCTCTATTAGCTTGGGAATTTATTACAGTGCATTCTCATTTTGCTTAAACATTAAATGTGCATTTTCCACTTTTTTTTTCCTGAAATTAAGGAGGGTCCAGTGAAGAACAGAAAGATTATAGGTAATAAAGGAAAGAAGAATGGGTATCTTGACTTGTTTCCTGGAAGTCTAACTGACTGCCTGGGTTCAAATCCCAAATCCTCCACTTACTGGCTGTGAGATCTTGGCCAAGTCACTTAAACTCCCTGTGCTTCGGTAAGCAGATTAATAGTCACTACCTCATAGGATTACAGTGAGGATTAAACAGGTAAACCAAATATGTAACACCCCTAGAGTTGTTCCTGTCACATAGTAAATGTCATATGCGAGATAACCCTTAGATTGTTATTATTATATCTCATTTCAAATCTTGTAACATCTGAAATTGTAATACTTAATCCATAATGATACCTTTAAACTTTACCACATCAGATTAAAATTGGCTTCACACGGGAAATGATACATGATTAAAAAAAAAAATAGCTAACAACAACAACAACAACCAGTGTTCTTTCCTCTATCATTACTGTGGGCCTAAGTGAACCAAAGCCACCACAGTGAACAAACATGAAATCAAACTAGGGTAAATTTAAAATTCAGGAGAAGAAAAGAAGAAATGGATAGACTAGAGGTGACCTATGGGCCCAGCAGGGGAAATTCAGTGTTCCCTGGACTCGAGGTAGTGGGGGCATCGGTCTCACGGGAAGGATGGCCCCTGCCTGGCTCAGGCTGCAGGCTGAGCAACAGGCCGAAGGGCGCACGCTGCCAACGCTCCGGCGTGCCCACTGCTTTACGAGGCAGCCACCACTGAAACCAGCCCCTCGCGTCAACCCACAGAGTAAGTTTATTCAGAACATTGCCTCACTTTATCTGCATTTGTGCTTTATTAAATCCCAGTGATGGTTCGTGAAGGTCACTTTGGTTTCTCCAGGTCCCAAAACTTCAGTGACTCTCTGTGCAGACTTTTCCATCTCTGCCTTTGTGTTCTCCAGCATGACCTCATCGGCTATCAAGTGCTGGGATTCAGAGAAATGTTTGAAGAAGGGCTTGTTCTAGTGAACTAAATTTGTCTAATCAATTCAGCTCTTAGGAAAACAGATTTTAAAAACTTCCGAAGAAAACCACGTTTGGTTCAATTCTTATTGAGAAACATCTGAAAATACAGCTGACACTTGAACAACACGGGGGTTAGGAGCACAATCCTCCCGCCCACCCCTGCACAGGGGAACACTCCTGTATACCTTCACTCCCGGAATACTTCACTAATAGCCTCCTGTTGGCCAGAAGCCTTACTGGTCAGCAATAACATAATAACACAATTAACGCATATTTTGTATGTTATTTGGATTATATATCGTATTCTCATTGTAATGTAAGCTAGAGAAAAGAAAATGTTACTAAGAGAAAATACACTTCCGGTACTGTGCCGTCCTGTAGTCACTTTCTTAAAAACACATAAGCAAATACATTTTTGGAACAATTCCCTATTAGCTTAGAAATTTATTATTGAAATATATTGGAATAATCCACTTATAAATGGATCCTCACAGTTCAAACCCATGCTGTTCAAGTGTCAGCTGGACGTCGATAAACTTTCCTATTCACCAACTGGAAATACTGAACATTGTTTACTATTTCTTAATGACTTGGATTCTAAATAAAGTTCCTTAGGGTTTTAAGAGAGTGATAAATATAGAGTTAGCAACTTAGAGGAGGATGACATTATTTTCAGCTGGCAGGGGAAGAGGAAAGCCTACCTTGGAGCATAGAACCCAACCTGGAAGGCACAAGTGGATTCGGGCAGGTGGGAGCTGGAGGGACTGGGGCAAAAAGCAGGTCACAAGGAAGTTTTAGGTAGAGAGAACCCACAAAGTATGTAAGTCATAAATTCAGTGGCATGTTTGGCATGGCAGCTGGTCCACATTTTCTGTACTAGTCCAAGCCGGAAGAGAAGTATGAGCCCAGAAAGGTATCACTGGGAGCCTCATATGACAAACAAAGAGTTTAGAGTTTAGATTTTTAACCCATAAGCCGGAGGGAGTCACCGCAGGTGTTCACCTCTAAGAATGCAGACTGAGGAGAGGAATGACATGACCAAATGAGAGGTTTAGAATCATAAAACTCACAGAAATGTTAAGTGGTGTAACACTAATTCCATTCATAATGGACTTCCTAAATGCTTAACACAGTCTAGCAATTTAATCTCACTTTGTAGATAAGTAACAGAGGTATCAAGGGATTAAATAAACTCTACAGGTCAGTGTGACTCCAAAGTCCAGTGATGACAGCCACAGGGAACCCCCGTATCTGTACAAAGGATATAGATACAGATGTGCATCTTCTCTGAAACTAATTTTCACCTTGCAAAGCGCAGAGCAAGAACTCAGCACCCCTGCCTATTCTGAAATGGAAAAGAGAAGTCTAGAAGCTAAAAGGATGGAATAATATCACGGGGCGCTGTCACAGGGATTACATTTTCAGGGGCCATAAAGTGGTTAAATTGTGATGTCGTCTCCCCAGACTGCTGCCTATTAGCCATGGCAGGAATCGGGAACAGTCCTCTGCTTTTAACAAAAACTAGCAATCTAAAGCCAGGAGACCATCATTCTCTGGTTTTGTGATGAGATGATAGGCTTCAAAAATCTATCCAACCAGGGCACACCAGTAGGAAGATGTGTAGGACCTCAACATCACACTAAGTTCCAAATAAGGACTGAGCCACAGGGAGTACTGCTGGGTGGGAAGTTTTGGCTATTCTGACATTTTAAAACAAAACCCTATTTTTTGCTTAAATACCACATGACACTAGGAAAGGCCTGAAAACTGGGGACATTTTTCCCCTCGCTCCATCACGTTGTTTAAGGAAGGACTCCATGGCACACAGTGAAGCAACAAACTGATGATCAAACTCCTCTCCTTTCTCACACTGTAAATATCATTTTCCTCGGTATTGACCTAGCTCTTTGGGTTGAAAATAAGACTATTATTTGAAAAGGAAAAGCAAAATAAAAGAAGACAACTCAGGCTCACCTGGGAGCAGGAGTTAGTATGTTACTTACCTGAAGGTAACAGGCTTGCTCTGCGAGCTTTCTGTGGCCCCCTTCCTGATGGGAGAACTCTGCTTTAATTAGGTGAGCTGGACAGAGGGCTCCCCAGAATCCTGACTCTCATCTTAACTGCCACGAGGAACCTGGTGGCTAGCCTTGAGCGCTGCCTGAAGAGGTGACACTTAAAAGTGAAAGCTGGAAGCCGCCTTTCCTTTTTTCAAGTCCTGAGTCCTACTTCTTTTTCTTCAAATCTGATTAAAGTATTCCTTCTATTATGCCTTTCCAGAAGGAGGGTCACTAGGAAATCATAATAAGACTACTGGAATCATTTCCACTCCAACAGACTGGATATTAATGAAGGCTTATTCTTGCAATTGAAGAAAGGAACTAATTCATTATGAAAATGGATAACACACATGCATGCTTATCAACCGCCCGTAACATAAATATTTTCATGTGAAAGCTGTGTTTTTATATCCCAAAATTATTTCCAGCATTTGGCACGGAACCAAGGCAATTCAGAATCATTGCCATTTATAGCAAAGTTTAGGAGAGTCATGGGGCACACACAAAAAAAGTATACTTGCTCAGCACTTTAAGGCCATGGGGCCAATCAGAATGTCTGTGCAGGAAGGGACTCTGTCTAACTGATATACCAAGCTCTGTGAAAGTGAAAGTCTACATGTTTCCACGGGTATAGCAGGCAAAGCACTAAGACAGCACCGCGGGCAACATAAAATTAGTTTCAGAGAAGACACACATCAACTCCTAAAACTAGGATACCCTCTGATAGACACGCCTAGCTTGTCACTTCACTTGGGGGCACCTGAAGACCAGATGTGACAAAGGAGCAAACTAAAGTCAGGCAGGAGGGTGAACCCCACCTGTATTTGAGAAAACATCTATCTCCCTGGTAGAGACCATTAAGTGGTGGATCCAGAAAACTCCTTTCTCCATCCAACTGAGTTTAAGAAGAAAGTTTTAAATAAAAAAGAAACTTAAGAAGAAAGTTTTAAATAAAAATAAATTAGAAAAATCATGTAATTCAGTGTGGTAACACTGAATTGTTCTTATAAAATCAATTACCATTCCTGCTGTCAGGATCTCAGGAGCTGGATGCAAGACAAAAAAAAAGTACACATGACAGCTGCCACATTGTACAAAAACGATCTACTGGTGATACACACTCCAGGTGCCATGGAAGCGCAAAGGAGAGGAGACAGGAAGGGACTTTTCCTGCAGGCCCTTGAAAATAAGGAAGAGACTCTAATCAGAACCTTACAAGTTCTGATGACAATAAAGCCATTATTCTTCTCCACTCTACTCACTATGACAGAGGCCTGGGTTTTAAAAAAATTTGTTCTGAAAATACAGCATTCACTTTTTCGGAATCTCCTCTGCCCTACTTTTACCCAAAAAGGGTAAAAGAAAAAACTTCCAGGGGCACCTGGGTGGCTCAGTGGTTGAGCATGTGCCCTTGGCTCAGGGCGTGATCCTGGGGTCCTGGGATCAAGTCCCGCATTGGGCTCCCCATTGGGAGCCTGCTTCTCCCTCTGCCTGTGTCTCTGCCTCTCTCTATCTCTCATTAAAATAAATCTTTAAAAAAAAAAAAGAAAGAAAAGAAGAAAAGAAAAGAAGAAAAGAAAAGAAAAGAAAGGAAAAGAAAAGAAAAGAAAAGAAAAGAAAAGAAAAGAAAAGAAAAGAAAAGAAAAGAAAAATAGCCTCCAAACTTTTTGCCAAACTCCCAGTTTGTAGGAAATAAATGAAGGACTCCAAGGGAAACAATCCATCAGAAACATCCTCAATGTGAGGCATTCTCCAAGGCAGGCAGCCTGGTCTCTTTCAAAAGTCAATATCATACAGAAAATATAAGAGGATGTTCTAGATTCTAGAATAAAGGGTCATAACATTATTGCAAAGCAACAAACACTGACTGGCTCTTAGTTCAGGGGAAAAAAATGCAGTCATAAAAGTCATTTTGGAGGCAACTGGAGAAATCTGATAATGAACTGAATATCAGATGTCATGAAAAATTAATTTTCATATTTTGAGATTTTATTGTGGTTATATAGATTGTCCTTTTTTAGAAGACAGATGTTTAAGAAAGTAGGGAATACACATCATATTTGCTTACCCCAATTTGCTCAAATTGGTCAGCAATATGCACAGTATATGTATATACCCTCACATCCATACAAACACCTCCCCACACACACACACACATGCAAAGCAAATGCAGCACAATGCTAAGGAATGAATCTAGGCAGTACCTACGTAGATGTTCAGTGTACTATTATTTCTTTTTAAAATTCATTAATTAAATTCTGAGAGAGAGAGAGCACACGTGTACATGTGCACACATGGTGGGGGGCAGGAGAAGGCAAGAGAGGACCCCAGCAGGCTCCACGCTAAGCATGGAGCACGAGGTGGGGCTTGATCTCACCAATAACCCTGCGATCATGACTTGAGCCAAAATCAAGAGTCGGATCCTTACCTGACAGCCACCCAGGCACCCCTGTGTACTATTCTTTCAATATCTCTGTTTGAACGTTTTTATAGTAAAAAGATAGGTGGGGAGCTGGGGGAGAAATGCTGCTAAGACCTTACACAAGTCAAAATAAAGTAAATACGTCTATAGGGAAACTCAAAAGAGTGAAACTCAAAAAAGGAAAGTTCTGTATTATTTATCATGTAACCAGCAGAGAGATGTGTAATCAGATGAATAGGTTACTGATTTATCTCTGAAAACTGCTACCACTTTCAGTCTCTCAGATTTGTGGGAGTTTCTACTATAATCTATCCCAGATTTACCATGCAAATAAAAAACATTTTATAACTTAATATGATAATGGAACTGTACGGTTCTGGTTTTCACACTTTGATGCACAGCATGTTGTAAATATAAATGTTCCAAGGTAAGTCAGCCACGAAAGATCAAATAACTTGACATTCACAATTCTCTATCAGAGATACGTGGCTGGATTTATGTAAATTTGTGCATTCCTTTGATTTTTCTCATGTTAAATTGTATTTAAATATCCCCATAATGCTAATAATCACAGCCTCACCATCTCTGAAATACTCTGTGGTACTGAAAATGAAATGGAAACCCTAAAATTAATTTCAGCAATTGAGAAGAGGAAGCAGAGAGATTATTAACTTCATACATTGTGAGGAATAACATGATACACAGATTTTCACCTTTTCTCACAGCTCCCTACCCTAACCTATACTAAGACTGTGATTTCGAGTGAATTCTGTCACAGATGCCCCAAGAAAGGGCAGATCTGTTTCAACTTTTCAACCACAAAGCTGGTGGCATTTAATGACATTCATCTCTAAAAGCTTGTTATGAAACCACCACTGAAACAATAAGCCACACTAATGCCCCCTTACCTGTGGGGGGATACCTTCCAAGTCCTCCAGTGGATGTCTGAAACCACAAATAGTACTGAACCCTGGATATACTGAGTTTTTTTCCTAGACGTACACACCTGTGATAAGGTTTAACTTCTAAATCAGACACAGTAAGAAATGAAGAGCAATAACTGAGAATGAAACAGAACAATTACAACAATACACTGTAATAAAAGTCATGAGCGTGTGTTCGCTCTTCTCAGAAGATCTTACTGTATATACTCATCCTTCTTGTGATGCAGTGAGGCGATAAAATGCCTATACGATGAGGTGACACGGGGTGGACGACGTAGGCACAGCGACACGGCGTTAGGCTGCTACTGACCTCCTGACAGTGTGTCACAGGGAGGATCGTCTGCCTCTGGAGCGTGGTATGCTGGCGGCTGATACCACGGAGAAAGCACAACTGCAGATAAGGGAGGACGACTGAACTCTGAAATTTGCCTCTAATTCCTGGCTAATAAATGTCACTAAAGGAAAAGAACAAGAGCCTTTACTAGGAGACCCATTCATAAATCAGGGACAATCTAAAATTTAATTTGTGTCAAACATCTCCTCTCAGGCACCCACACAATATGTTCCAACATCCTTATTAATTTTCTTCTGACCCTTCTTCTAAAATGCCTCTCCTGTACTCCAAGGTTATCAGGAGTGTCCTCAAGGGCTGTCCAATCTGCCTTCATTCATCAACGCCAAAAATCAATTATCAAGCCTCAGTATTTTTTCACTTAATCAGTAAAACAGTCTGCACACTCTATTCACGACGCAACCTATCAGGCCTGTGCAGGAGGCATAACTTTGTGTTTTCTCTACCGAAATTTGCCCTTCCACAACTACAGAAAGTGGGGCACATAAATAAAGTCAAGAACAAAGATGGCGCCCAAGGCCATGGCTCCACCCTTCTCTAGAATCAGGGCGGATGGAAATGAGCTTTAACCTTCAGCAAGCAGAGTGCTGAGGGTGCTGTTGTTAGAAGACTTACAATGCCATAGACATGGCCAACAAGCACATGAGAAAATGCTCCGCATCACTGGCCATCAGGGAAATACAAATCAAAACCACAATGAGATCCCACCTCACACCAGTGAGAATGGGGAAAATTAACAAGGCAGGACACAACAGATGTTGGAGAGGCTGTGGAGAAAGGGGAACCCTCTTGCCTTGTTGGTGGGAATGTGACCTGGTGCAGCCACTCTGGAAAACTGTGTGGAGGTTCCTCAATGAGTTCAAAATAGACCTGCCCTACGACCCAGCAATTGCACTGCTGGGGATTTACCCCAAAGATGCAGATGAAGTGAAATGCCGGGACACCTGCACCCCAGTGTTCACAGCAGCAATGTCCACAATAGCCAAACTGTGGAAGGAGCTCGGTGTCCATCGAAGGATGAATGGATAAAGAAGCTGTGTTCTGTGTATACAATGGAATATTCCTCAGCCATTAGAAACCAAATACCCACCATTTGCTTCGACGTGGAGGGACCTGGAGGGTATTATGCTGAGTGAAATAAGTCAATCGGAGAAGGACAAACATTATATGGTCTCATTCATTTGGGGAATATAAAAAATAGTGAAAGGGAATAAAGGGGAAAGGAGAAAGAATAAGTGGGAAATATCAGAAAGGGAGACAGAACATAAAGACTCCTAACTCTGGGAAACGAACTAGGGGGGGTGGAAGGGGAGGTGGGTGGGGGGTGGGGTGACTGGGTGATGGGCACTGAGGGCAGCACTTGATGGGATGAGCACTAGGTGTTATTCTATATGTTGGCAAATTGAACACCAATAAAAATTTTAAAAAAAAGAAGACTTACAATGCAAACGACTTGGATTGGTAAAGAAAAGTCTAGACTTATGAGCTTCTACTCATATCTGTCACAGGAGCTGTTTGATCCTTAGCAAACCACACACACATCTCAAGGGCCTCGGCGAGAAGAGATGACTGGGGTCTTTCGAGGCCTACTCTTCAATTTCCTGATCAAGATACTGAGACCCAAGGAGAATCACTGTCCCTCCTCTTTTGAAGCTGAAACAAAATCCTAGACAACTGGAACCACATCTACACAAAACATCTAACAGTCCTTTCTGCTCAGGGAGATAGGATGCTAGGGGAGAGCTGCTGGTGAGGACAAAAGACACAGGACGCTGGCCTAATCCCTGACGCTTACTACTGCAGCACCAGCACAGTTCCTGAAAGCTAGGGAAGGAAGGAAGCCAATCAAAGCTGGCTGAAAGAACAAACAAATGAGTGAAGTTGTCCTCAGCCTTGCTGGGGCTCTTCCCAGCCGCCAACCACATGTGACAGGCAGCCCTGGACCCCATGTGTGGCCTTTCCTAAGGCTCCCCAAGCAACAAATACCACACTGAATTTAGCAAAATGTGCCATCTCTGCGGTCCTACCCACTGGTCTTTCTCCTGTCTGTCATTTTCTTCCCCTCCCTTTAGTTTTACAATCATTTTTTTTGTATCTCCTATAGGTCAAGCTATTTCTAGATGCTAGGCTACCAATACACACGTTAACCTAGCGCGAGGGCCTGTGAAAAGAATGCATGATGCTTTTAGGGCTTCAAGACTCAAAATGAAAAGTAAAAATAAATTTTAAAGTGTATTCCCCCCCCCCCCAGTACTGGCCTGGGGAGTTCTCCTAATTGAGAAAACTCTAAAAACAGACACCTGCGAAGCACAACCAAATCTGAATGTATGGTTTAAATTTATAAAGGGGGAAAAAAAAAACATTTACAAAGACTTAAACCACAGTCTCTGTGGTTTGTTCTTCAGCTGGAAAGGATTTCTTAGCACTGCAATTACATTTATCATACCAGTGTCCTAGGAGGGGGAAATGACAATGTTCATTCTTATCCCCAGTAAATCCAGTTACAACAACAACAAAAAAAGATGTAACCTAAAGAATGAAGATTATTTGAGTGAATGATCCATATGTCGGTAAAGCATATTCAGGGAAACTAAAACTAATTTTAGATTGTGCTGGTTACTACAACATGGTTGCAAATTACAGAAATGCTGCACGTGTTCTTATGAGTAGCAGAAGTACAAGTGCTTTTAAAACTGCTTTTAAAACATCTTACTTAAAAAGTAGATTCAAAATGTTTTGGACTGGGGATGTCTGGGAGGCTCAGTGGTTGAGCATCCGCCTTCGGCTCAGGGTGTGATCCCAGGGTCCTGGGATCGAGTCCCGCACCGGGCTCCCCACAGGGAGCCTGCTTCTCCCTCTGCCTGTGTCTCTGCCTCTCTCTCCAAGTGTCTCTCAGGAATAAATAAATAAAATCTTTAAGAAAATGTTTTCAACTATATGTCAGAAATTGTACCAAGTTGTTCCTACTCATTTAGTTCTAAAACCTTTCTAATAATAAGAGAAAAAGACACCCGTTCGTTGTAAGAGCTGGAAATGTTTCTAGTTACTGATGAAAACTGCAGTTCTCTTACAGAACTACTTCTTCTCAATGTCACTATTACCCCATAAATTTCCCTTTTCTTTTCAGTAGTGAAGCAAATTGAGAATTCTCTGCTCTTTCATTGCCTCGTTGTTGTGGAGGCAGTTTGGGGAGAAACTTTTATAGCAGACCAAAATATACTTGCCCATCAGTTCCCAATTGACACACAAATTCCACCCATACTTTACATATAGCTTCATCTCAGGACGATCCACTTCTTTTCACAGTAAGTGGTACTTCATAAAACACTATTAAATAGATACCATGTGGTTTCTGACTATAAAATTGTCACCAGACTGAAATGCCATGTTAAAACTAAGAAATAAAATGCTAGGAAGTTCAGAGCATTTAGGAAGAAATCCAAGGGACAAAGTCTCAAAGGACAGAAGCACACAGAGGCACAGTCAAGCAGCCTAACGGGAGGAACGCAGGCTGCAGGGACCCGCAGAGTTCCTATGGTGGCCGAGGGGACTCTGCAGCATCCTCAGAAAGAAAAGAATGGGCACCTCTGTTGTAGAGGTGTATCAGCAACACAGTCTAGACAGCTGGGCAGATCTGATTCGGGAGATCTGGGTTGGGGGGAGCCTGGGCCCGCCTCTCCCTGTGAGCTCCCAGGTGATGCTGGAACTGCTGGTCCAAGGACCCACCATACCTCGGTGGGGCAAAATCTTAAATAAATTTGTGAAAAAATGAGACTAACGCAGCACGCTGTGGGACGAAATGAGGCTATGTGTGCAAGGAAATTTAGGTTGCCTGGAAGAAAGCCACTCTGTAACTAAAATTACAATTACCCCAGTGGTAAACTGAACAGACCATAATTTAAATGTCTTAATTATCCTTATGTTTTTTTAAGTCCCGTTGCCTAGAATTTCAGAGTCGTACAAACTTTGGATAAAGTCACAGACAGATTAATTTTTTTTTTACTAACAAATGCAATGTTTATCTAATCTCACGCGGTCTTTCTGAGAGTTAACATGAATTTCTAATAAAAGGCATGTGTTTCCCCTGAGATATTGGAAATTGGTTACCATAGTTTCTACATTTCTTCTTTCTTGTTTAGGCTAAACATTGGTTTCTTCAATTATCCTTTGACTAATAAGGCTTTGTTTTGTTTTGTTTTGAAGTAGGCTTTAAGCCCAGTGTGGATCCCAACGTGGGGGCTTGAACTCACGACCCTGAGATCAAAAGTTGGATGCTGGGCAGCCCGGGTGGCTCAGTGGTTTAGCGTCACCTTCAGCCCAGGGCATGTTCCTGGAGACCCGGGATCGAGTCCCACGTCGGGCTCCCTGCATGGAGCCTGCTTCTCCCTCTGCCTATGTCTCTGCCTCTCTCTCTCCCTCTGTGTCTCTCATGAATAAATAAATAAAATCTTTAAAAAAGAAAGTTGGATGCTTAACAGACTGAGCCACCCAGGCACCCCTGATTAATAAGACTTTGATTCCACTGTTTTAGTTGGTTGCTCTACTTAAAAACTCAGTGTATAGGTCTACATGTATCACCCTCTTCTTTACTATTTACTATTTCTTTACTATTAAAAATCTATAAAATAACAACGAATAGAAACATAATAATATTAGTTTGCATTTCCTGGATGTTTAGTACCTGTCAAATACTGAGCTTTAGGTGGATTCTTCCTTTAAATCTCCCAGCATCTTTTTCACATCCCCATTTTGCATTATAGGAAAATAGGGCCCAAAAAGATTAAGGAACTTGCCTGAGGCCACATAGCTAGCTAATGGCCAGGTCAGGATCTGTCTAAGAAGAAGAAGAAACTTCAAAGGTCAGGTCCTTAACTACTATTTATATCATCTCCAAAAAAAATACCCAGAAAATATTCTTCTCTATAAAGGGAAAATGCACTATGTAAAAAATCACTTTCTTGACTCCATGCAGCTTAAAAATCTTGGTTTGTTTATATATATATATATATTTATATATATATATTTACATATTTACATATTTTATATATATATATATATATATATATATATCGGTTGAAATGTTAATAAGTAACACAAATAAAAGGAAAAAAATAAAGTCAAAAGTTTGTAGGAATCCAGGGATGCCTGGGTGGCTCAGTCGTAAAGCACCTTCCATTCAAGTAATGATCTCAGGATCCTGGGATCAAATCCTGCATCCGGCTCCTGACTCAGCGGGGAGCCTGCTTCTCCTCCTGCCTGCCTCTCTCCCTGCTTGTGCGCTTGCACACTCGCTCTCTCTCTCTCTCTCTAACAAATAAATACATAGAATAAAATCTAAAAGTTTATAGGAATCCAGTCAGATCAAATCACATCGCGAACACCTGCTCTATGAAACAGAAGAGAAACCTAGGGGGGGTTCATGACCTTGAGTTGCCTAGAATCTAAAAACTGGATGTCCTGCCCAGAAGCGGGTACTGACAGTTACACGTGCAGCCAGGAATCCGAAGCCACTTTTGGAGCCAAAAGCTCACGAGTGGCTTCTGATTTAGAAGCTTTCCATATGGAAGAGTGGAAGGTAGGTGAGAGACACAGAAGGTGGACAAAACTACCCTCCCCTATCCCCAACCAAGACCTCCAGCGCATGATATAAATCACTGACTTAATTTGGCAATAAAAATGTCCTGGTACAGCGAAATCAATCCATTCTTTCGCATTTGGCCAGGAGTCTCACTGGCTGTGTTTCTTTAGCATCCAGAAAAGAGCAGAATATTAGTGCTTTTTAACTTAGCTGGTGGAGGAGGGGCACAGGGTTACAGCAAACGTCACCAACACCTTTAAAACAGAGGAAGCTACTAGAATGGACTTGCCTCTGTAGCTGTCAGAATGAAAGGCCAAAGGTGAGACTTGATAGACTTTTAAAAGATAAAGAAGAGCTTTGTGATTTTATGACGTTCAGTCTTTGGAGAATCTGTAGCAGGATATTCCTTGAGATCGCCGCGAACAGACACGCTGGATGCTTCTGGCTTTGATCAACACGGATTTCTTGGGAATATATTTTTGAGAAATGTCTTAGGTTCCCAGCTCCACCCTTGACTAAACGAAACTGTCGTTTGTTTTCTTTCTGAGACAGCGAGTCTCTGCGGGGTGAGCTGTTGGGAGAGCTGGGGTAGAGGGTAGAGCCTTTCTCCCTGAGCCCGACCACCTTGGTGAAGGCCTTGACATCACTGACCGTCTAATTCCATTGCACACCACCACGCTCATCCCCCCGTTAGCACATCTAACAGAGCTCAGAAGCAATCTCTGGGCCCCTAGAAAGATGAAATGATAGAAAAGATGAGAGCAACAACTGTTCTCCCATTGGTGGAAAAGCCTGGTAACGAGGGTCCTTTGTGTCCTACAACACACTCGGATGTTTAGAACTGCTGGGGTCCCGTGAAATGAGCAGCTTTTTGCTCAGACCCTCCACTTTCTTAAAAAAAAAAAAATTTTTTTAATTATGATTTCTTTAGGATTGTATAAAGGAAGGGCAACCACATTGTGGGAAGGAGGAGAAAACAAAAAGGAGTACGTGGGCATGAAAGGGTGGCAGGAGGGTGGGTGGAAAACTCTGAAGGGCTAAGCGGCCCTCGGTGGTGATTTCTGCCCTCCGCGTTGTTCAGTGCAGGGGAACAGAGAAGGGCATAGACTGGGGTCCCTGAAAGGGCCGCTGCACCCCCGTAGAACTGCCCATTCTTGGGTGCTTCAGATTGCTCGCATCTAATACGGGAATGATCCCGAGAGTACCTTGCCTTGTGGGACTTCCGTGAGGCTCGGGTGAACTAACAAACCCCCTGTGCCTGGAGCCCGGCGTGGCACGGGCATGCGTTTGGGGGGTGCAGCAAGTCTCACCACACCGCCCTCGCTCAGTTCCCATCCCCAGATCCTGTGGGCCCACTGCCTCCACCCCAACTCCCAGATCCCTTTGGTGTTACTGCTGTTTTGCCATTTATTTCTGTCCCTGGCCCCCCAGCCCCTCCACACCTCCCTTTAAGCCCTTTCCTATGACGCTCCTGGCTCAGTCAGTGCTGTATTCCACAAGGGTTGGGGGGCAGGGGGTGAGAGGCAGGAGGCAAAAGCTCCCTAGCTGCAGTGGGGTCCATTAAGGCAATGAAAGAGACAAGGAGGCCGAAGGACCCACCAAAACCCCACCTGCAAGTTTCTAAACGTCAGGAAGGAGATGGCACACGAACCCACTCGCCAGCACAACAGCGCCACGGGGGGGGGTGTTTTACTTGATTGCATTAATCTCGTGAATGCCAGACCCACTGGCAAAGCAATCTAGAAGCTCAGTCAGTGATCCATGTATTAACAAAAGGAGAAGTTCCAGCTGTACACTTCAGTATCTGAGGCATCACTATACTGCTACTGCTGCTGCTAGTAATAATAATAATAATTAATAATAATAATAATAATAATAATAATAATGAAGGCCTAACGTCAGCCCTTGTGCACAAATTCTCTTTCCTAGAGCTTCATTAGAAATGACCCAGCATGGCTCAGCGGTTTGGCACCTGCTTTCAGCCCAGGGCGTGATGCTGGGGTCCCAGGATTGAGTCCCGCGTGGGGCTCCCTGCATGGAGCCTGCTTCTCCCTCTTCCTGTGTCTCTGCCTCTCTCTCTCTCTCTCTCTCATGAATAAATAAATAAATAATTTTAAAAAAAAAAAAAGAAAGAAATGACCCAGCACTGGAAACTGGAATTTTTACCAATTCCCTTGTGCTCTGCTCCTCTTTGGTAGAACGAGCTTTGGCCCTAAAGCTCGGTCCTTTCCAATGTCACTGAAATGCGTTTAAGCCCTCCGATCTTGGTCCACTGCGTGTCAGAGATGTTTCTCTGGCGACATTAGGTCCCATCATCATGTCTGCACTAATTAATCCACATCTTAACAGCATCGATAATGGCAAAAAAAAAAAAAAAAAAAAAAAAAGGAAGGCACTCTCCTCTTGGTCTCACAAACGAGCTCGTCTTCCAAGCCAGGCTGCAAATATAAATTCACAGGTCATTTATCAATCTTACAGATTTGTCCCAGATCAAAAAGTAAGTGTCCCCAGTTCCAATGTCAGTGCCTCTGGAGCACAAAGCAGTGTGCACTACCCCTACGTGCTGGCATTACAACACAGCACAGAACCCTTTATGTTTTGCTATCGTTATTTCAACTTCTGTTTAAGGTGCAAGGGGCAAATTACACTCTGTAGGATTTCATATCCCATTCTGATAATAGAGGATTCCAGTAAGAAGGTAAGAAAGGGGCCCTATAAGAAAAAGTAAAATAACCAGTGCTCTTTTTATTAGTTTACATTTTTAGATACATCCATAGTCAGGTTATACTTTGATTACAGGTGATAGAAGTCATTTTAAAACTCTCTCTTGGGGATCCCTGGGTGGCTCAGCGGTTTGGCGCCTGCCTTCAGCCCAGGGTGTGATCCTGGAGTCCTGGGATCGAGTCCCACATCAGGATCCCCGCATGGAGCCTGCTTCTCCCTCTGCCTGTGTCTCTGCCTCTCTCCCTCTGTGTCTCTCATGAATAAATAAATAAAATCTTTTAAGAGATTAATTAATTAAAATAAAATAAATAAAATAAAATAATAAAATAAAATAAAATAAAAGTTGGAGACTAAGAAGAGGCACCTGGATGGCTCAGTCGGTTAAGCGGACGACTCTTGGTGTCCTCTCAGGGTTGTGAGATCAAGCCCCGCGCTCGGCACGGAGTCTGCTTGAGATTCTCAATCCCTCCCTCTGTCATCCCCACTTGTGCCCTCTCTCCTTCTCACTCTAAAATAAATAAATAAATCTTAAAAAAAAAAATGGGAGACAGGAGGACGGGAGTCTAAGAAAGGAACAAATGCCATTAAAAAATAATAATAATAAAAAGCCGTGGGCTAGTAACGTTCAGGCCAAAATGCTTCAAGAGCTTCCCCTGTCCCACACCCCACTTGCCTGAGGGGTTTCAGCCCAGGAAGCCAGTCTCCAGACCTGCCTTTCTGAGGGATGGACCCATTACACAGCAAACTACACAACGTTGTATTATTTCGATGTTCACATGGCTCAGGTACATCAGGACAAAGTGGGCAGCTGCCTTTCAATGAGTCTGCAGAAAAACGGACTCTGAAAGGCATGAAGGTGGTGAAAAGTGGTAAGGTAATTCAGGGAAGAAACTAAAGGGTATTTACTCTGTTGTGATCATGGAGGTGTTATCACCTCTTTATTGTTCACATCATCAGGTCGATAGTGAACTCCCCAAAAAAGGAGCCAGCTTTATCCTCTATTCAACTCAGCCGGGAAAAGTGATTAACACAGAGAAAGATCATCTTCTTTTTTTCTCCCCCTCACTAGTGACAAAGTGAGCATATACAGAATCACCATTCCCAACAGAGAAAAAATAAGCATGGGCCTAAAAAGACACAGCGCATTATCAATCCACCTAATATTAGTGTCTCGTTCTGCAGGGTTCTAAAAAGCCACCTTTCACTATGATTCCTATTTCTCTGATGAGTTAAAAAAAAAAAAAAAAAAAAAAAAAAGATCACGGATGACAAGCGACGGTCCAGGCTAGAGTTAAGCTGTGTTCCATGGGTTCCTACCCAGGGGCGGTCCAGCCTGCAAGTGCTGCCCCATAATTAGACGCTGCTGTCAAGCACATGACGACACTCCTGCTCGGCTGAGTCAGCTGAACCAGGTTTCAAAAGAACAGTCCTTTGGCCTATTTTGGTTTTATTCCAAGGTCTACATATAAATTCCAACAGACGCAGCCCCTGCCCTGCCCACAGCACGCCCCCCACCCACACACCTGGGAAAATCATGCTCTGCAGGAGGCAGTGAGCTGCTTTCGGCGGCATATGGTTTTCCCTGCAGAGCTGGGGAAGGCAGTGTGGCCCCTATCAGTTAAAACCATCAACAACCCTAAGAGAAGGCCAACCTCTGCTCCCCCCGGGAGACCTCCCCCACAGCGTGCTCCCCTGTCCTTTCAGCAGGAGGGCCACGGCCCTGCTTCCACCTGCTTCCACCTCCATCTAACTGCATCTAACGCAGGTGTGGCCCAATCCGACCCAGTGACTCCGAGGGGTCCCGCAGCCCAGCCACCACCCCATTTCAGTGCTCAGCCGAGTCCCCAGGACCCAGCACAGTCATTTTGGAGGAGATTAAGAGATCTGAAAACCAAGGAGAAAGACAACGGTTCTTCCGGCTGCAACGCTGGTTCTTACGGTCCAGAAAGGCGATCAGAATGCAGCCAATTGTTAATCAGAGGAGACAAAGACTCTTTTACTGTTTGTACATGAACCAGGCTCCAGTCTTCATATTTTCCTCCCCATTTTAATGAGATCCTCCAGCTGCTACTAATGTGTCATCCTTTTTGCCTCGGCGATGCCCTAAAAACAGCAGTGTTTACACAAGGTGGCACCCATGCCTGGGAACTGTCGGGGAAGCAGGGCCATTGTCTGCACGGGAAGCTTCTGAGGCCGGGCACAGTGGTATGATGTCATGGAGACTTTTATGCTACGTGGGCGCCACAGAGCACACATCCTTTCTGTTCTTCCAAATTAAACACAGACAGCTATGGTTCAATTTGATTTTTTTTAAAGCCAACCGCAGCCGGGAGATTGGAAGTTAAGGCTTCCTCTCCACACCTCGTGCATCTCACTGCTGGAGGAGGATTCCGAGGGATACCGCATGTGCATGTGGTTATAAAGGGATGGAATAAAAAGACTTGGGTTTGTATTTCAGCCTAAGGCAGAGACTCCATCTCTGGAAACAAAAAGCAAAGCTATTGGGGGCCGTGGCGGGGGGAGTGGGGTTCCCTTTCCCGCCTCCACCCTGCTGCATCCACAAAGGCTATGCCCTGGGGCAAGACGGAGGAGGCACCCAGAGCTCTTGGTCTCCCACCAACCCTAACCGTCAGCAGCCTGGAGGGTGGGGAGAGCTCAGAACTACCACCTGACATCAGCCCAGGATGTGATTTCCTTTTGCTCCTTCCTTGCTTTCTTGCTGTTTCTTTTCTTCTGCTTCTGCCTTTAGAGATGCCAGGAAACAGCTCCCTGGTGATAAAGAAACTGCTTGCAGCAGCACTTTGCCGTAAGGACCCCAAAACCTTCTCTCACTCATTTCACCAAAGCTGGCTGCTGTGCTGCCATCCATCAGAACGCAGTCATCTTATTCATTCACTTTCAACATTACTGGGTATTCATTCTGGTCGGCGGAATTTTGAGATGGCCCCCAAGATATCTGTTCCCCTCACCCCGTCGTCTACACCCTGTATAAGCCTCTTCCCTTGACTGCGATTACGATGGGATGTCATCACTCCCATAATTACGTTACCTTACACAGAAGGAGGCTTTTGCAACAGTAATTAAGTTCCCCAACTGGTTGACTGTGAGTTCATAAACAGAGGCCCGACTTCACCAGGCAATGCTTTTTTCAAGAAGGACTGGAACTGGGACCCTCTCTTAAAGAAAAAAAAATCTATGGGTTCTATGATTTCTACAGCCACAAGGAACTGAATTCTGGCAAGAGTCTCCTGAACTTGGACGAGGACTCAGCCTCAGATAAGAGCAGCCCTAGCCAACACCTTGATGACAGTCTTGTGAGACCCGAGTCAGATGACCGCCAAGCGGTGCCCTTAACTCCTGGCCCAGGGAAACTGGGAACAATAAGTGTTACGTTGCTTTAAGTAACTACGTTTTTTTTTGGTGGCGGTGTCTTTTTTTTTTTTTTTTTGTGGCGGTTTCTTATGAAGCAATGGAACACTAACACAAATGCCTAGGGCTGTGCTGGGATGCTGAGGACAGAGAAGTAAAGAACATAATACAACGAATGTCGCAATAATAAAGGGAAAGTACAAAATTCCATGGGACCATGAGGGAGCCTCTACTTCTGGCTGGTGTGCATGTTGGGGAGGGGGGGAGGTCATGCTGAGAACATCCAAAGAGAAGCAGCATGCTCCCCAATTTTTCAAGGGGCACCAAATTTGACCACATTTAAAACTCAAAACCTTGGGCACCTGGGTGGCCCCATGATGGAGCATCTGCCTTCAACTCAGGTCATGACCCCGGGGTCCCGGGATCGAGTCCTGTGTCGGGCTCCCTGCATGGAGCCTGCTTCTCCCTCTGCCTGTGTCTCTGCCTCTGTGTGTGTGTGTGCGTGTGTGTGTGTGTGTGTGTGTGTGTCTCAGGAATAAATAAATAAAACCTTTAAAAAAACAAAAACAAAACAAACATGCTGCTATGCGTGAGAACCTCACTACAAGTGCCTTTCAGTTCTTGTTTCTCTGGCTTAGGGAGACATGACATGAACACAAGGCCCATGGCAAATGTCTACTCCAGATGGATTTCCCTTGGTCACCAGCACGCCTCAAAGCTGCCACTTTCTTTGGCCATCATCAGCATATGCCTCAGGAATGCCGACTAAGTCCAATGTCTGTCCAGGCTGAACACAGGACGCAAACCCACTGCCAAAAATAAAAATGCATCCTAAAGTCAAATATTAGTTACTCTCAGATGATGTGCTGTTTTGTATCATTCCGGCCAGGGCTTTCCTCCTTCACTCCTGCTCATCATGTTCATTCCCTCTGAATTTCCCAAAGCCCTCCCTCCCTACTCTACCAGAGGCAGGAGCTCAAGGGCTCAGTAGCCAGCTTCATCTTTGGTTTCAGCCAAAAAGAGCTCCCTGCATGCATTTTGTGAAAAAGTCAAGCAGAAAGAATATATGATGTACTTCTATAAATCAAGCACGTTTCTGTGTCCCTCGATTCAGGTCAAATGGACCAAGGTGCACCCATCTCACAGCTTTTGGCTTTGCAGATTAATGTGATGGTGCCATGTCTCCTTCAACTCAGAGAACCTTCTGTGTGCAGAGTATAGGGAGGAAAAGCCCTCCAAGCATGGTTCTAGCACCCTAACCACAAGGCCGAGTAATAATGCTTTATTTAGATGGTGGGGTCCACACCTCACAGCTGTGTGAAGCTAAGCCACATGGTAGGCAACTCCACCAGAGTTTGGAGGGCATAGCTGAGCTTCAACTTCACCCCTCTAAGATCATTAACCTGCAGCAGAGGACACACTTCGTCGTGCAGGTGATGACGGGGTCGGGGTGGGGGGGAAGCAGCAGCACAGAGCCTCCCAGCAGTTCTAGGCTCCCTGAGGTCAGTCAGAGCCAGGAGCCTGTCAAGGATTTCCGCCTCAGACAAGAAGGTGGCTCTAGTCCATCGGGCATATTTTGGTTTGATCTTTTCAGTAATCTCACCCGCTTCCACTGGCCAAAAAGAACCTGTTATTCTAACAGTCAAAAAATGTACTTGTAAATATTTAATGTAAATCTCATCCCTAAAACTAACCAGAATCTTTTATCATTCCTGCTGCCAAAAAGAATTTTGCTGGCTGAATTTATCCAAACAAACAAGGAAAAGATGAAGAAAGGCCAATAAATATCCCAGACACCAAAATGGAAAAAAAAAAAAATTAATTCCAAGCAACCAAAGGTAAACAAGTGAGTGTTTATCATCACCAGTTTTAAGTTACTTGGTTGACTTTCTAAAATCTTTTAAATCGTTGGCGTTTGTTTGCCTTCCTTTTAAAAACTTTAGGACACGCACAAAATTGGTTTATATGTTTGAGGAGACGAAATAGTTGCAATAGAAACGCTTTAAAAAGCAGGAAGGGGGACCCATAAGTATTTTAAGTCTTCAAATGGATGAAGAGAAGAAGGTGCCCCATTGATCCATCAACCATACGAGGTCAGAAAATGCCACTACCCCCTGCCACCCAGAAGAGCCTCCCCTGGTTCTTTCCCTGCGTGTCACTCATCACCATTGGTCCAGCCTCTTCTCCACCAGACTAACTGGTGGCTTCATGAAGGCGGATACCACGCTCATTCTACGACTATATATGAAGCATCCAGCCTGGAGCCTGGCATTCATGGACTTGTCCACTTTATTCATTTGTTGAGCTCAAATATTTACTAAGATCCTACCATGGGCTAGACATGGCCATGGGAATGAGGAATACTAGTTACGAGAGAAAAAGAAGAACAAGGTGTCTATCAGCATTTGATGATGGAAGGAGAGATCGACAAAAAAGCAGCAAACAAAAAAGAAACTAATAATGATAGCTAACAGTTCCTGAGTGTTTCTCATAGGCCAGGCACTCTGTGTTTGTTCCTTAGACATTCAACTTCCAAAAGCCTTCTGAAATAGGTACTGGGTAGGGCTTTCCAAGTGACTTCTCCAAAGCCAATAGGCAGAAAAGGAGGAACCCCAACTTCGAATGCTGTGAACGCGGTTCGGAGCCACTGTGCACACCCCATCACCTGATCTTCAGGCCCACTACCTGAATAGCTACCATGGTTCTAAACCCCTTGGAATGTCACAGCAAAAAAGAGATGGAAGCCAGTGGCAGAGCCATGGTGATCCGGGCACTCTGGTATTTCGTTCTGGGAACGCTCTCAGATCATCCACATTCTAAGGGGCTCGACAGCCCTGGGAGATGACACACCTGGAGCACTTAGAGAAAACCCAGTGCCCACAGCCAGCGCTTCTCAAATACCCAGAGCACAAAAGACCACGTGTGGAAGACAGAGTTGGCGTCCATCACTCAAAAATCTGCACTTGAGCCTCTTCTGGCGCTCAGACTAACACGCATCGCTGTGAATACCACTGACAACTGTTCTCTTGGCATGTAGCATACTCAACAGAAACGCTCTGCAGAGAGGAATGAGAGTGGAGGACAAATTCCAAGATCCAGGAACCAGACCCGATGCAGACCTGTCTTCCCATCGCCCTAGGTAAGCACCATTAGCTTATAATTCTGTCCCTGAGAAAGGTGATAAGAGGTGGGGAAGCAGGCTGACCAGAGTAGGCTAACAACACAGCAACCTAAAACTTTGAACAGAAATCCTAAGTCATCTTCTCCCATCTTTTAACTTTTAATTTTAATATTAGACATTCCTGCTCCACTATGGTACAAGTCAGGAAGGGCATAAAGTACATCTCCCAAGATAAACATGTTTTATCTGGGGTTGCCAGGCCATTCAAGACTCAATGCCACCCCATCTTTGCTCTTCTGTCGTCTCTTTTAAAAATCTAACTACTTTGTGGGTTCCACCCTTCCCTACTGGAAGAGGCCTTAGCTGCTCATGCTTCTCCAACAGAATAAGGGAATGTTTGTGCTTTTCAATCAACCTATAACTAATTGAAAAGTTTCACTAATATATAGCTAGGCCTTGGAGAGAATAAAAAAAGAAATAAAAGGCCCTGTTGAGAATTAAAGAAATATAGGTGGAGTTGCTCATGCACAGAGCCGTGCATCTCTAGGGGCAGAAAGACCTGGTTTAATTTTGATGTCTCCGCTTATCAGCTCTGTGACCCGGAACAAATTATTTAAATTGAGCCTCAGTGTTGGAGACCATAAATCGAATTTTTAGCACTGGTGTAAAAAATCATGTGAGGAAATGAGCTGACCTCCTCTCTGCCATGCCCTTAGTAAAGGCGCAGGAACATTAACATATCACTTTTCCTTTCTTTTCCAGCATCTTCAAGGAGTTTGCAAGGAGTCAGTAAAGAGTAAGATGTGACCCCTCAAGTCAACCTGGGTTTGAATCTGTTTCCCTGCTTAGGGCTTGGACATTTCTCTCTGAGCCTCGATTTTCTCATCTGCCAAATGAGGAGAAAACATATACTTATGTCCTGACATTGTTTGGAGAGGATTGGTTGAGAAAAGCCACCTGACATGCACAGCACAATACCTGACTCAATAGATAAGGCAATTATCATTCTTACTGTTATGAACTGGAAAGAAAGGGTAAAGTTAAAGAATAATTGAGGGACAACTGGATCAGACCTGTTTCAGACCCACCTGAACCACCTGTTTCAGACCCAAAGTCTGAGAAGTTCGGAAAGGACAGAGGTGCACAGGGAGTGGGGGGCTGGGATTGGGGCCATCCCAGAAGAGGCCAGAGGTAAGATTTGACAGGCACCGGAGTACTGGAGGGTTTTTTTTTTATTATTATTGTTTTGTTTTCTGTTTTTATTTTATTTGGCAAATGCAGAGAGGAGAGCAAAGGTATGATCAAAGGCAAAGTGGAGGCGCTTAACCCAGAACATATGGGGACAGCACAGGAAAAGGCAGCTGGAGCCCCAGGGGCCATGGGGAGGGTGTGAGGCAAAGCCAGTGGGATAAGCAGGGTGGCGCCAGATGCCAGAGGCCCATCAGCTCTGCCGGCAGGCAGCTGACCCGGGTGGGCAGGCAGGAGAGAGCGGCGGGAGGAGGCCGGCAGGGGCCGGGCACAGCTGTGACGCAGGACCTCCAAAGGGCAGGCCACCCCCAGTGCTACAGGCGACAGCCAGGGAAGAGCCACCGTGCTCTACGTCCTCCGGGAAAAGGTGGTTCTTTCTAAAGGACCATGTGCTTGGTGGGAAAGGCAAACGCTTTAGAGTCAGACAACTGAGATTCAAACCCTGGCTCCTCCGTTTCCCAGGTGGGGATCTCGGGTAAACTGCTTAATCTCGAGGAGCCTCAGTTCCTGTACTTGATGGCATTTCAGGTAAGTGACACCTACCCCACAGGCAGGTGAGCAGGATGGGAGTCTGTCTGCGTGGTGTCTGGTGCCCGAGAGGTGCGCAACCAAGGCCTGCTGGGCCTTGGGCCTCATAAACCAACATCATCATCCCAGTGGTCCTAGAAAACCTGACTCAGCAGTGTTTACCATCACTAAAATAAAATGCCACTTATAAGTAAATTAGAACAGTTTATTAGCATGACTATATAGACCATTAACAAGCAGTTTCAAAAGAGAGAAAATGGAGATCAAAGGATCTGTCCACTACGATAGAAATAATCAGTCTTCTAACAGTAGGCAATGATACAGCCGTAAAGCCCCAATTATTCTGGGCTTTAGAGCAGTCTGTCAATCAGGGATACAGAGCGAGCGTGCGGAGAACTAAAACAAATGTGGCAAATGGTCTACGTTCTAAGGTGCATAACGGGTCTACTTTACTAAGGTGTAACTTCTATACCAAATGTGCCCCCATTTTTAAGGGTATTTTTTGTCAGCGCTGACCGGCGCACACACCTGGCCACTCAACATTAACAATCAAGACGGACTTCCATCACACCTACTACCTCCCGTCCCCGCTTCCTGTCTGCTTTCCACGTCTGTGTTACTATCATCATTCAAATCATGCCTACAGTTTGCATAGGCTCCTTTCTAGGCTCTACTTCCAAATTTTTAAATGACTACTGCATTTGGTCCATGAAAACTAACAACGAATGCCAAACACCTTCCTGCAAGGGTTTCTTGGTGTGAGTGTTAAAAAGAGAAACTCGCCTAGCAGTGCCATTCCTTCAAAGGACAGCAGTATGGGAAGTAGACAGAGATGGCCAGGATAAGCTCTTCTGATTCTAGACCTGATCTGATACTAACTGGCGGGGGGTGGGGTGGGGGGTGGGAGGTGGGGGTGGGCAGGGTGATGTGCAAGTTACCTCGTTCGTCTCCATTTGAGTTTATTCTTAAAAGATGGTGTCTGTGGTTTCACGTGAGTGGAGCGACCATATGATTTATCATACAAATCAGGAGCTGCTATATGGTTCATCAAGCCAGGGCAAGAGGTATAAACCAGACTGGACTTAGCATGGTGCTACTTACGATCATCCTCTAAGAGCACATCTCGTGATGTCCACAGTGACCAAATGTTCTCTCCAAAAAAATGAAAGAGTGTTGCATGTCACAAGATATGTTTGAAAGCTGAGGTCTTTCATCCAAAACCGATGGGGCTCATCAACCCAATCTACCGTGTGGTATTAAGAGATTACAAACAAGGCTGCCCGGCTGCCAGAGGAGAGAAGGGGTCGGAGACACTGAAACTAAGAAACCACTTTAGAAAAGACCCAGGCTGCCTGATTATGCAAGCACTTAGCTGGGTTATCCTATCTTTGTCCCTCACTCTCTAAGGGGCAGACATTTGGGGCTCTATCAGGGCATATTACCTCAGAACTCCCACTGTGCAAATTTCATATTGAGAGACCAAGTCTTCATTAACATATCAAGGACTTTGGGGGTAGAAGGGGAGCAAAAGCAAGTCTTTACAGCCACCAGCTGAATTTCATAAAACAGATCAGGCTTAGCACATTAGCTCTCATAAAGTCACAGCACAGTGCCCTTTAAAGTGCTGCACAGATACAAGAAAGCATTACTTGTAAATATCTGAACAAACCACAGCTAGAATTTATTGCAAGACTATAACTACGGGAATGACTGGTACAACTAAAATTAACTTTGATTTATCCAGGCTTTCTAAAGACCAGGAAAGAAAAAAAAAAAGCATAATTGCCTAAAATTGCATGCAGACAGAGATTATCATCCACACCTCCAAGGGAACTGCACAAAGAGGTATCTATCTGCCTTCAATTGCACAATCAGATTCCTTTGAATTGGATCAATTTGCATCAACACAAAAAATTTTGGTTACTTAGCCATAAGCCGTGCTGCCATTTTAGCCAAAATGGGCTGCTGTTCAATCTCATTTGTAAGATTGCGAAAGCAATTAATTAATGTATTGGAGGATCTGTACGCAAAATAAAATACATTTTCAGAAATCAAATCAATGATTATTACTTAATAAAACAATTTACAGAATATAAATACTTGTACTACAAAGAGAATGTTCTAGAAAGTAAACAACTACATGCTCACTCACCCAATGGGTCTTGTATTCGTTTCTCATAGTAAGGAATAAAGAGCATTTTCACGTCTAACAAATGACAAACCTGAGGCCTCCCTCTCAATTTCCCACCCTTCTCACCCTGAGGCCGAAAACAAGCCTTGGTCCCTAAACTCTTGGCCTCAATACCGTAGCGTGGCACCGAAATAGGGTCCCCCATCCTTCGCTGGGAGCATCCTGAACTCATTCTTCTCATCAGCCTGTCCCCCTCGGGATTTCTCTGACCTGGTAAGATCAAATCAGACCTAAGAACACAGTTATATCAAAGACCGAATGGAAAGGACATAAAAACTCAGAAGACCTGGTCCTGGCTCAACCCACCCACTAGCAACACAACCCAGGGAAAGGCGGGGCTTCCTCACGTGTAATTTAGCTCGGACTATTTAGAGCCGGAATAACAAATACCACCTACTCCACCGTCTTCCGAAGACTGTCCCAGAGTATCAGTGAGGCTGGCACATGGCGAAAGCGTGGAGGCTCAAGCTTTCTGGGTATTCAAGTCACTTCACGATGTCGCCACACTTCCAGGAATTTAGTCTTTGTGTGCTTTAGATGACTGAATCCCTTGTCTAAAGATAATGGAGTATAAATAATCATGGGCAAGGTCAACGCCAGGCATTGAACTAAGCACTTTCCACGGATATTCGTTTACTCCTCGCAACAATCCTCTGATGATTATTCCCCATTTCTTGCTGAGGGACCTGAGGTACAGGGAGGTGAAGTTCCAGTCCCCTCCCGGTGGAGCCCAGACTAAGACCAGGGACACCAGTCACGGCACGATGCTCTAATCCTGTGCCACAGCTTCCCACGATTCATTTTACCGAAGGAAACCATGACATCATCGTAGGGGACCCCGAGGCCAGGCGGTACCTACGGTCCCTCACTGTTCGCCAGACCCGAGCTCAGCTCTGGGTCCTGCACCTTCCCTCGGGAACCGCCACGGCCCTGAGGGTAAAGAGCATTTTCACGTCTAACAAATGACGAACCTGAAGCTGCGTGAGATTCAGGAACTTGCTTCAAATTCTAAGAGTAATAAACTGAGGAGGTGATATTTAAAGCATTTAAAAATTACACACAGGGCAGCCCGGGTGGCTCGGCAGTTTAGCACCGCCTGCAGCCCAGGGTGTGGTCCTGGAGTCCCGGGATCGAGTCCTACATCGGGCTCCCTGCATGGAGCCTGCTTCTCCCTCTGCCTGGGTCTCTGCCTCTCTCTCTCTCTGAATGAATAAATAAGTAAGTCTTTAAAAATAAATAAATAAATATTAAAAAAATAAAAATAAAAATTACATGGAGAAGGGTTTCAGTCCCTCGCCTGGCTCCCTCAGCCGGGCCGGGAGGCCTCCGCGAGTCCCTGAGCCCACCTGTGACCCTCGCCGACCCCCGCTCCCCGTCCCAGTGGGAAGGGACGCCCGCTGGCCAGGGGCCCCAGAGGCGGGGAGGCGGGGAGGGAAGCCCTCCCCCAAGACCTCCAGATTCACAATTTCATGTTACAGCTGAAGGCTGCATTTTTTTCCACGGAAACCATAAGAAACCACCATTAATACGAGGCCCGGCTCTGCCAGGGTTCAACAGCGGGCTGGCGGGAGAACCAAACCACCACTTACTGCTTTATTTCCAAAGGAAAACGTATTTCAAGAAAAACACGGCAGCGAAAGCCGGCGGTGGGACTCCAGCGTGTAGGCCAGGGCCGCCCGCCACGCCGCCCCCAGCACTCGGGATCCAGTCTACCCGGGGCCCGCGCACGTCCCTCAAACCACACGCAGTAAAGTCCTGCGCTAACACGTTTAACCTGTGACCGTTGTTGGTTTTCTATCTTACACTCCCCGGCCTTAGACCGTATGCGATTGTTAAAGGTTTCACAGGACGTGTTCTTTTGGGGACCAGCCACAGGGCTGCCTGGGAGAGCGTGACCTGAGGCCTAGGGAGGGAGGGAGGTCTTCCATCCAGGCTCCGGGTTGGGGGGGCTCTGGGCTCCACAGAAACAGCCGCCCGCGTGAGGCTGTGAGACTCTGGCTCGGGACCCGACCCGCCACCCTGCTGTGTGACGTCCGTCAGATGGCATCAGCTCTCGGGCCTCGGGTCCTCAGTCCTGCAATGAAGGAGGGACGCCAATGGATGCTTCCTCCGTCTTCAGGCCGCAGGAGTCAGGAAAGGCATTTCGGAAGCGGGTGAACTGGGACCAGAGGTGTCAGGAGGTTGGGTGGAACCCAAGCAGCAGCTGGAAGAGTGGGGGGCTGGGGAGTTCCTACCATGGTTAGAACACCTGGCAAGAAGTAAATGAGGCGATACTTCTACTAGGCATCCGGAACCCGGGGTGCGCACGTAGGGCCTGGGGCGCCACACGGGCCCGGGGAGAGCCCCGGATGCTGCTCTGGCGTCGTTACAGTCGCTGTCTTCACAATCACCCTCCTGAGCACCTATGACTCGTACCCTGTAGGCACCCACCGCTTGCTCGGGGCCCGTCTGCTCAGAGCCGAGGCGATGGGGCGCAAGCCGGGGCCCGAATGGGCCGTGAGCAGGACGGGCAGACGGCAGTGCACGGGTGTGGGCGCGTCTACAAGGGCAGAAACCCCGCCTGGCCACACCTTCGGGGCAGCACCAGAGAAGGAAGACCCTCCTAACTGACCTGAAGTGCCATCAGAAGCACAGCAAAGGTGCCTCGAGGCCGTGCGGGAGTCAGGCCTGGGCCCCCGGAGGGCGGCGGGGGGCTGTGTGTTTGCAGCAGGACCGGGAAGGGGCCTCCTACAGGGCGGTGGGGGGGGGGGGGGGGCAAGGGACATGAGCCCGAAAAGAGAAAGGAAGGCGACGCACAGGAAAGCCAGGCCCGACAGCCTGCGGCTGACACCCTTCTTTGGACGTGTCACCATGGCCTGTGGACATACCGGGTCGCATCAGAGCGGGGCCGACAGAACCAGGCCGGACGGGCCGATGCCACTGGGCGGCATCGACCCCAAGAGCACGAGGGAGTAACAGAGGGACACATCGTGTGCCCAACGCCAGATCTTGCCCTGCAGGGCTCCGCTGTCGAAAGCAGGGCCACAGAAGAAACCAGAGGATTCAAAAGGCTGAGATGGGGTCCCTTTGTGCCCATTCGGGGACACAGCGAAGAGGGGACTCAAGACTCCCTGGGCCCTACTGATCTCTCAAGGTCTCGGGGCCTCCTCTCTGGCAAAACGACAGAGGAAACACAGCTCAGGGAAGTGAAGCAAACATCAACGAAGACCCCAAACCCATAGAGCCTGATGCTGGTGACAAAAATGTCCCGGAAGAGTTTCAGGAACGGTAACCCAGCAGCATATTAAGAGGAGCAATAACTTCCCATCCTGCAAAAACAGAAAACATTTCTGTTATGGAAATCAAACCTCGTTGGGCTGTAATTCGGGGGGTTTTTCACCACTACCTCCACCCCACCTAATCCTCCTCTGTGGCCGGGAAAAGGGGGATATGTTTGGGGGAAAAAACTATGAACACAGACAGCAATCTGATTAGAAAGGCATTTCCCTGCTATTGCATTGCCGGAGTAAGCAAGAGAAGCCAAATTCTCACAGTTTGTCAACTTTCTGTTCATGTAAACAATCTCACTTTATTTTTGAATTACTTTGTGGGAACAGATGGTTTCCAAATGCATGACTTCTTACTACAGTATATGGAAGCAATACTACTGAACTCCTAAATTAAGATGAAGAAAACACAGGCGTGCTTCGGCCTGCCTCTAAGGGGTAGACCTAGTTTTCCTGAACTAAGGCTTACTTGGAATCCTGTCCTTTTTTTTTTGTTTTTTTTGTTTTTGTTTTTTGTTTTTTTTTTGCTTGCTTGCTTTTCTTTTTTTTTTTTCTTCTTTTGGTTAAACAATCTACATCATATATATATATATATATATAAAAACCTATCTGAAATATCACAGTAACTGCAAATTCTAGAATTAATTTTCATGCAACAACAGCAACAAAAACCAGGAGTTATCAATAATAGAAGCCTCTAGGCTTCCTATAGGTTACGTGCAAATAAAGGCATAAAATATGTAAATACGGTCAGTTTTGTGCTTTATATCCTTAAACCTTTTATGATAGATTATGTACTATAATTTGATGTAATCTCTGCAATTAACACCAAATTACCCTAATCCCAACAACTGACTCAATCACCGCGAGAGTTCACAAATTGGTAGCATTCCCAGAGAACTAAGCCCAGGGTAGTTTCCCCTGATGTCTCTCTAAGGCAGAGGACTAATTTTCCAAGAAACTAAACCCTATCTGGAAAGTAGTGTCACAAACAGGTTTTTATGAGGCTTAGACAAGAGTTCAAGTTTTGTGGCCTGATGAACCCGCAGCCACCTGAGATAGAGTTAATCGCATTTCTTTCATTTATATTACCAAGTCTCTGGGAAAACATAATCTGTACGTTCCTGGGGGTGTGGGGTGACTGTGGAGAGAGATGAAACGAGTCAATGCTGCCCCTATGAACACAAAACATCCATCATCTACCTATCCACCTACCTAACTATACTTTTATGTATATTCCTGTATTTTGCATATTTTTGTACTTACGTATATTTTTATAGATAATAAAGGGAAAAAGAGAAAAATACATACAAAGAGGGGGAAAAACCCCAAGCTTAAAAACAAGCAATGAAAAAAAATAAATAAAATAAACAAGCAATGATGAAGTTGAGTAACAGGACAGAAAAAGTCTATACACATCAGAACAAGAGTCAAAGAAAATTGACCTCTGAGCTGATAAACATTAACACAGACTCCAGAAGGTATCTACCCTTTAAGTGCTTACCACCAAAGAATTTACCAAACCAAGGCACGAAAAAATTTAAGTTTGAAATGGAACTCAAAAAAAAAAAAAAGTTTTAGTTAATAATTTAAGTAAATTTTAAACGGGGGGCAGGGCTGTAGGACAGCTGGGTGGCTCAGTGGTTGAGCGTCTGTCCGTCTTCACAGGGAGCCTGCTTCTCCCTCCGCCTGTGTCTCTGCTTCTCTCTGTGTGTCTCTCATGAATAAGTAAATAAAATCTTAAAAATAACTAAATAGTGGGGTGTGCCAAATTTTGGCCTAATGACCTACACTCACCAAATCAAATAAGATGTCACAGCGACTGACCAACTATCGAGTAGAGTCATTTCGATGATGAAGGCCAAACCCTGGGCTGTTTCTTTATAAACCGGGACAGACCAAAAATTCCCCGAGGTTTTGTGGCCTATAATTGTATGCTATTATTCTAGAAACTTGATTAGTGTGTTCCTGCCCCTTCAATGAAGAGTGGCCTATAATGCAAGCGCTGAGAATAGCAGTGTGTTTGGGGAGACTGTTTCGGCCATACGCAGTCACACAGAAGAGCGCATCTGGACTTGATCCTGAGCCACCACGTAAATGGAGTTTTAGATGCCCTGAAAGCTTTCACCATTAGAAGTCATCTGCACCTTAACAAGGAAGGAACTGATCAACAGGAGGAAAAAATAATAATAATAATAATAATACAGAAGGCAAGGCTGTGACTGATGATTTATGAACGGAAAAGTATTTAAGATACACGTAATACATACGGACACGTGTCCGATAGTGACGACCACGATGAATGTTACAGCAATAATGAACAAATTTAATTCAACAGCAGAAAAATCATCTGAAACTACACCTAACTATAAAAGAACACGAGTTTTAAGAAGCCACGTGATGTCAAGCGTTTCGTCACGTTAGTAATGAATCATCTCTGTGGCCAAATTTATGGAGCAGCACATGTTTCTGAGAATACACAGATTGCTTTATCAAGTCCTGTATGAATTCTGACGACTAGAGAGCGCTAGTATCCCAAGGACTCAGCTGCTACAGTATGGGAGTGGGGTGGGGAGGCCCGCACTCAGCAGGGCAGCCCACCCACAAATCTCAAAGAGTCTTTGAATCTGCATAGACGCTTAAAAGAGAGAGCTCAGACACACTAGGGTGTTAGTCCCACAGGCTGACAAATCCCAGGCCTCGGCCACCATCTCCAGAGTCCTCAAATAAAAGGTCCTAAGAGCCTTGCTCTCTGTGACATCATTACATGGTGAGAGTGGGCCCGGAGGAGATGACCAGAGAGATGCACAGGCTTAAATGCCCTCTCTTTCGGTTTCATCATTTAAAGATTTTGTTTATTTATTTATTTAGTTAGTTAGTTAGTTAGTTATTTTTATTTATGTATTTATCATGAGAGAGCGAGGGCACGAGCAGGTGCAGAAGCAGAGGGAGAGGGAGAAGCAGACACCCCTGCGGAGCAGGGAGCCCGATGTGGGACTCGATCTCAGGACCTGGAGATCATGACCTGAGCTGAAGGCAGGCGCTTCAACGGGCTGAGCCACCCCAGTGCCCCTCTCCTTCTGTTGTATTTACACATCTCAGGCCTTCAGGTTCTCACTCCCCATCTCGGAAACATCTTGCCAAGCACAGAAGTTCCTGGGCACTTCTTTCCAGAACTAATCCATCCTATAAGATCTGACCCCCTCCACCCCCACCCCCCACCTATGCTGTGAAAGTCTTTCCTAAACAGCTTAATTGCAAAGACCTTTTCTTCTGAATTTCACGGACAGTATCTGTATTATTCAGCATCTCCCCTTGACCTGCTTTGAGGCTCCTGTGACTCCCTGAACTATTACCTTCTCGTGCATTCCTACTTTATCTTCACCTTGCAGTGTCCTATACATTCTACACAGGCACATACACATATGGGACCAAAGTGAGCATTTTTTATGCCAGACTTCTATATTCCGGCCCGAGTAGGCTCTTCATTTCCCATAATCTTTCCTGCTTGCAGCCACCTCAAAAACATAGTGCCATGATATATTCTAGCCTCTCCCTTTTTTTTTTTTTTTTTGGAGATTTTATTTATGAGAGAGAGAGAGAGAGAGAACAAGCCAGGAGAGGGGCCGAGGGACAAACAGACTCCCCGCTGAGCAGGGAGCCTGATGTGAGACTCAATCCCAGGACCCTGAGATCATGACCTGAGCTGAAGTCACACGCTTAACTAACTGGGCCACCCAAGTGCCCCTCCACCCTCTCCTCAAGGAGACCGGTTTTCACCAACTGTCTACCCATCAAGTCCAAGGGCTTCGTTTTCTTGTTTTTTCCTAGCACCTCCTACAATCAATCTGAGACACTTCCCTTACTCCTCTTATCAGTTTGCTTTATCTCAGTCATATCCCACACCACCTTCAACTTCTTCCCAAAATGACGCAGTAAGTCAGCACGAGGAAAAAAAAAGTTTGCTTTCCTGATGCACGTGTCCATGTACTTCTTTTTATCAAGACGAATTTTGCACTTCGGTTTATATTTATCACTAGTCGTCCTTTGTGCTCTCATTGTTACAAGCCACCTTGAGTTACCTGAAATCGGGGCTGCATCTTGTTTTTCTAAAACAAAGATGTTATATTTATATTGTAAATCTTCCAACTCATTCTGCAAAATCAGTGTCCTCATTTCTCTCCCCATCCGTCTCCAAACAGAATGGGAACTCCATACGCAGGGGTACAGGGGTCCTCTGATGGTCACTGCTGCACCCCCGGTGCCTTGCACAGTGCCTGGCGCTCGGCAGGACTTGGCAGGTCCTCGTGGAGCGGATGTTGGCTGAATGAGCCTCCAAACACCCTCCCCGATCCTGCTCCTCTCCACGCCTTCTCTGCTTCACAGGAAAATGGTCAAGAACATAGAAGCCAAAGTGAAACTCCGGGGCCAATCACTAGCCCACCATCTAAGCAGGGGTACGTCTTGAGCATACATAGGACCTGACCTCTCTCAACTGCCATGTCCCCAACCGTAAATGAGGATACGAATGGGCTGCCGGGGAGGACGGGGCGGGATAATGCAGATAAAATACCTGGCACGCCGCACGGTGCCCACACCAAGGGCTAAGCGTGGCTCTCTTGTTCACGCTTCTCCCGTTCAGCCAGCGTCACCTGTGCCACCACACCTGCACGGGTCGGCCTTTCTTTCCCCTGCTCACCTGCGAGAAAGACTGCACCCCGACAACAACATCGTTTTGACTCAAATATGAGCAACGCAATAGGCCCAAAGGGAGGGCCTGCGAGTTGTTTTCCTGTGAAAATTATGTATGCCTCTGGTGACAGAGCTTAGACATCTACGGAGCGGCCCTCGGCCTGTTTCTGCGTTCGCAGAAACCACAACCTTCAGTGTACGTCTTACCACTCACGCCCTGCTAGAACTCTTGACCTGCAGGAAATGTCAACGCTGCGCAAACTGGGGGTGATTTTAACTCTTGCTTTATTTTCATTTTTGCTCTTCCAAATAAAGAACAGTGAGCAGCAAATATTTCTTTAGAACAAAGGGCAGAGGGGGATCCCTGGGTGGCTCAGCAGTTTGGCGCCTGCCTTTGGCCCAGGGCGTGATCCTGGAGTCCCAGGATCAAGTCCCGTGTCGGGCTCCTTGCATGGAGCCTGCTTCTCCCTCTGCCTGTGTCTCTGCCTCTCGCTTGCTCGCGCTCTCTCTCTCTCTATGTCTATCATGAATAAATAAATAAAATCTTAAAAAAAAAAAAAATAAAGGGTAGCCCCAGTGGCCCAGCGGTTTAGTGCTGCCTTTGGCCCAGGGTGTGATCCTGGAGACCCGGGATCGAGTCCCACAATCGAGCCTGCTTCTCCATCTGCCTGTGTCTCTGCCTCTTTCTCTCTCTCTCTCTGTGTCTCTCATGAGTAAATAAATAAAATCCTTAAAAAAAAAAAAAAAAAAGAACAAAAAGGGCAGACTACATTTGGTCTATAGCCAGCGTTTGACCTGAGGCAAAGATGTTTTGAGGAAGCAACCCCTGAACACGTCGGGGCGCTCACATTTCACATGAAATAGCTGGTTACCTTGAACACGCTTTACCTTTTCCAGGTTGTCCCAAACTGCTACCAACTTTGCTGACATGCCCCATCCCAAAACTCACATTGCTTTCTGTTGTTGTTGCTGCTGTTGTTGGGAAATTAATGTTAAGTTGAGTGTTAACTAGCTAGAATTTTCTGAACATTAAACGTGTGCAAGGGAGGGCTGTAATTACAATCTGGCCAAACTCACCACTGACGTCCACCACCACAAGGGAGCAAGAGAGGAGAATGAGGACGCTGCTGGGCATGTATCTCACACGGCAATGTCCTAGCTGGAAAAGGTGGTCCCTGCTTTTAAAAGCACGTGTCTCAAAGAAATGCTGACACGGCAGACACACCAAGTTCACTCAACTTTGGGAATAAACATCTGCACAACTGAAGTGGACACACAACCTTCAAACCCCCCTGCAGACGGTGCAAACACATATTACTGGTCATGCCAGCTTTTCTGCAGTCATATTCAATCCTTCCAGACTCCCTGGTATATTCTAGGGCAAACGGGAACCAGGACTTAACAACAGATTTTTTTTAAGTTAATGATTCAGGCAATTCTTGGAATAACTTCCCCTTGAGAAAATGTAACTAAGAGGTCCTAAGGAAGAGACTCCCCAGCTGCTGAGAGCTCAACTCTGGAAACTCCCTCTTTTTCGGCGATGCCTGATGATCCCTCAAACAAGTCGCAAAGTTTAATGACCCTGGAGAAGCCCTTTTTTGCCTCCAGTGAACTTGGAACTCTTTTCAAATACTCATTAGGTCGCTCCATAAATGTTTACCGGATTGAAGTGGGAAACAAAAAGCACTGGAGACCTAGCTCCAAAAAAGCCTTGCTCCCTTCCCCACCCCCACCCCCACCCCCACCCCTACTTCTCCAAACTGGGAGCTCTGGAGCTGAGACTTTAGCCACTCAGCCATCTGAGCCCGGGAGGTGATGACAGCCAGGAGGTCTGGGCAGTGGTTCCCAAAGCAGGACACCCACTGTGTGTGGGGAAAGGCTGGGCGCCCTCCCCGAGCTGCCAACCCTCCCCGGGGGCGGGGGGGGGGGGGGGGGGGGGGGGGGAGTGCTGATGGGGTGGGGGGGAGCTGATGGGGTGGGGAGCTGATGGGGTGGGGGTGGGGGAGCTGATGGGGTGGGGAGCTGATGGGGTGGGGGTGGGGGAGCTGATGGGGTGGGGAGCTGATGGGGTGGGGGTGGGGGAGCTGATGGGGTGGGGAGCTGATGGGGTAGGGGGTGGGGGAGCTCATGAGATAGGGGGGTGGGGGAGCTGATGAGGTGGGGGGTGGGGGAGCCGATGGGGTGGGAGGGTGGGGGAGCTGCTGGGGTGGGGAGCTGATGGGGTGGGGGGGAGCTGCTGGGGTGGGGAGCTGCTGGGGTGGGGGTGGGGAGCTGAACCGCAGGCACGTCCTGCAGGGGTCCCAAGGCCCCAGCCCCTCCTTCCCGTGCAGAGGTCCCCTGCTGCAGCCCCAGCCCTCGGGAGCGAGCAGACGTCTCGGGAACAGGGCAACGCAGGGCAGGACTCGGGAGCCGCGCTCCCGGGCGCGAGTCGCAACTTGCCGGGCTCACGCAGCAGAACCGGCTCACTTTAATGGCTTTGCCTTTACTGCCCCGAGCCGTCCCCTCCCGCCCCCCCCGCAAGGATCGGGTCACCGAGCCCTCGGGGGCGTCGGGCGCAGGACGGACGCGGGAGCCGGGCCCGGGGTAGGGGTTGGGGTTGGGGTTGGGGCGGGGGGGCTGCGCCCCGGGCTGGCTGGAAGGAAGAGGAAGCCCGGCCCCCGCCCGCCGCCCGCCGCCCGCCGCCCCGGAGGTCGCGGGGCCCCGGCTGCACCGCCCGCTGCCCTCGGGGTCGGCCCCGGGGGCGCCCCCTTTGTCTGGGTGTCCCCGTCCCGGCGGGCGACGCCTGGCGCGAACCCCGGGCTCGCGGGGTCGGAAGCCTCAGGCCCGGCCCGGGCCGCCGCGGTGGGGGGGGGGGACCCCGAGGCCCGCGCGCCCGCGGACGCCGCACCCCAGCCCCCCGCGCGCTGCGCCGCCGCCTCCCCGCGCCCACGCGCGCCCCCGACCCCCCCGGGCGAGGGCGCGACCGCCGGCCACCGCTCGGCCCTCCTCACCTGCCTGCACCGTGTCCGAGAGGTCGTGCCCCGGGGCCGCGGTCCTGGGAAATTCCTTCAGTTTCCGGGCGCTGAGGTTCAGCCCCCCGGAATTGGCCGCTTCCTCCAGCGCGCGCTCCAGCCCCCGGTTCAAGGGCAGGTTGAAGCCGCCGCCGCCGCCGCCGCCGCCGCCGCCCGCGACCCCGCTGCCCGCGGCGGTGCCTCCGTGGTGCTGCTGGTGCTGGTGCTGGTGCTGCTGGTGGGCGTGATGCTGAGGGTGCAGCGCAGCGGCGGACAGGGCAGGGACGAAAGCCTGGGGTTCGCTCCCCGGCGTCGCCATCTTCCCGCGGGCCCCCCCACCCCGCCCCGCCGCTGCTGCGGGGGGGTCGCAGCCGGGCCCCGGGACCCGGAGGCTGCGGTGCGGGCCGGGCCCCCGCAGGGCCCCGCGGCGAGGGATCCTGCCGGACCGGAGGGCGGGGCGGCGGGCGCGCGGGCCGCGGGGCGGCGGGGGCGGCGGGCTCGGCGGGCTCGGGCTCCGAGGCTTCCTGTCCCCGGGAAGCCGAGGACTGCGGCGGCGGCGGCGGCGGCGGCCGGCAGCGCGCATGTGTCTCCGCCCGGCCTGCGCCCTCCTCCCGCCGCCGCGCGCGGCTCCTCCTGCTGCGAGCTGTCAGTCCAGCCCCGCCCCGCCCCCGCCCGCCCCAGGCTCCGCCCCCGCCCCGCCCCCGCGTGGCTCCGGCTGCTGCTGCGAGCTGTCAGTCCAGCCCCGCCCCGCCCCCGCCCGCCCCAGGCTCCGCCCCCGCCGCTCCCCCGCGCGGCTCCTGCTGCTGCTGCGAGCTGTCAGTCCAGCCACGCCACGCCCACGCCGGCCCCAGGCTCCGCCCACGCCCCGCCCCCGCGCGCTTCTGCTCCAAGCTGTCAGTCCAGCCACGCCCCGCCCCAGGCTCCGCCCACGCCCCGCCCCCGCGCCCTCCTCCCGCCGCCGCGCGCTGCTCCTCCTGCTGCGGCGAGCTGTCAGTCCAGCCCCGCCCCGCCCCCGGCTCCGCCCCACGCCCCGCCCACGCCCCGCCCCCGCGCTGCTCCTCCTGCTGCGAGCTGTCAGTCCGGCCCCGCCCCCGCGCCCTCCTCCCGCCGCCGCGCGCTGCTCCTCCTGCTGCTGCGAGCTGTCAGTCCAGCCCCGCTCCGCCCCCCGGCTCCGCCCCCGGGTCACCTTCCCCTCCGCGCCGCACGCTTCTGGGTTCCCTCTTGCTGCTCAGCGTACCGGGGGGCGGGGGGTAGGGGGGAGAACGGGGGCCGAGGGCTTCTAGGGGCTCCGAGAAGACGCCGGCGAGGCTGCAGACCTCGGGGGTTCCAGTGCAGTGACATCACGAGGAGGTGACGGGTTATCTCAATTCTGCGAACGACTCTGGCTCTTTGACCCGCACACCTACCCCCCCCCAAGAGGCCGTCGTTCTTCACGGTGGGGTCAGACCCCACCCCCCCCACCCCCCCCACCCCCCCCACCGCCCCCGCATGTGGGTGCCTGCGAGCACTCAAGGCGGCCTAAGCGGTCTACGTTCATCATCTCATTAATTCCAGGGAGTCCGTGGGAGGAAAAGTGGTTCCCCCAGACTACAGAGGAAGTTAGATTTTTTTTTTAAAAATCTATTTTATTTTACTTATTTGTTGTTTGGTCTAAGGTCACACCCGTGCAGCCAGAGGCGGAGCTGGATGCGGATTGTAACCCTCGCACCTGTAGGGCTGCCCTCGTCCCCGATAGTCCTGGGCCCGACCCCGGGGGCAAAGAGACCAAGGCAGAGTCGGGTGGAAGGTTTTCTGAGCGATGGGAGGGCCGAGGGGACGGACACGGAAAGGAAGGACTTTGTAAATGAGGGTGGTTCTCGTGCTGGACGGGATCCATCCTCCCGGGCCCCAGGTTGCATGGTGCAGACGAGGTAAGGAAACCGGTGACCCCGACTAGCCGGTGACTCAGCATAGGTTGGGCCTGCGCCCAGAGCCCGGCACGGTGTCCCCGTGCGGCTGAGGCTTGCCCCCCAAAGGACCTGGGGACCGACGCGAAAGCAAGTTCCCGGTCTGCCCAGACAGAGGCTGGCACAGCACGGGCAGCAAAGGGCCCACCAGCTGAGGACTGAGAAAACCCCACTGCTCGCTCTGAAGTCGCAGCTCCAGCTCTCCAGGAACTTCATTTGCGAGGTGACTGTCACCAGGGTCACTCCAGGCGGCTTGGCTGGGAGACAGGAGGATGCATGTGGGAAAATCCTACAGCCCTGCAGGTGGGTGAGCCGGGCTCCCAGACGGTGGTGCAGAAAGATGCTGATGGCCTGGGCAACAGGCTGGAAGTGTGACTTCATGTCCTGGGCACTGAGGTGTGACCTGATGTGTGTCACTTGCGTTGACTGCATGCACGGTGGCCCTTCCTTCCTGCAGGATTCTAGGCGGAGTCAAATGTGCTGATCTGGTGGAGGAGACAAGCGCCACCTGCTGGCTTCCTCCTCCCCCCAAACCTCCTCTCTCACCAACCTCTATTATCCCCTCAACCTCCCAGACGTTTAAAAACCGGGCTTGATATGCTATATGTTGGCAAATTGAACTCCAATTAAAAAAAGAAAAATAGATTGTCATTGTGTTTCAGACAATCGTTTGACACAGCTCCACGCCTAAGCTAGTCTCATTCTCATTGCTATCCTTTGTTCCATAAGCTCTTAGCTTCTTTTAAAACTAATGTTTCTGTATTATGCACACAGAAATACTCATACAGTTTTATACAAATTCATGCACAGAATCTTATGCACATTGTAAATGGTCTTAGTGCTTGCAGGCAGTCTATTTTTTATAGCTTGTAAAAATAAATAAATAATAAAATAAATAATAAAAACCAGGCTTGAAAACAAAAACAATAGTAAATAAAAGCACACTTGTATCACCTTCGAAAACTAACCCCCTTCTCCTCTCCTTACTGGCCTTTCTCCAAAAGGTGAGTTAGAAACAGACACAAAGAATTTCCAATGGAAAAAAAAAAAAAAGAATTTCCAATGAATATCTTCAGCTAAACCAAAGTAGTCCCTGCCACCGGTGTGTACAGTAGGGTTGGGGACATCTAGCAGATTGCAAATTTAGTTCAGGTCGCAAATTGTAGTGATGCATCATAGAAAGCATCTTTTTTTTTTTTTTTTTTTAAGATCACAAATTCTTTTTTAGGGGAAATGATGGAATAGGAGTTCAGGATTTGTTTTTCAACAAGTGCTCAGTCCTCCCGTTAGGTTGCCGCAGTCACTACAGTTTGCTTTTCCTTCTGCGGATTGCTAAAGTGCAAACTCCATGGGGGTGGGACCCACCCGGTGGAACCCACCCATCTCTGTAACTCCCACCCCGGGGTCTAAGATAGTACTTTATGTGTAATGAGTGCAGGAGAAATATTGGTAATTCAGCATTGCGCAATAGGCCGAGTGAGCAATACACCTGTCTATTGCACAAAAGAAAGCTTGCCATTTGTGGGCATGTCTTTCAAATGAGGTCCCTGAATGAGAAAGTTTTTCCTTGAAAAACTTGACCCTTAAAACTGACCTTGATTTAAAAAAAAAAAAAAACTGACCTTGATTATTTTTAGATATTCAAGAACTTGACAAACTATTTTCTCTTGCTGCCTTGCTTGCCTATTTTTCTCAAAAAAAAGATGGACATCACTGTTTTATCAAATACTCTTCCTACTTCTTCTGGAAACAGGACCGTCTTCCCATTCACTCTCCCCGCTCCATACGTACAGTTGTTTGATAGCAGCAGTGCTATGACGTCGCCCCGGCTGGTCATCCTGGCTAATCTAGAAGCGGACTTCTGACCAAGTGACAGGGCACTCAGAGGATCAGAGGGTCCTGATGATGTCCAAACCCAAAATTCTGACCGTTCCTGATTTGTGTCTTTAGTTTCTACGAGATATCCAGCATATTTGTAATGCATTCTACTGGTCCCCTAAGTCAATTTTATTTGGTTTGCTCTTAGTGCAACCAAGAGCTCTAGTTCATGCATTAAATTTACCATATTTTAGTCTTTATTCCCTCTCGTGTCCCTGTAGAACTTTATTTTTGGATGGTCCACTAATAATTTCTTACAAACTATTTGGATAACCCAGCAGATTTTTTTTCATGCTTTATCTTTAGTACCTTCCAATCATGTTCACAAAAAAAATTTTTTAAAGATTTTATTTATTTATTCATGAGAGACACACAGAGAGAGGCAGAGACACAGGCAGTGGGAGAAGCAGGCTTCACTCCAGAAGCCCGACGTGGGACTCGATCCCGAGTCTCCAGGATCATGCCCTGGGCTGAAGGCGGCGCTAAACCGCTGGGCCACCCAGGATACCCCATTTTTACAAAATTAACAGGATTCGAATGACTGAGAAAATGGAGGACATAGAAATATTCTCAGATTAAAATATTGGTTATTAGGAGAAAAGTGATCAGTTTCATCAACAAATTAAAACATTTTAGAACCTATGTATTAAAAAAAAAAAAAAACTTCTGTGCTCTGAAAAGATGCCAGACTCTTCCATATTTAAGACCCAATTCTTTTATTCTTGCTGGGAAAATAGAGCTTATAAGAATCGAACTTAAGAATGGCAGATGGATTTGAGCAGGGCTATTAGGCCTATACCATCTTCTCAGAAACCCATGAAGAATCCTCTTCTGGGGGAAACTCAAACTATTTACCAAAGACATGGGCATGGTCACCCACGTTTGTCCTTCACAGTTCTGACTGCTACCCACTCCCCCACCCATAGCTAATTAGATAAGAGGGGCTGACACGAGATCCAGCCAGCCCCAAACAGGAGAGTTCACCCATTAGACTCTCCTGAAAATTGAAGCAAAACACACGGAGACCATAGTAGAGGAACAGCAGGTATTTGACCCCAAAAGCAGCCAGAGTCAGGACTTATTCGCATCTTTTTAACCTTAATATTCTCCAATCTCCCTGCTTCAGCTTCCTCTTTCTTAAAAAAAAAAAAAAAAAAAAAGAATAAGAATATTCCCTGCATAACACCAACCTTTTTGGTTATTCCCTCCACATGCTCTCTCATACTTAAGTATTCTCTTTGTACAGTATCAGTAAATATTTATAAGTAAATATTTATTTGGAAGTGATCAGAGTGTGTTGTATTCATTTGTCTTCAAGCACATCAGGGGCAGAGCTCAGGCCTTTTTCCCCCAAATGATTCAATAAAAAATATTGTCTGAGATGTTTGTGTATTATAAGGCAACAAGTAACACCCACATGAGTTTCTCTGAAGAGAATCAATATTCCTATCTCGGACATGTTTAAGAGATTTTCCTAGCCTTCAAAAACACCGATCCAAACCAGTTGGTTAATCACAAAGTGAATTTAGCAAAATGAGAAAAACTGATGGCCCAAGTTTTTCAGAAAGCTGAATGTATTTAATATCAAGAATAGAATGTAAATATTGGACTGGGTGTGCACATGGGAGACTGTGCCTTTCCTATTTTTTTCCAAATCATGGTAATAATAAATTCCAGTCAAGTAAGTTTATTCTTATTTGGAAGAGGAAAAAAAAAGAAGGTAGGCTACTAGAGTCAGCTTTCAAATTTATTTTTTAAAAGTTATTTATGGTGAAATCAAAAAGCCTACAAAGAACTTCCAGAATTTATCATGGGTCTGCAAAGAGGATATTACCTGCCCTTAGATTTTGAAATCTTTCACAGCTGACTATTGTCCAGATGCAGCTTTTTTTGCCCTCTCCACTCCAACCTGCCAACACAAATCCTCAACTGCCTCCTAGGGGCTCATTTTTACTTCTCATGGAGCAAAGCAGCTACCACCATGCGACCAAGCCCTGCCCTGCCTCCTTCCCCTGGTCACCTCCCACACTCAAGCAGAGCTCCATCTCCTAGACCAAGGAGATTTTATTCCCCTTTCCACTGCACCTCCTGTTAAATAAAGAAACCACAAAATCTGGGCCATCAAGATAAGATTCTCAAAGAGCTTACCTTCTAGAACCATTCCCTGGATGACAATAGAGGAACTATCCGTGAATGAACGAATTAATAGACTTTAATCTCTGTTCTAGTTTCATAGATACACTTAATCTCATGATAGAAATGCCAGTTTTGTGTGATTTTAAAATTATTTTTAAACAACATGTTTTTAAAATTCTACAAGTGAAATATCATAGCCCTAATAGTATGGCAGGAAGACAACACTCTGACCTAGAACTTCTGAGAGTATAGTGTTTTTTAAAAGATTTATTTATTTATTTGAGAGAGAGCGAGAGAGAGAGCATGAGCGGGAGGGGCAGAGGGAGAGGGAGAGAGAATCTCGAGCAGATGGCACGCTCGGCGCGAAGCCCTACGTAGGGCCCCATCTCACGACCCTGACATCATGACCTCAGCTGAAACCAAGAGTCAGATGTTTAACCGACTGTCCACCTGGGTGTCCCCAAGAGCATTTTGAAAGAACCAATGAGAAAGACTTAGCTTGGACCACCCAGCATGGGAAGCTGAATGTGACAAAAAAAAAGAGTTTTTTAGCTTAATTAGGTTGATGTCTCCTTGAATAAGTTGTAAGGGGAAAATGTCAGTGACCAATAGCTGACTCTTGGGTTCTTGTCAGATCTTTCTTAAGAAGCTACCGGGTGACGAGCCACCGGAAAAAAAGAACTGAAGGGCACCAGTTAACAGAACTTTAACTTACAAAGAAATGTAGTTTTGGCAAACTGGCTTTTTAAAGATATGAATATTCAATTATAGATGATATTAGATAATGGCTTTACTATGATTACTCTCCCTAAATATTTCACATATTTATTATATTGTGTATTATTGGTTTATAATTTAATGGCATATTATTCAATTGCCTTGTTAATACAGAAGTCTCCCCTTATCTGTGCATTTTGTCCCCTGTGGTCTTGATCACCTGTCGTCAGTGGTGACGTTGAAGCAGGTGATCCTGCCGACGTATCGTTAGAAGGTCAGTAACAGCCTAACTACCCCTACGTCAGAGTGCCCATGTCATTCACCTCACTTCATGTCATTACATAGGCATTTTATCATCTCATAGCAACAGAATATCATTATGTGTTAATTTATTAATCTTGGTAATCTCTAACTGTGCCTAATTTCTACACTAAGCTTTAGCCTAGGCGTGTATGTATAGGAGGAAAAACAGCATATCTAGGATGATTTCAGGGAAACACTGGGGCTTTTGGAACGTGTCCCCTATGATAAGTGGGGGGATTACTGTATAATGCATACATGAAATAGTTAGGGGAACCAGTCACTTATTCATACATAAATTGTTTCACTTGCATGGATAAATCGAAGCAGCATTATTATCCAGTATGCATCCTCTGAACCATAGTTCTTCAGGCTGTTAAGGAGCATCATTGTGCCTCAAGGGTTTGATTGCCAAATAAGTTCAGGTTAACACATAAGTTTAGACGTTGTTTCACTCTGGGACTTCTCAGAGTCATCCATCGGCTAATGTGCACTGCAATTGTGCATGAAAGAGAAGCAGCTCACATCCAGCTTTTCTCACGTATATTTGCGGAGCCCTAGATTAGGGTAATCTCACATTGAGAAACCCTGGATTGGGGGACTCTCTCTACTGGTGTTATCTATAATAAATCACAGTTGAATGGGTCCAAATTTACCTCCAAGTCCATATTTAAAATGATGCCAAGTGTCACTAATGCAGCATCTCCTCAGCAAATGACATTCCAGGCCTGCAGTTCATTAGGTGGATTTTAAAAGAACCAAAAAAAAAAAAAAAAAGTCTTCCTATTGGTACTTAAGGCAGTGTGCATCTAACTACCATGATAATGTTCCCCAAAGGCAATTTTTAAGACTCCTGATGTCATTACAGGGATATTTTCCAAATGCGAGGCTGTCATTACTGCTTAAAAGCAGAACTGGAAAGTGCCTCCCAGAAGGGCTGTTCTCCCCAGATTCAGCAGGAAACACTCTCTGGCTACAGTGGCCGTAAGCTTTCTGCATCCAGATGTTACCACTGTTCATGTGCCCAGGATTTCAAGAGTAGAAGTGGAGAACCTCAAGTTCTTCCTCGAATCATTCCAGGGCATCATTAGAAAAGGGGTCAGGGCACCTGTTTGGTTCAGTTGGCTAAGCGTCCAATTCCTGATTTCAGCTCAGGTCACGATCTCACAGGTTGTGGGATTGGGCTCTGCACTCAGCGTGGAGTCAGCCTGGAATTCTCTCTCCCTCTGCTTCTGCCCCTCCCTCTTCTCAGGCTCTCAAAATTCTCAAAACAAAAAAGAAGAAGAAGGTCATAATAACTGGACTTAGGAATAAGGCCAGGCAAAAAAGCAAAAGATCAGAAGCAAAAGCACATGATCATTTCATTCTTATCTCCTGGCAAATCGGGTCAACAGATAGCACGACCCACCGTGGTCCAGAGGCAAAACAAGTTAGAACTTTCTTCAATTGCTGGTTGGCACAGAAACAGCAAAGTCAAAATCAGTGGGATTGGGGCTGGGGGACTGACCAGGAAAGGGAACTGGAGTCTCTCACAGTAGCCACAGGGGAAGCCACCGGAAGCCCCAGACAATCTAGTAAGAACAAGGATGGTCTCAGATTCATGTGGGGGGAAGCAAATCACAAACCGGTGATGGGGAGTGTGTATGGTAGATCTCCTACTGGAGAAATGTCCAGTAGGTCAACAGAGTCCCAGCCCAGTTGGCTGGGATTAAAGACAGGGCCCCAGGCATGGTGCTGAGCTATATTCCAATCAGGAAGCACTTGTGGGAATATCTCTGCCAGGATGTATAAGAAACTGCTAACAGTGATTTGTTTCTGGGAAAGAAAACTGGGACAATGGGCTGGGAGAGAGACTTTTCTTTCTCCAGATACATTTTTGTTCTGTTTACGTGTTTTTCTTAGCGGCTCTAGGACTCTTTTTAAGCAACGAATCATTACGTTTTTAAAGTGCCAACCGAGAAGATTAGAGTTTGGATCACTAGTCCCTGAGGAGCTGCTGGCGAGTCCTGAGGAAGATGTAAATGAGAAAATGCTCTGCAGGATGGATCAGAAGTGATGATGAGACGCAGGGCATGCGGGAGGATGGGTGGGTGAGAAGTGCTGGGAAGGAAGAGGGGGCAAGCTCCAGTGTTCAGCAGAGCTTTGCCCAGCCTGCTTCTAAGCCACTGTCAATCCCGGGTGCTGGAGGTCCGTGGTGGGAGGCACTGCGTCCCACGGTTAAAACAAATGCCAGAGACAAGGCTGCCTTCGAGAAAGCACTTCCAGGGCAGCTTATGAACATCCAGACCTCAGAGGTAGGAAGGCAAAGGAAGTTGAATCAGCAGGCGTAAGCTCCTACTTATTCCAAGGATCTGGGAACTAGGGGCAAGAAAAAATTAAAATGTGACTACAAAGGCAAATGGAGCAGAGAATACTGATTTCATGTTTAAGGTAGGGAAGCTCTGAGAAGATTTGAGGGTCAAGGAAAAAGCCCGCAAGGAAGGTAAGACCGGAGCGCCCAGCAGGAGGAGGTGGAAGTGAGGGTGGCATAGACCGTTGGCCGTATGACATCCAGGAAAGGGGAGAAGATGAGGAGGCCGGGATCCAGGTTGGTTGGAAGGACTCAGATGCCTCCTCTGGAGACTGGAGTGAAAAAGTCAGGAGACCTAGGTGAGAATGCTAATATGCCAAATTAGCAATTTAGGCACCTTAGGGATGGGATGCCAAGAGTCAAAAATCCAAATATGTATTATCTGCTAAGAGCAGAACTGGAGGTTGGAGGTAGGAAGAGAGATTGATGAACAATATTTCTAAATCAGAAATCATAGAGGGGGCACCCCCATTATAATCAGAAACATTTGCTCTCTGGCTTTCAGCCCTAGCCAGCACATTAACCTATCACTGCAATCTTGATGGGTTTCCTCTTGGGTGTATCTATCTATTTGCTTCGAATCCTTCTATAGATTGCAAAATCCAACGGGTCTTAAAACATCTAGCTTGGCATTTAAGATAGAAAAATGGACTAGGTCCTAATAACAGACCACGTCTCCCCCATAAGGTCTCTGTAGTCAGAGGCACGCCTGGAAGTCAGTACACAGTGGGTCATGCCCTCAGCTAGGGAGGCCTCAGGAATGCAGTCCTGTCTCCCCATTCTGCAGATTGGGAAACTGAAATAAATTCACGAAGGTGAATTACTCAACGTTCTGCTGCTGGTTCAGGGCAGAATGTGAACTAGAACTCAAGTCATTTCCCGTGCACTGTATCTCCTTGTCCCTCATGAGACGATGTCACTGCCATGTTTGGACATCTGCTCTTTTCCTTCCACCACTGTGGCTCATTTGCTTTCTGCTGGAGTATGACTTTATGAAAAGGGTATCACCTAGGGTGCTGGCTCCCAGGGCTGATGCTTGGGCATCAAGGCTTGGGTGGGAGCTGATGCATGGGACCTGAGATGGTCTAGCTACTTGTCTCTGGAACACGACAGGCAGCGTGCCCTCGGCCAGCTGCAGGGTGACCTAAGTACCCAAAGGCCAAGTAAAATACAAGGCCATAAGCTACCTGATGTCTACTTCATGTAATGACCCTTCAGGGTCATTTCTGCCATGATTACAAAGGCTGGGTTCCCCCCTGGACTCTGTACCAGTGGCTGGCACAGAACATCAGGCATTGGAGATCCTTTTGACTGCAGATCCTTTGAGGTTCTTTGACAAGAGATATACCCTCCTCCCAGAAAAATGAGCATGAAATCACACACGCACAATTTTGCATACAATTCAAAGGTACTAGAGATGTTTTGAACCTTCTAAGGCTAGTCAAGCATCATCTAGTCAATTCTGACTCTAAACAAAGCTTCCCTATTAAAAAAGGGGGAGGAGGTGCCATAAGACTATCTCAGGAAATATCCTATTTTTGGGGTACAAGCAAGTTTTTCTTCTTCTGAACCCTTGATATTTCCTTTGGGCACAGAAGGGAATCGTGTGACGTTGAAACTGTCTTCCAACACATAAATAGAGGTGGAGGGTAGCTGACGTGCTGCTGCTGCTGCTGCTGCTGCTGCTGACAAAGATTCATCTATACTGATCACGGGCCCACGATCTGTAACACTTTAGATTCCTGTTCAGACTTCCACAGCCACACACCAGGTTTGACCCCCGCCCAGCCTCTCCTAACAGCCTCCCACAGCCCAGGTTCGAGAGTTCATGTGTGCTCAGGTCTTCTCCAGCATTTTGGTCATCTGGCTAATGATGGGGCACCATATGGCAGCAGCAGCAGGATACGGGCATCCTGCCCCCACCAACGGTGTGGCTTCCCGGCGTGAGGCCCACTCCCGAATGACACAAGGCGTCTCTTTTGCGTGAGTCTGCAACCAGGACACAGGTGACGAGGTTCCTTCCACTCGGGGCTGAGTGGGTGGTAAGTGACCTAAATGTGTTTGAGTTCCCTTTCATTTAAGTCATCCATCACCTGCCTCCGTCCCAGCAACTTAGTGCAGCCCGGGTTGCTTCACACGTAGGCACAGATGTAATCTAACTAACCACCCATTACTCCTGCGGGGTTAAAAATCAGGAGGGAAGGGCTTTACTACTGCGTTCAGTGGATTTATTAAACAGATTTTCACCCAACATCATCCCCAAGGGGTTCCAGGGGACTCAGGCTGTTCAGTGGGTTCCCTGGGAGGAATCTGTTGACAGAACCAGGTACCTCCCGTCTTCACACATCCCTAGATGCGCAACTGGGAAGCGCATGGATTACCTTGTGTGGTTGGCAATTCTGTGCCAGGGATGGGAACACGGCCCCCAACAGGTCCAGGCCCCAGATAGTGGACGGTAGTTTCCTGACCAGATAGGAGAAGCACACCTCTTTCAGGCCCTTGCTACTGAGGAGGTTACGCTATCCTCCACTGTCTGTTTCTCATTATACAGGCCTCTCTCCGTGACTGGGACCATTTGGGTCCAGATGCTGCATTAGGCATTACCTGTTTCTCTTTATCATGCCTGAAAATCCACAGGATCCTCTAGGCTTAAGGTTTGCAAAAAACAAAAAGAATAAAAAAAAAAAATGAGGTCAGGCTTTTATTCACTTTTCCCCTCAAACTTCCTTTTCAACTTAAAAAAAATAATCTGAATGCAGATGAGTTATTAAATGCAAGGCTCTTTGTAATGGACAGTTTTCTTGGTCATTAACTATTGAATTAAGTAGGCAAACAAATATGTTTTCAGCATCAATTAGCCGGCCTCGCCTAACTTCAGCCAGCCAAGAAAAAAAAAAAAAAAAAACCCAGAGGGCGTTCATAAATGCAGGGAGGTGGAATGTGTGCAGTCATCCATCCTCGTCCAGTTAGTGAGAGCAACAGTGAAAAATCTAGTATTAGCTTAAAATTTATTTTTGCAGGTTGTACTTTAAGTGCCTGTTTGCTACCATTGACTTCACCCTTGATTTTTCCTTCCAATTAGTAAACCAGTAAGTTTTTGTAGACTGCATGATTTCATAAGATCAGAGAGATGCAGGAAAATAATACATCCTGCAGCTCTTTCTTTCTTTCCTTTTTTTTTCTTTTTTCTTTTTTTGGGGGGTCTGCAGCTCTTTCTTAACTGCAGTGCGAATTGGAGTTCTTGAAGGTCAAGGTCGTTGAAATGCCATGGGTCATGGAAAGAGCACTGACCTGAAAATGAAGGCGCAGCCCTATTTCTAGCAAGGTCACCAGTCAGCTGGGTTACTGGGGACAAGTCGTTTAATTTCCCTGGGACTCAGTTTCCACATGTGCTAAATGAAGAGTCCGGATGGTTGATGTCTGAGATCTTTTTCCTCTGAAATTTCGTGACTCTCAAAATTACAGCTTAACCAATAATTCCTACGTTCTGTTCTACCAAAAGCACGGTTCATGTTACTTCTCACCCAGAGAAAGGCATGTCTCTTAAGTATCCCCTGCCTCACCAGAGGAGAATAAAACTAGAAATGGCTAATGAAGAGCCTGAGGCCGGCGGGAGAGGAAACTAGTATCCTGGAGACTCCACAAAACACATAAAAATCTGTCATACAAAAAAAAAAAAATCTGTCATACAGTTAGGTGTGTGAAGTACTGCAGGCAAATTCAATCCTAGAACTATCAATTAGGCACCGATTATCTATGCCCCTTCTCATAACGCCTTGCTTCTAAAGTAGCGATAAGCAGGGAATCTTCATTTTGCAGAAAAAGAGAAAAATGTCTCTGGGGTAGGGGGAGATGAGAAATACTGTCGTGGTAGCACTGGAGAAAGAGTGGAGAGCAAAACCAGCTCAACCCTCAATCTCAAAAGGTGAGATTTAGGGAAAGTCCAGAGTGATCAGAACGTTCACAGGGCTCCATAGGCTAATGCTGTGGGTCCCTAAGTTATGAACCGGGAACCATGAGAAGGAAATGACACCGACGTTGTTTCTGATTCTACTGATGCACACACAGAAAATACATTCTGTTAGAAGATAATCCTGGGGGGAAAAAAGATAATCCTGGAGCGCCTGGGGAGCTCAGTTGGTTAAGAGTCTGGGCTCTTGGGACACCTGGGTAGCTCAGCAGTTGAGCCTTTGGCCCAGGGTGTGATCCTGGAGTTCTGGGGTCGAGTCCCACATCAGGCTCCTGTGAGGAGTCTGCTTCTTCCTCTGCCTATGTCTCTGCCTTCTCTCTGTGTCTCTAAAAAAAAAAAAAAAAAAAAAGAGTCCAAGGTCTTGGTTTCGACTCAGGTCCTGATCTCAGGGTCATGAGCTGGAGCCCCATGTCCGGCTCCCGCTAGGCCAGAGTCTGCTTGAGATTCTCTCTCCCTCTCCCTCTGCCCCTCCTGCCACCTCACCAAACACACACGCACACACATGCACACACACACACACACACACACAAACCAAAAAACAATCCAACAGTCTTTAAGGGTAAAAGAATGATCATCATACTAATAGAAAATAAATGCTTGTCAAGGAATTTATTGAATTCCCAAATTAATCATTGAACCCCCTAACATATTTCAGCTGGTTCAAAGGAGAATTCAAGTGAATACACACATTACGGGCAGATAGTCGATGCTAAAATGAATTTACAAGGAGATACAAGGAGCAGCCTATCCACAGGGCAATTATGGATTGCGCTCCCCCAGACGCACATAATTTGCAGCTCTGTGGACAAGACTCATTTGCATTGTCTTCTGTACTTGGCGAGCTGTAAAATAGCTTGGTAAAAGAGAAGATACCTAAAAAGGGTACACTGGACAGGACACTTGGGGGATCCGTTTGCTTTGACTTTCCCCCCTTCCCCTTCAAATCTCTCCCAATTTTCCCCAATGACTGCATGGAGGGAATGTAAGGCCTGGAGGGTCATGAACCCAGCATGTGGTGGCAGGTGGCCTTGGGTTTGAATTCCTTTGTTATCTTGAGCAAAATATTTGACTCCTGCATCTCTGTTTCCTATTCAGTAAAATGAGAATGACGACAGCTACCTTTGAGGACTTGTTGTGCGGTTAAATAAGATAAACATATAAAGAAACTATGGAGTTCCCCCGAATAGATTCTGGAGAGGTAGTAGTAGTAGTAGTAGTAGTAGTAGTAGTAGTAGCCTTTACTCGGTGGTACCAATGACACCGAAAAGCCCATCGGTTTGTTAGAACATAGTGATGGACTTTCCTTTTGAAGAAATCTTTCTGTGATCCAAGTACAGTTAATACAGTAAAAAGTGCTTTGTAAATTATAGGATTCTATATAAAAATCAGACATTCCAGGCAGCCTGGGTGGCTCAGCGGTTTAGCGCCTGCCTTTGGCCCAGGGCGTGATCCTGGAGACTCAATCCCATGTCGGGCTCCATGCATGGAGCCTGCTTCTCCCTCTGCCTATGTCTCTGCCTCTCTCTCTCTCTATCTCTGTGTGTGTCTCATGAATAAATAAAATCTTTAAAAATAAAAACTATAATAATCAGACGTTCCTCTTTTTTAAGTCTTTTAGTCCAGTTGACGCAGAATGTCGCATTAGTTTCAGGTGTACAACAAACAGAGCAATTCAGAAATTGGTTCTTGTTCATCGCTGGTGAGACTGCAAAATGGTGCAGTCACTTGGGAAGGCCATTTGGCAGTTCTAGAGAACTAAGCATCCTCTCCCCGTATGAGGCAGTGATCGCACTGCTGGAATGTATGGAAAGGAGTTGGAAATGAACGTCCACACGGAAACCGACCCATGGACGTTTATAGCTGCTTTGTTCAAAATTGCCAAGCCTTGGAAACAACCAAGATGTCCTTCAGAAGGTGAACAGCTAAACAAATGGTGGCATATCCAGACAATGGAGTATTATTCAGGGATAATAAGACCTAAGCTATCAAGCTACGGACAGACACGAAGGAAACTCAAGTGCATATTGGTAAGCAGAAGAAGCCAACCCGAAAAGGCTGTGGATGGTGTAATTCCAGCTACCCAATGTTCTGGAAAAGATGAAACTATGGAGACAGTAAAAAGATCAGTGGGGGCCATGGGGGGGGGTTGAAGGGGAAGCGGGAGGGGTGACCAAGAGGTGCACGGAGGGTTTTCAGGGCGGTGAAACTGCTCTGTGTGATATTGCAGTGGCGGACACATGCCACCATACGCTAGTCAAAAGCCACAGAATGTGCAACACAAAGAGTGAACCCTAATTTAGTTAATAATAATCAATAGAAAAAATAATAATCAATGGGACGACTGGGTGGCTCAGCGGTTGAGCGTCTGCCTTCGGCTCAGGGGTCTGGGATCAAGTTCCCCATCGGGCTCCCCGCAGGGAGCCTGCTTCTCTCTGCCTCTCTCTCTGTCTCTCATGAATAAATAAATAAAATATTTATAAATAAAATATTTTTAAAAATAATGATAATGTACCAATATCAACTTAACGAAATATAACAAGTGTGCTGTAGTAATAATGCAAGATGTTGATAAATAGGGGAAACAAGGGGTGCAGGTGAGGGAGTATATGGGAACTCCCCAACTCTCTACTCAGTTTGCACCTACACCTAAAACTGCTGCCCCCTCCAAGCCCTGTTGTCTCCTTACACTGGCCGTGTGATCTTGGGCAAGATCTCTACATCTGCAGGCTTTCATCTCCTTCTCCGTGAGATGGACGCGGGCCTTCCCTGCAGGATTGAGCCGGGGCGAGGCTAGCACAGGGCCCGGAAGCTCTGAATGCTATCCAGCAGGTGGACCCACCTGTACCGGTTGTTCAAGTGTTCAACACCCCCATCCCAGCTGCCCTGAGCGTGTTCCCCATGTCCTCCCCAACACCCACATCCCCTGCCAGGCTCCTGCCCCTCGACTGGCCACCCTTCCCCCAGGACCCAGCAACTAAAGGGCTCGTGCCCAGCGTGGCAGCGGGCCTCCGGGGTCCCACGGCAGGTAGGAGACCAGTGACCGTTCTGACCGGTCGGTGCCCGTGCCACGCTGTCTATGAGATGCCCTGTATGGTTCCTTGTGCCTGATGAGTGGAAAGCCCCGCGGGACAGTTGGCTACGGTTGTTCACGTAACCATGTCTACTATTTAAATGTTATACTTTGAGCGCAGTCTTGTTTTTATCAAAAAACCTGAGAGCAATATGCCTAGGGCTAAGAAAGGAAATATGTGTGCCCTATAGGAGAAACACCATATGTGGGGGCACCTGGGTGGCTCAGCGGTTAAGCGTCTGCCTTCAGCCCAGGTCGTGACCCCGAGGTCCCAGGATCGAGGCCCACATCCGCTCCCCGCAGGGAGCCTGCTTCTCCCTCTGCCTGGGTCTCTGCCTCTCTCTCTGTGTCTCCCATGAATAAATAAATATTAAAAAAAAAAAAAAAAAAGAAAGAAGAACACTATACATGGAGTGGAGGGGTTTGGGATCCAGCCTGTAGCCCGGGCCCCGGACACTGCGGAGACCTCACGGGCTGCAGGCGGCCCCCGGCGGCCCCTCCACCTGTGCGGCCCTGCCCAGGCTCTCACCTGTCGCTCTGTTTACCCTGGGACCGCAGCGTGGTCTCTCGGGCCATCACCGGGGCGCCCTGCTCCCCTAGCTTCCCAGCCCGAGAGGGGGACACTCGCACATCCGAGGGGGAGGCCTGCCTTCCAGGGAAGTAGGGGAAACCCTAGTGCATTCAGACCCGTTATTCATTTACCCCACTTTGCTTTGTTTTGTTTCTTTTTTCTCAACTGCGAGCATTGTCTGTCTTTTTCTAATATGTTGGTTGGATCGGCTTCTGTTGAAAAGGACTTTGTTCTTTTTTTTTAATATTTTATTTATTTATTCATGAGAGACACAGAAAGAGAGGCAGAGACACAGGCTGAGGGAGAAGTAGGCTCTATGCAGGGACCCTGATGTGGGACTCGATCCCGGGACCCTGGGATCACAACCTGAGCAAAAGGTAGACGCCCAACCACGGAGCCACCCAGGGATCCCTAGTTGCTGTTTTTAAATGGAGGTGATCATCTTCACAAGCTTGATAATCATAGCAAATGAAAGTCACGTACTTTGTAAACATGAACTGCGGGTTTTGTTCAGGCGTTTACAGTTGCATATCAGAAACTGAAGCTAGGGCAGCCCGGGGTTTAGCACCTGCCCAGGGTGTGACCCTGGAGTCCCAGGATCGAGTCCCACGTCAGGTTCCCTGCATGGAGCCTGCTTCTCCCTCTGCCTGTGTCTCCACCTCTCTCTCTCTGTCTTTCATGAATAAATAAATAAAAATCTTAAAAAAAATTAAAAATAAATAAATAAAGGCTGTTTGTTAAGATAACACAGAGAAATTAGAGGATTCGAGAAGCCTGGAAGTGAGGCTCAGGGGCTCCTCAATCTCACCGAAAACACTATCTGGCTGTTTCAGCTAACATGAAACTAAATAGCTAATCATCGTGATGAAAGCCAGCCACGGAAAATGAATATCAAATGGACAGGATCGTGAACGTAAAATAGCAGGGGAAAGCCCGACAGGTTTTTATCCTGAGAAATTATCTACCCCTGCCTCCCCGCCCCAACCCCCTGCCGCCTACCTCACCCCCCCCCCCCAGGAAGAGGAAAGGTGAGGATGGGAGGAATAACACTCATAATAGAGGGGGAGGTTTTACCCAGCAGGTTCAATTTAGCCTCGGGAACAACACAACCAGGAAAACACAATTCTAAGTTCTTCAAACCCCAAACAAAACCTTGCATGAAATGAATGAACAAACAATTCATCATTTTCCCTAAGAGTCTGGAGAATAAAAACTGTGAAGCTGAATCAGTTAGGGACTTTAGACACTTTGCCAAAGAAGGAGATTTAAGCACATCCGTCACAGTCGACGAATGTAATGTAATAGCACACATGTCCTGATGGTTACATTTTATGCATCAACTGGGCCACAGGGTGCCTGGACATCCGGCCAAATACTATTCCAGGCGGGTCTGCGCAGGTGTTTCTGGAGGAGATTAATATTTGAATCGGTAGCCTGAGTAAAGCCGATGGTTCTTGCTGGTGTGGGTGGGTCTCATCTAATCAGTTGAAGGTCCGAAGAAGCCAAAAGAGCTGATGACGTCCCTGTTGAGCACAAGAAGATTCCTCCCGCCTGCTGGTCTTGAAGTGGGACATGGGTCGTCCCGGTCTTCGGATCCGACTACACCATCAGCTCAGCTCGCCTGGTCTCAGGCCTTCGGGCTTGGACTAGACACTAGAACTGTGCTATCAGCCCTGCCACACGTCCACCGGGCCGGCTGCAAATCACAGGACTTGTCGGTCTCCATAATCCCGTGAGCAATCCCTTACAGTAACCCCCCTCCCTCTCTCCATCGAGCTATCCAGCTATCATCTAGCTACTCTCCGGGTCCTGTTCTCCGAGGAACCCCGACTCGTGTAGGTTTGGGTTGATCTCTGCATCCGTTGGGATTCTTATTAAAGACACAGAAGACTGTACCTCAGTTGCTTTTCCAAAAATGGCAATTCTGTGGGTACAGTGGCTTGGTTTTAAGCCCGCCTTTCTACCCTGGTTCAAATAAGGACATCCAGAATCCATTTTCCTGATCTCTCCATTTCTCAACTTTGCTTTCTCTGAGCGGACTCCGTTCTCACGCAGACTTTTCTCTATTGGTCACCCGATGGCTCCTCAAAATTCCTATGTGAGGTGCAAGTGGGATGGGAAGTGTTGTTGGGAGCAAAAGCTTCAAAGGTCTCATTTTGTCTCAATGGCCTGGTTGGCTCCCACGCACGTCTGCATAAGGCCACCCAAAGGCGATACTGCTGAGCGGGGGGACCCGCGCGGGCCTGGGCATGGGTTACATGCCTGCTGGGTGCACCGGCCGGTAGGTCCTGCCCTTGTCCCGAGCAGCTCTGGAGCTAGTCACGGGAGCAACCAAGTAGGTCAAGGACCTATAGTCTGACGATAGTTTGCGTGGTGGGGTGGGGAGGTGAGGCTGGCTGGTTGCTGGCCGCAGGGTTCTCTGCTTGCCCCAGATGTGCTGGGCTCTGGGTCCTGAGCTTCTCTGCTGCAACACCACCCACTCCATGTGCAGATGTCATCTCTCCCTCTGTGCCACCCTACGGAATTGGAGCTTGGGACACGAAAACAAACATGCTGACACTCGAGCGACTGTTTTTGCCGTACTAGATTGTGTGTGTGTTTCCGTCAGAGTCTTACCTTCTCCGTAAGCACCCGTGACATGGTAGCCTGCTGACTCGCTTTCTTGCAAGTGGGATAAAATCTCAGGGCAATCATCATATGGTTTCACTCATACGGGGAATGTAAGAAATAGTGAAAGGGACTCTAAGGGAAAGGAGGGAAAATGAGGGTGGAAAATTAGGGAGGGTGACAAACCGTAAGAGACTCCTAATTCTGGGAAATAAACAAAGGGTTGCGGAAGGGGAGGTGAAGTGGGTGGGAGGATGGGGTAACCGGGTGATGGGCACTGAGGAGGGCACTTGATGGGATGAGCACTGGGTGTTCTACTATATGTTGGCAAATCGAATTTCAATAAAAGCAAATTAAAAAAAAAAAACAGGATTATGATAAAAAATTAAAATGAAAAAAAAAACCTCAGAGCCTTCATGGTTCTGGACAGACATGATGATGGCTGGCCGAACCTGGGTATCCTGGCTTCAGGGCCTCTCCCGCCGGGCCGCACTGGTGAGGTGGCGAGCAGGGCCCCCACAGGAGCAACGCACACAGGTAGCAGGCGAAGGGCGCAAAGATGGTACCAAGGGAAGGAAGGTGTGGGTCGTGCCAACCCGCCCTCTGTGCCCTGCCTCCACGCTCCCGCCTCTGCCTCAGACGAGGTCGGTCTTTATCCATTTCCACACCTTCAAGTGTGTCTTCTCTGGGCCCAGGACTCCACGAACACTCGAGTTCTGCTGACTCAGGCCAAGGCCCAAGAACCCCTCCTGGCCACCTGTCTTGGGGAACGATGCCTGTGAAAATGAGGGACAGAACTTAATTGCAATTCTTTCATTCTAGGGAGGAACTTTTTTTTTTTAAAGATTGTATTTATTTATTCATGAGACACAGAGAGAGAGAGGCAGAGACACAGGCAGATGGGAGAAGCAGGCTCCCTGCAGGGACTCATGTGAGACTCGATCCTGGGAACCCGGGGTCATGACCTGAGCTGAAGGCAGACGCTCAACCGCTGAGCCACCTAGGCATCCTTACCATTCCCTTTTATTTATTTATTTATTTATTTATTTATTTATTTATTTATTTATTTATTTATGAGAGACATAGGCAGAGGGAGAAGCAGGCTCCATGCAGGGAGCCCGATGTGGGACTCGATCCTGGGACTCCAGGATCACGCTCTGGGTCAAAGGCAGGCACTAAACCACTGAGCCACCCAGGGATCCCCCTACCATTCCCTTTTAAATGAGTACTTCGATTATTTTCCATTTTCTTCCTAAAATAGCACAAGCAAATAATATTCATATGAGTGTGCTTTCCAGACTTGATTTTACTCAGTTCCCCTAGCAACTCAGCTTTGTGATTTATTCCCTGTTTACAGCTACGAGAGGCTTGGAGACACTAAGTGGCCTGTTCTCTAATACAGTGCCTGGTGCCACAGCATCATGACTTGAGCCCAACATGAACGGCGCTTCTAGATTCCATTTGTTTTGTGTATGTTGGGGCTGATGGATTTTTACCTTTATTTTTATTTATTTATTTGTTTGTTTATTTATTTTTGAAAGATTTTATTTATTTATTCCTGAGAGACACACAGAGAGAGGCAGGGACACAGGCAGAAGGAGAAGCAGGCTCCCTGCGAGGAGCCCAATGTGGTACTCAATCCCAGGACCCCGGAACCACGGCCTGAGCCAAAAGTAGATGCTCAAGCACCGAGCCACCCAAGTGCCCAGATTTTTACCTTTAGACCCTAACCTTTCAGAAGCTCCCGTCAGTGGCAGAGGTATTGGTGTCCATCAGCAGAGCTCTCTCTCACTTTCTGAGCAAAGGGCCTTCACAGCTCCCTACTGGGGCAATTTGAAAAGTTTGGAGAAGGTTTTTGTGCTTCTAAATATCCACCATCGGGGCCTGAAACGCATCTGTTCAAAAGGCATTTCTCTGAGTTTTGGTGACCTTTTGGCCTTTTAAGAGGTCCTCATGAAAGGCTCCAAAACATGGAGAGGAGAGGCTGTATAAACAAGGGTTTGCTAAGACCCCATGAGAGATTGTTTCTTCAACCCTTGGTGTTAGCAGACTGTAGTGGACATCTGCTGTTTCCTTAGCTCTGCATCCCACCCCCACCCTCATTTAAGGAATTGCAACTTCCCCCCAATGACACAGGAGCAGTCCCTGTTAGAAGAACATGATCTTTGGTAGTGATTTTCCCAGTGTCAGAATGGAGTCAATCGGGTCCTCCCCGGGATGTTGGCATTGCAGAGAGAAAAGCTCTCACTCTCTCTGTCTCTCTCTCATTAAAGGCTAATCTCATACTCTACACAGAAGACAAAAGCAGAAACTCTCTGCCCAAAGAATTGTGAAGACAAGAACTGAGCCCCATTCTAAGAAACCTGTAGAAGCACAAATTGAGAGCATTTCTCATTCCCTGGAGGTGTTAAATGACAGCCATCACCCACACGTCCTCATATCTTGTGTAGACTTAGTTTGTTGTTTATTTAGTAAACCCCAATTGAGAGCCTACTCCAGAGCCCCTAGAGCCACAGAGATGCATTCAGTCCTGTCCTCAAGAAGCTCTCAGGCTGCCAGAGAGCCAGACAAGCAAATTATTTAGAAACGTGTGCTCAGCATTCTAAGGACAATGAGTGGATTAAATTCTGTAACCAAGGAAGGAATCTGCAGCCATGATCATGGAAGACGGGGAAACCAGCAGCGGGTCAGGCCAACTTCAGGGTGGGGTTGCCCTTTTGAGTAGTCCTTGCTCCATGAGTGGGAATTGTCTCATGGAACGATATTGAGCATGTAGTGTATGAGTCTGGGCGAATACGATGGTGTGTGTGAGGAGGGTAGGGTGTGCCTACGTAGGGCGTGCTTGGAGGGAAGCCTCGCAACCTGTGAGGTTGAACCTCGGGGTTCATGGTGGAAATGGTAGCACAGGGCACATAATGACAAGGGAGGGCCATCCTGGGGTGGATCTTGTGCTCTGGGCTAGTGGATTCCATCCTGTTCTTGAGGATGATCATTTTGAAAGAAGGTGAAGGGTTAAGCCGTAGGCTCTGGAGCCCCAGCTCTGAGGCCCCATGGCCATGTGACCTTGACTAAAGTGTTGATCCTCTATAAGCTGCTTCTCTTACCTATAAACTGATGCTTTTAAGGGCATATACCATAAAGGCTTCTTGAGAGAGGTGCCTGGCTGGCTCAGTCAGTAGAGCATGTGACTGCTGATCTCAGGGTTGTGAGTTCAAGCCCCATGCTGGCGTAGAGATTACTAAAAATAAATAAAGGCTTTATTTAAAAAAAAAAAAAACAGCTTCTCAAGAGAATTAAATGCATCATGTCTTCAAAGCACTTAGCACATTCTGACAAATGCGGTGATAGTTTAATACGAAGTGGATACTATCAGGAATTTGAGTAATAGTAGACTGAGGTGGCTCCAAGCAGGAAGCTAAGAAGCTTAGGTTGTATCTAGAATCTCCCAAGAAGGAAAAAACTATATCATCTCTCTTGGAGAGAAAGCTAGAAGATCTTACTCACTGGAGAGTACTTCAAGTGCTCCTTACTAATTATTGGGAAAATGTGTTTCTAAGTAGCTGGGTAAGAGAAAACAAATAGGAAAAACAGTGAAATAATTTTCACAATTAATTTACATGAAGTACAGGATGTAAAACGAAACACATTTGAAAGTTGCTAAGAGAATAATCTTAAAAGTTCTCATTACGAGAAACAATTTTTCATAACTTTGCACGTGCTGGATGTTAACTAGACGTATCATGGAAATCATTGTGTAATATGTACAAATCAGATCACGACATTGGACACCTGAAGCCAGCACAATGTTATATGTCAATTATGCCTCAATAAAATAAAATAAAACCAAAGGCAGAATAAAGAAGGTTAAAATCTGTCTTATTTATGTTGGTTTGAGCTTCATTACATCAGGGAAAACCAAGATTTTCTTTCTTCTCTGTTGACGCAACAGAAGGAAACGTTGGCCTTTGATGCAGATGTGTTCAGCTGATTAAAGACTTTGCAAAATGCAGGGGGACCTTTTTCTCTTTGTCATATTGGCAAGCAACATGGAAAGAAGATTTCTGCTGGAAAATATCGCGGGGAGCTTTTGTTGTGGGATACTTTTTTGGAGGCTGAAATATTAAAATCTAATCACTACTGAGCAGAAATGTCTTCAGGAAGCCAAAACATCTAGCACGTGCTGATTGATTAGATGGCCATGAAATATTTGTCCAATGAATCAAAGTTTTGTTCTACATGATGCCAAACATCTGGATATTTGGAAACAGCTGTTTGGCATCCTGTGGACCGAATAGAAGCATCATTGTACTGCTGTACAACGGCGAAGGCCCTAGATTGCCTGCTGTGTGATCTACGCCTGTTCCGAGGATCCAGTCTCAGGAACAATGTTGACCAAGGAGGGCCAGTGCTAGTTTGGACCAAGGTCAAGTGGTAAAGTTGGTGGAGACAAAATTTTGCATTGAGATTCAGGTCTAAGGCATAGGCATAGGACAGGTGTATCAGGAAGACTGAGCCTCCTCAGTGCAGCAGTTCAGGAGGCCATGGTGTCCTGCAACAAGACAGGAAGTAGGGTGGAAACCAAGGCCAGAGTGAGTTCTCCTGACAGTCTAGACATAGGCACTTTGAGAAGGAGTCTGCATCAACAGCCAACGCATCGGCGGAATTTTCCTGTTTCACTAAGTCAGTGGATGGTGTGGCTTGATGGAAGGAGCCCAGGACCAACAGTTAAAGGAACTGGACTCTACTTCCGGTTCCACCATCAGGCTGCACATGTGAACATGTGCAAACTCTCTGAAACTCAGCTTTCTAACAGGTGAAATAAAGATTATACTAACTATCTCACAGGACTGTTGAAAAATTCACGTTTCGTAAGCGGTAAAGTGGTGTACGATGTAAATGATCATTACTAGATTTTTCATTCCCATCTTTTGATATCATGTAAAATTTAGAATAATTAGCTGAAATTATGAGGGGTCGGGAGTGGTGGTTACAGGTGAGAATATTTCAGAGAGTCCTGATGGGAATGGGTTGTTGTGAAAAGTGCTGGGAGACCTTAGTGGAAAAAAGGTTGGGACTTCAGGGGAAACAGACCTGGGTTTGAACTCCTGCACCAGTGCAGTCTAGTTGTGTGTCCTTGGGCAAGTTTCTTGTCTTGCTTTGGTTTCCCAATTTGTGACGTGGGGTGAAGAGTAGTGGCTACCTCAGAGAACCGTGAGCAGTGAATGAGACAATGCAGCAAGGCCCCAGTGCTGGCTCGAAGCACACGATTAGCTCCTGTCCCGGACAGCACACAGGCAAACACGGAACCCCAATCTCTTCAAGGGGTTGATGGTGTCTAAGGAGGTTGGGCAAAGTGACTTGTAAACCTCCTTCCAATTCGAAGTTTCTAGGGGTTTCTGACAGAAGAATCCACCGTTGTAGGAAAGAAATCAGAAATGAATTTGAACCTTGGAAAGGATCCTTTGACCTACATGCAGGATGAGAAGCTATACATGAGTAGACCTCAGAGGCTGTTCTCGAAAGCTTCTCCCTGGGCCCAGGCCCAACCTATCAGTTAGTGAAGCCCAACACAAACAACTAGTGAGCTTGTTCACAACGTCCTGTGCTTTGAAGTGTCAGATTTTCAACTTCTCCTGCTCTTGTTGGGTTGACCCTAGAACAAGATAAGGGAACAGAGGAGTGTGTTGGCAAGTTAAAGAGTGAAAACAGTAACAGCAACTTATCAGTGTAACTGTGCCATTAGTTCTAACTCAGGTTGTATCTGCGGGCTCAGCAGATAAAGTACTTTGGGACAGAGCTATCAATGTTTCTCACTTTGCAAACAAAACACTATGCTTCTTGTTCAACTCATCTTTTAGGAGGGAGGAAGGACATCCCGGCGTCAGACACTGAGCCCTTGTTAGAAAATCTGTGCATAGAGAGAAAAATTCTCCTTAGTAAATGTGAATTTCTCTATGTCAGGGGTAGGGTTGACCATGAAGACCTCAACAGATGCAAGCAATTTTTAAATATTTTTCTTCAAGTATTCTTGACTTCTTTCCTTCTCTCTTTTTAGTGTGAAAAACGTGCTCGGCACGTTGCTAAGCCCTCTGCATGTTTCTGCCAGATGTTCTCCAGTTGCTGCGCCAGGTCGCCTTCCCACCCCGCCCTGGGACCCCAGCAAGCTCACTTTGAATGGATGACTTCTGGTTCGTAATTGAGTTTGACCACAGAGGAGGCAACAGCAAGAGGCAGAGTGACAGGAAGAGAGACAGAGCTTAGGTTACTTATTCCTACCCCCACCCCCACCTCCCTGAGTTTTAGGTCCTGAAAGTCCAGGACCTGGATTGAGCTGTTGGGACCCCTGACATTGTCTCATCATCCCTTGTGCTTTCTCGTAAACTTGTTCCCAGTTTTGTAAATAATCCATTAAACACGAGGCCCCTTAGAGTATGTCATGTGTTTTTTTTGCCGTGACTCTAATATATATACATGCTTACTTCCAATGGGCCATGACCAGCAAGGACATAAGTCACCTTGAGGCCAAGCCAGTAGAGAGCCAGCGTGAATTCTCCCTTCCTCAGGAAGCAGAGACCTCCAAGATGTCAGAGCGGCTGTTTGGAAACAGCCCAGGATCTTAAGCACCCTTGGAGGAAAGCCACCTGCCTCACCTCAGACTGTGACATGAGCCAGAAGGAAACATTCATCAGGTGAAACTGCTGAAACGCTGGGGTTTATTTGTCACTGCAGCAGAACCTATCATATCCTGGCTAACTCTCTTATTCTTATTTTTTAAAAATATTTTATTTATTTATTCATGAGAGACACACAAAGAGAGGCAGAGACACTGGCAGAGGGAGAAGCAGGCTCCATGAGGGGAGCCCGACGTGGGACTTGATCCCAGGACCCCAGGATCACGGCCCGGGCAGAACACAGTTGCTTAACCACTGAGCCACCCAGCCTTCCTAACTCTCTTATTTGATGTAACCCTTACCCCTCATCCTCTGAGGTAGATACTAATGTTAATCCCCATTTTACAGACAAGAACACTGATGCAAAGTGCTTAGGTAACTTGCAGCAATACCACAAGCAGCGGAGCCAGTGCTCAAACCAGATCTTTCAGTTTTAGTATATGTGCTGCCGAAGCGAGCACAAACCAGATCTTTCAGATTCCAAAGTCTAGGACCAGAACACGACATAGTTTTCCCCTAAACCATACTCTCTTGTGTGGGATCAGGGGAATGTCTTCCTGCCTTTGTAGGAAGGTGCATTTTCTGTCAGTGAGTCTTGCAATTGAAATGGTATAAGCTTAGGACAGGCCTGGCGGCTGGACAGACAATATATCCGGCAAAGGTCAACGGAGCTTTCCTGAAGCTGATGAAAGATGAGTAGACAGGCCCTCAATACCCTCGCTCACCTTCCCTGTGTGGAAAAGAAGGATTTAGGTTTTGTTTTTTGTTTTTTTTATTTCTTAGGCTTATAATATTATTCCTGTGTAAGTATTATGCTTTCCCATTCTTCTCTAGAATGAAAACCATAGCTCTTTCTTTATTACCTCTGTCAAGTGTATTTCTTCACCAGGGGCCCATTTTTAATAATTTATTTATATTTTTAAAAATATTTTATTTACTTATTTATTTATTTGGGGTGGGGGGTAGTGCAAGAGGAGGGGCAGAGGGACAGAGACAAGCAGACTCCGTGCTGAGTATGGAGCCATCTCGGGGCTCAGTCCCAGGACCCTGAGATCGTGACCTGAGCTGAAATCAAGTCAGTTGCTTACCTGACTGAGCCACCCGGACACCCCAGCAATTTCTTTTTAAAATATGATTCCTGATGTACATAATGCCACTGATCATGTCCACTTAAAAATGGTTAAAATGATGGCAGAAGGTAGCTACCCCAGTGGTGTGCACAGCATAACCCACAGAGCTGTCGAACCACGATGTCGTACACCTGAAACTAACGTGACATTGTGGGTCAACCTCAATAACATTTTTTTTAATACTAATGAATAAAGAACAAAATAGCACCCCCCAAAATGGTTCCAATGAGAAGTCTTATATTATGTAGGTTTGGCCACCGTAGGAAAAAACATGATTAAAACATAATTCTTAAAACATGATTCTTCATTCTCGATCGATTAAGGTACAAGGCTGCATCTTTGCCGTGGATTATTTGCTTTTGAAATGCATGTCCAGCACTTTTCCAGAAGGCCATTATCGGCTGGAGGAAACAGGCTTTGTCACTTGCAGGAAGAAATCATTGACTCCAGGTCAGATCAGTTCCTCGCAGTCAACAATGATAACTGTTTTTTTTTCTGTTACCAAAGGAAATCCAGCAACATGGTGACTTCTGAAATGTTGTGCATAGGAAGGAAAAGCCAAAGGAGCACTCAGTGGCCCACGCCGGAAATGTGACCTATTGAGCTTTTCTGAGGCAATGAGGTCAGAGAAATCCTTTACCCTCCTATGCTGGATGTGCCAAGGCTCAGCAGTTTGCTTCCTATGGTTCTGTTGAGGATGAACTTGAAGGTGAAATTTTGATCCCAATGCCCTGTGTGCTTTCCTATAATCAGCGTGCCCAGATTCCTTCACTGCATTTTCAATGCATCTGGAGGAGGGCTGAGTGTGTGGAAACCATTCTTTCCTATTTACATTTTTCCTGGCCAAGGCAGTGCTCCTTGGAAAAGAAGGCAGGAATTTACTTGGAAGAGCCAGCCATGTTATTTAGCGTTGTGTCTGAGCCCGTACATTTTTGCCCAGAGTCCTTTAAAGAATTAACTTGTTGGGTAAAGGGGGAGTGTGGGCTCAGATTCTCAGTAGCGGTTAGAGTCAAAATAGGCAAGGGTGGCTCGCACATCTACTGCACGCTCACTGCTGGGCCTGACCTTGCCCGGGTCGTAGGGTGCACAGCAAACCATTTCAAGGGTGGCCTTTCCCCCACTCTGTCCTCAGCGATGGCATGCTTTAAAATAGCCACACATTCCTATAAAAAGGGTGAGAATTCCCAATCCACTCAGAATCTCTCATTGCAGGGCCTAATGAGCTGTTTATTTGCCACTCACCAATCTGTCCGAATCCGTTTCTCATTCTTTTCTGTCCTGCCCTGTTCCCCGGGAACCTGGCCCCCACTGGACTGGATCCTGGGCCCCCCCCCACTCCTTTTTCCAGTTGCATTTGGGTATTTCTCACCTACCTCCTCCCTCCCCGCTTTTGCACTGGGGCTCTGGCCAAGGTCTTCTTCGGTGGCTTTGCAGCCCGTGGGCCAGCCACCTTGGTGGCCTCAGGTTCCTGCAGATTGCCATCACTTCAAAACCGGGGTGGCAAAGGCTTCCTGCTGCGCCGCCTCTGTCTGCCTCGAGCTGTTTGTTGGGTGTCTGGAGCCTGCCCGCACCTGGGTGAAGGTCCTGTCCTGGGAGGCTCTCCGTCTCCAGCAGAGCGGGCCTTCTGCAGCCTGAGGAGGACTTGGTCTGAGGGTCTCTTCGTTCCAAGAGCCTTTGCCATTTGGGTGGAGGCCTTACTGCTTTGAAGCTGGACCCGCGTAACCTGGAGGCTGAAGAGCCTCGAGCTGGTTTTCTTGTCCCGATATTGACAGTGCTAGAGCTTGTGGCAATGAGACCTTACCCTGAAAGAGATGATGTTTGGTAGCCCTCGCTCCCCCAAGTGTGGCCCGCAAGCCAGCAGCCTTGGCCTCACCTGGGGACTTGTTAGAAGGTTGAAACTTAGGCTCTCCCCCAGACCCCTGGACCAGAATCTCCATTTTTTAAAAATTTTTTAAGATTTTATTTATTCATTCATGATAGAGAGAGAGAGAGAGGCAGAGACATATCTCCATTTTTAACAAGATTTTGGACAACTGGGGTTTTTCAAGAAGCACAGTAACCCACAGTTTATCGAGATCATTTTTTTCTTTTCTTTTTTCTTCTCTCTTTCTCTCTCTCTCTTTTTTTTTTTTTTTTTTTGAGATCATTTTCTATTGCTCCACAGGCAGGGCCTAGCTCAAAAGGATGATTAAGGCAGGACGGAGGGTCAGCGTTGTGAAATATGTACTGATTGCTCTTTATACCCCAGGCTGCTGAGAACGGAGGAAATTGGTATTATATCCCCTTTTAACTACCCCTTCCTCTCATATATTTCATGAGATCCTGTTCTATTTACTCCTTCAGCCGAGCTCTAAAGAATCTGATAAAGTCATTCACGCTACAGTAAATTAATGGGGAGATCCGTTTTCAGTCCATCAAAATTGAACGTTCTTGGAGCACCTGCTACGCAGAGAGAGCGCTATATACAGGAAGAGACGGTGAACTAGCAATAGAAGAAGGGAGGGTGGTGGGGGGACCTGGGAAGTCGTTTGGGGGCAAACTCCCTAGAATTTAGTAACTAGTGACTGGGCACCAGGGTGGCGGGGGTGGTGGGGAGGAAAGCTGAGGGAGAGGGTGGAAATGGGATGGTTTCTGGATTTGCAGCCTGTGGGGTTGTGGGGATGCCCACACCAGGATGACTCAGGGAAGACAGCAGGAGAAGGAGCAAGTTGAGGGAGGAGGAGGATGCAGGTACCTCACAGGCAGTTGGTGTAGGAGTCTGAAGTTTAGGAAATCCTTTTTTTTAAATAAAAAAAAAAAAAGAGGAACTAACCAGTAAACATATGATCGACAGGGAGATGCAGCGGAGGAGTAAGCGGCTTGTTTCTCTTGGTTCAAGCACAAAATAAAGGAAAACACCCTTCTAGCCACCTGCAAGCCCAAGAAGGGTCAGGTCAACTGGGCCCCGTCCTTCCTGCCGGGAGCAGGACACAAGTCCCCCATCCTCTCCTCCCTTCACTAGACCATGAGCCTCCCGAGCCTCCTCACCCCCCTCCACCCCGGGGACAGGATGAGGGGTGGGATGCGGCTTCCTAGGCCCCATTCCTTGCTATCCCCGACCCAGCATGTAAGCCTTTGGTTTTGGGGTTTTTATGCCAATCCCTACAGGAAATAGGAGAAAAGAAATTGGAGCAAGAACAAAAGTGGTTTCTTGTGTAGTGTTTTTTAGCGGGAGTAAATAGATTTTCTAAACGATTCAGCCTGGCGTTTTTCCTGGACAACAAAAGTGCCCTCTTGGGAATTCAATGGGAAAGGAAACTTATGTTGGCTGACTCTCTTTTGAGAGTAAAAACAAAGGGAATCCTACTAATGAAAACGATGTTATGCATTTTCTTCCTGGATTAATAGATTGCTCTCTGGGTTTTTTTCTTTTTCTTCTTTCTTTTAACTTTGTTTTGTTTTCGTGCTTTGTTTCTTTATTCCTATTTGCCCTTCTCTCGGGACCAAATCTTGACTCTTGTACAAAATCCCTTGTATTTATATCACAGTCTGTGAGGTCTCCTCATGGCCCTGGAGAATGAAATCAGATCCTCCAACTGTAGGTATTGTGAACACAAGCCTACAAAACTCAAATGAGTTCCAAATGCTGCCCTGTGCAAGATGAATAACAGTTCCTTGCACTAAACCGGTAGAGGATCTACGTGATATTTTATGCTGAGAAATACTTTGTCACGAGCCAGGCAAATAGCTTGTACTTTCTCCATTTTTTATCAAATGATGTCAATATTCATTTTTCTCCTCTTTGACTAAGAAAGAAAACACTTGACCATCACCCCTACAGTACTTAGCCTTAGCCTTCCTTAGAAGATCTTGTGCAAGCACGGAATGATGCGGCATTTTGTTTCAGCAAAATTGAGTAACAAAAGACTAAACTGAAGAGTTTCATTCAAGTAGCCATCTTTCACCCTCAGTTACTAGGGTAACTCAGACAAAAGTCATTTCTTTTGAATTTATCAGAAGGGTCCTTGTAATGTGATGATAGTTTCTTGGGAAGGTTTCTGGGAAAATCCTTTGGCTTTTCCAAATTAAAAGCGAGCATTGCCTTTTACCTTGGGTTGCTAGAAGTAACTGGTGGACTTCCTCCTAATAGAAAAATTATCAGTGCAATTTCTTTACATGCATTCACTGAATAATATCGCTTGACACTTGTGATGAAGACATCTGCTTGATCTGGAGAGATCCTGACCCTTGGGAAATACACGTTCTTGGCAGGAGACAGATATGCAGTGATGTTAACAACGTGGAGAGTGATGCAATAGAATTATAGCAAAAGGGCCATGTGGGCGCATAGAATAGAGAAAGTCCTAAGTTTGTCAGGAGGAGAAGGGGTGGATGAACAGCTTCATAGCAGAGGTGACATCGAACAAGGTCTTGAAGAACAAGTAGGAGAAAGGCAGGTAGTGGGGGCAAAGGGAGTGAGAAAGGTAAGGTTCAAGGTACACCTGTGTTTAGGATATGGGGTCTTTGGGGTGCGGGGAGAGGGGGAGGGGGAGGGCTAGCTCCAGACTGTGACTGTCTGATGAGCCAGGCCTGGAATTTACAGGTTGTCCTACAGGTGCTGATGAGCTGCTGAGAGGGATTTAATTAGGTATCTCTGCTTCATCTTCAAGAAAATATCCATATTCCCTAAAATTAAGAATGAAAAAAGGGGCCCTTGGGTGGCTCACTCAGTTAAGCATCTGCCTTCAGCTCAGTTCATGATCCCAAGGGCCTGGGATTGAGCCCCCCAAGGGCCTCCCTGCTCAGGGGGGAGCCTGCTTCTCCCTCTGCCGCTGCTACTTCCCCTGCTGGTTCTCTCTCTCTCTCCCTCTCTGTCAAATAAGTAAATAAAATCTTAAAAAAAAAAAAAAAAGAATGAAAATAAAATTCCCATGGGATCTTACTCCCTAAGGGTCACTTTCACCTTTTAATGAGCCCCGTGTAGTCAGTTCCAGCATTTTATTTTGCTCCTCTCCTCTATTACCTGCACCCCACCCACTGCACAGCTAAGCTGCACAGAGACAGAGCAGCACAGCCACACACGAAAGCCCCAGACCCGTTCCCCTCAGCCGAAACCCCTGGCGGCTCAGAGTCTGACCACGAGGCCCCCAGGCCCTCGGAGACGGTGCCTCAGCTTCTTCGTTTAGGAAGGCTGTAAACCTGCTCCAGTATATGGCACGGCCCTGGGCCTGAGGTGTCCTGCAGGCCAGGGGGTCTTCAGCTTGTACAGGGACGCATGCTCCTGGCTCCAGGGCTCCTGCAGCCTCACAAGGTCAGGGTGCCTCAAAGAGGTCTCTGGGCCAAGCTGGCCAGAGGGCTTTCCCAACGATTCGGTGGTACCCCGGGATCTGACAAAGATAGGAAACACGATTTTTGTTCAGCTCTGGCACTACAGAAATAGAGTAGGGGTATCTAATTTACAGAAGGTGGCTTGCTCTCAGGATGTCAAGGTCTGATCCCATCCGGTTGCAGGTCTGCCCTGATTGCTTGTGTGCGTGAAGCTTCCACATGCCTGAATGCAGATGTGCTCACTGGGTGGGTGGGGCTGGGGGGGGTACCCCCTGGAACACCACCTTCCAGGAGCACGGGCCTAGACCTCGAGCCTCCTCAAAGCCTACCAGCCCTTCTCAACCACACTTCCCTCCAAAACATTCATCCTTAATGCCTTTAAGGCACCTCAACACATTATTTTTAACAAATCAACTTCTCTACTGTGTATCTAGAATGGAAGCAGCTACAGACTCAGGAGAGCTGGGTGGGTAGGGCTTCATTCTCCGGATTCTTCCAGTTAAGAAAGACTAGGGAAAGGCCCAGCTTCCTCAGCTGCCCGCGTTAGGCCCATCTTCCGGGTTCAAGTTTCTGTGTCAATTCTAGGAAGCTCCCCTCCTTGGGAGAGATCACACCTAACATAGAGAATGTGACCTTGCACCCAGAAAGATTGTTCTGGATAATCTGGTGGCAGCAAGAAAGATGCATCACAGAGAAGAGAGCCTGGAGGCGGGGAGAAAAGGCGGTACTATCGAGGCTCAGGCCCTCAACCTAGGGACAGCCCCCCATTAACAGTGTTTGTGCACTTCTGTTCCCAGCCAGGAGGGACTGTTTTAAGGGAAGACATCTCGCTTAGTCAGATTCTCTCACCTGAGAATTTGTAACTTGGAAAAGAGACACAAAGACTGAGGATCTTCTTTTTTTTTTTTTTAATTTTAGGTAGCTAACATACAGGGCATTATTGGTTTCTGGAGTAGAATTCAGTGATTCATCACTTCCATACAACACGCAGTGCTCATCACAAGTGCCCTCTTTAATACCTATCCCCATCTAGCCCATCCCCCTCCCATCGCCCTTCATCAACCCTCAGTTTGTTCTCTATAGTTAAGGCCTGTTATGGTTTGTTTTCCTCTCTCCTTGTTTTTATCCCCGCCCCCATATTTTCATCTGTTTTGTTTCTTAAATTCCACATGTGAGTGGCATCATATGGCATTTGTCTTTCTCTGACTTATTTCACTCACTGTTATATACTCTAGCTCCAACCACTTTGTTGCAAATGTCAAGATTTCATTCTTTTTGATGGCTGAATAATATTCCACCATATATCACATCTTCTTTACCCATTTATCAGTCGATGGACATTGGGGCTCTCTCCATGGTTTGGATATTGCTGATAATGCTGCTATAAACATTGGGGTTCATGTATCCCTTCAAATCTGTATTTTTGTATCCTTTGGGTAAACACCCAGGAGTGCAATTGCTGGGTCCTAAGGCAGTTCCATTTTTAACTTTTTGAGGAACCTCCATACTGTTCTGTGGAGTGGCTGCACCAGTTTACATTCCCACCACCAGTGTAAGCAGTAGTCCCCTGAACCTTTTTTCCACATCCTTGCCAACACCTGTTGTTTCTTGTGTTGTTCATTTTAGCTGTCCTGACAGGTGTGAGGTAGTATCTCATTGTGGTTTTGATATGTATGTCCCTGATGATGAGTGATGTGGAGCATCTTCTCACGTGTCTGTTGGCCATCTGGATGTCTTCTTTGGAAAAGTGTCTGTTCGTGTCTTCTGCCCATTTCTTAAATGGGTTGTTTTTTTGGGGGGGTATTGAGTTTGTAGCATCTGGATACTAACCCTTTATCAGATATGTTGTTCCCATTCCATAGTAGTAGTTTAGTAGTTTAGTTGATTGTTTCCTTTGCTGTGCAGAAGCTTTCCATCTTGATGAAGTCCCAATGCTCAGTTTTGCTTTTATTTCCCTTGCCTGTGGTGATGTGTCTAGAAGAAGTTGCTACAGCCAAAGTCAAAGAGGTTTTTTTTGAGGTGATTAAATAATGGCTTTAGAGATCAACTGTTAATGGTTTCTTTTTGGAGTGATAAAAATGTTCTAAAGTTAACTGTGGCAATGGTTGCATGTATCTATGAATATATTAAAAACCATTGCATTGGTTTATGTGGGTGAATTTTATGAAATGTGAATTATGTCTAAAAAAAAACCCTTATTTTAAAAGTCTCTGGAGAAGTAGATATCAAATGCTTTTCTGAAGTCCTCAGTAAGTTTGGGGGTTCAGTGGGGACTCTGCTGGTAACCAAGGCTCACATGTTTGAGGACCTGGGATGCAGTAACTGATATGATACTGCAGTCTGACAAGGTGCCACCAGGATTGCTTTAGCAGGATTTTTGCATCCGACTCTTCTTGTCCTCTGATCTCAGGGCCCCCGATCACCAGAGAGTAGATTTATTTGGGTTCTGAACCTGAGGGCCAGGTGCTAGCAGAATTCCTGGATTCAGCATCTGGTGATGTTCCATTTGGCCTTTGCCCTCAGCAGCTGGAGCCTAATGTTTTTCATGCAGAAAATAAATCAGTGCACTCTAGCTTTACTATGGTGATCAGGACAGGACAACATTGCCATCTGAGGCCGGTGCTATCTGCCATTAATCAGAATAATTCAGAATACCCAAGATAGAGCTCGATAGGGCCTACACTGTCAAATTAATGAATGGGAGGAAGAAAAATCATGTTCCCAGTTCTGGCCTAAGGAGTTTGAAAACTCAGTCATGCCATTCAGACCATGTAATTCCCCATTAATATTCTAAAGGAGAGATCTCAGAAATGGAATGTGCTCACCCTATAGAGGGCCAAGATAATCTACTGGGATGCAACAGCATCATATTTGCATTTCTATGTATTCTTTGCTTCATCCTTTTAAGTTTCTATCTTTCTGTTTTTTTGATATATGTAATATTTTAGGAAAATTGTGAATGTATATTACTTATAAATAGATTAATGTAAATGAAGACAGTCAAAAACTATTGATAGTTTTATGTAACTTTGAAGAAAAAAGGTTCAGGGGACTACTGCTCCAAAGGATGTTTGGCTGATTGCTAGATGGAGGTGGGGGGTGAAGATTGCCTTCAATGAACCATTAATTTACATTGAAGACCTATCCCCAAAAGAAAAACTAGTTCAGAATAACTATTTGCAAAGATTTATTTTATAAATTATCTTAACAGAACTCAAATCTCTAGTGTCTCCCCACAATAGATGGGACCAACCCCTTGCATCTCCCCCCGACCCTGTGGCCAGCCCTGCTTGGGTTTCTAAGCTCTTTATCCCTCCTCTTCACCAGTTGAGCAGTTGGGCCACCATATATACTCAATACTGCCCCAACCTGAAGGATCCACCCAACTTTAAACTGGTGAATTGAAAGTACCCGAGACCAACATTCTTGGCCAAAGGATCAATTCGCCTTCATTACTAATCTAACTTTAGGCCACTTCCCCAATTCTGAGAACTGGGCTTGTGTTTTGACCCTAAGACCAATTCCCAATTCACACTCTGTTTGTCATAATGAATCCCCTCTTGTACCCTGTATCTAAGTCTGGATCCAAACAACCCACCTCCTACTCAGTCCTACAGGCATACAGACCATCAAGGCCTCACTGATCCCCAAGCATATGATTAGGGCCTGGGTCTCTGCTGACAGGGTTTTCAATGGTTGGGGTTCCTGGAATGTTTACACGACAAAATGAAGCTATGCATAATTATGCATTCTCATAACTGATGAGTAATACCAAGTATCAATGACCACTAGGAATCTTCTTGATCAGCATTTAGATGTCTTCTTTGGTGAACAAAGCTCATCTTTCCAAGAACATAAAGCTGTTGCCCAGCACCAATGCCCTTTATTTATTTTTTTTTTAAATTTTTATTTATTTATGATAGTCACAGAGAGAGAGAGAGAGAGGGAGAGAGGCAGAGACACAGGCAGAGGGAGAAGCAGGCTCCATGCACCGGGAGCCCGATGTGGGATTCAATCCCGGGTCTCCAGGATCGCGCCCTGGGCCAAAGGCAGGCGCCAAACCGCTGCGCCACCCAGGGATCCCAATGCCCTTTAAATATAAAGAAAAATCAATGAGGCTTCTGAGTGTATCCAACTGGAGACCATAGCTGCTCAGCTCACTTTGAGAACTAGGCACTTCTTTATGATGGTGAGAGATTTAGCTGTGCTCAAGTAGACTCCCAGAACGCTGGACACCTGCAGATGGCCTCTCTTCTTTCCCATGTCCAATCCTTCTTGGGTTGACCCTCAAAAACTGCCTCTATACATTTAATTAGCTGTTATTTCTACTAACAAGGTCTTTTGTTGCTTAACTATTTTCACTTCCTATACACCTTCTAAAGAAAAGAACTTCCTGTAGGAAATAGAGTCAAAAGTTATCATAAAGCATTCTGAAGAGTATACAGATTTGTCTTACTTTGATGTCCTGGCTCTTTTTTAAACTTATTCATAGCCCACAGCTCAGCATCACTCATCAGATTTCATGGCTGACGAAGAGAACTGGATTTCATTCTGGAGCCTTATGAATGGTGACCCATTCCATCTCATCTAACCATGCCTGTCAGAACGGCAGGCTTGGTCAGCCATTACCTAACAATCAAACAGCTCCTGGAGGTGTATCCGGGAGTTACTACAACCTGTGGAGTTACTCCATCTGTCAGTGTCCTCATAGCTGACATTCTTACAAGTATCCACTGTAATAATCATGGGATGATTGTTAACGAGTAAGTTAAAATTACTTATATAAAACATCCTTATTTCCCAAGGTCATGATACCTCACATAACATCTACTAAGTTCTTCAAAATATTCGGAATATTTTAAAGGTTTATTTATTTATTTGAGAGAGGGAGAGAGAGAGAACACAAGCAGGGTGGGGAGGGCAGAAGGAGAGGGAGAGAAAAAGAATCTTAAACAGACTTCCCATTGAGTGTAGAGTCTGACATGGGGCTCAATCTCATGACCCTGAGATTATGACCTGAGCTGAAACCAAGAGTCTGATGCATAACTGACCAAGCCATCCAGGTGCCCCTCGAATATTTCTTATGAGTGTCCGTGCATAATGTTTTCTTCTGACTGTTTAAGGTGCTAGTGCTTCCTGATGTCTAACTTAAATTTTTCTTCAGTAGCCCATCATCCTTCCTCTCCCGAGGAGTGCTCACCATCACCAAGACCATAGTTTTCAGTGGTTAGAAACTAACTGTGGCTTTCTCCAAAGCTTACCTGATAGTAAATATTATCTAGATAAGAGGTCATTTAAAAGAAATAATGTTTGATATTTTATTGATAATTAGCACTTCATATTTCAGAGCATAAACATTGTATTGACTTTAAATTCTTATTAATTGCCTTCAATGAACTGTAAACTCACATGGAAGTTAATGGGAAGATTTGAAATTCTGAGAAGAGAAAGCAGAGCAAAGCCAACATCAGGGGGAAAACATACCCAGTTTTCTGATACCCAGAATGGAATTACCTGAAGGTTTGCAATCTAGCTAAATAAACTTGGGAAGTTGTATAATCTCTCAAGGTTCATTTCTTTATCTGTAAGATGGATGTATGAGTTAGGACAAGTTTAACCTGCTGTAGCAAAGATACCTGAAAACACAGTAACCTTACAAATAGAAAAGCTTATTTCTAACACACATAATGATTGCTAGGTGAGTGTTCCAGTTGGCCAGCTAGCTCTGCTCTGGGCAATCATTTAAGGATGTAGGTAGTACCATATCTCCACATGAAACTCCATGAGAGCATTTGCTGAAATCCATTTTTCATTCTTCCAGGGCACATGGCTGCCCATTTAAATTGTGTTTTCTGCTTTGCCCCATGAATTGGCAAAGAATTTCTCAAACACGATCTTGGAAACATAAACTGTAAAGCAAAATGTAATGAATTTGATTATGTAACAAATTACCATGTTTATGGCCAGGTCACAAGAAGCCCAGAGAAATTCTGAGTAGATGCTCAGATTGACCAGTCCAGCTGAGCTACCAGCCAAGAGTCTACACCAGCCGTTAGCTGTCCCCTTCCACGTAGAGAGAGTGAAGAAGCCATCAAGAAGTGGTTCCTCTAGTCCCAGCTGCAGAGCTGATGCCTCCCGGGATGGATACTAACCACCCAGCTGAACCCTTCCTAGATTCCTGACCCACAAACTATTTTAAAAGTCAAAATGTTTGCCTTAAGTTTTAGAACAGAGTTTAAGGGAAAAAAAATTGGAGCAGAAAAACATAGATCTGAGATTTACAAGCATCTAACCAGTGATCAAAAAGTCCTGGAAATAGAGAATGTCACTCCAGGATGGAGAGTCAGGACACCAGTCCTCATGGGTGGTCCAAGGAGGAGGACTCTGCAAGGGAGACTGGGAAGAAAGGGATAAGCAAGAAGACATGGAAAGCAATTTTACTCTATCAACTTCTTTTTACTAGTTTAACTCGTGGAGGTTTACCTGAAACTCAAAGTTCACTCGGATCAATATATTTATTCAGATGATTGCATGTAGAACTCGTGTGAGGCAGTTGTTGAAAACTTAGAGTGACAGAGGCAGGCCAGATTCAGATATAAGGCCCAGTCTTTCATGTCTTCACAATGTGGGTCTTTAAGAAATTATTACTATTCTTTTTTCCTTCTTGGAGATATACAATAAAATATAATAAAATTCCTCCCTGACTAGTAAACAATTCTGCATGTTTTGACAAATGCCTCTTGGTGTATGACCACCACCAAGACCAAATGTCCCATTAGAGCCGACTCCTCCCCACACTCCGATAACCAGAGATTTGTTTTATATCTTGATAAATTTGCCTTTTCTAGAACGTCATAGTAACAGAATAACACAGAAATGTACTCTGCTCCTGTCTGGATTCTCTCACTTGACATCACACCTTTTGGAGCTTCAATCACGTTGACATACATATATATATATTTTGTTCCTTTGTGTTGCTGATTAGTCTTCTATTGCATGGATGTATCATATTCATTTATTCATTTCCCAGTTGAGAGAAATTTGTATTTTTTTCCTGTTTTGGGCAATTATGCATAAACTTGTTATAATCTTTTACATAGATGTAGGTCTTTCTGTGAACATAAATTTTCAATTCACAGGGTAAATACTTAGGGCAAATGGCAAGGATATGCTTGCTTTCTAAGAAACTGGCAGTTTCTTTCCTGAAATGGCTGTACCGTTTTGTATTCCCCCTGCAACCCGTGAGCAGGGCAGTCACTCCTCATCCACATTTGACCTTATCAGTTCATTGCATTTCTTCAAATTCAGTCATCCCAGTAGGTGTGTCCCTCACTGAAGTTTTCATCTGCAATTCCCTAATGACCAATGGTGTTAGTGACCGCCAACTTTTTGTGTCTGTATTTGGCATCATTTTTCATCTTTGGTCAACAGTCCATTCAAGTCTGTTCTCTATTGTTTTTTAATAAAAAAGGATTGTTTTCCTACGATTGAGTTTTGAGTCTTTATATATTCTGAAAGTCTTTTAATCAGATAGGTAATTTTTTTTTATTGGAGTTCAATTTGCCAACATATAGCATAATACCCAGTGCTCAAAAAAAAAATCACCCAGTGCTCATCCCATCAAGTATCCCCCTCAGTGCCCGTCACCCAGTCACCCCACCCCCTGCCACCTCCCTTTCCACCACCCCTAGTTGGTTTCCCAGAGTTAGGAGTCTCTCATGTTCTGTCTCCCTCTCTGATATTTCCCACTCATTTTTTCTCCTTTCCCCTTTATTCCCTTTCACTATTATTTATATTCCCCAAATGAATGAGACCATATAATGTTTGTCCTTCTCCGACTGACTTACTTCACTCAGCATAATACCCTCCAGTTCTATCCACGTTGAAGCAAATGGTGGGTATTTGTCATTTCTAATGGCTGAGGAATATTCCATTGTGTACATAGGCCACATCTTCTTTATCCATTTGTCTTTCGATGGGCACCGAGGCTCCTTCCACAGTGTGGCTATTGTGGACATTGCTGCTATAAACACCGGGGTGCAGGTGTCCCGGCGTTTCACTGCATCTGTATCTTTGGGGTAAATCCCCAGTAGTGCAATTGCGGGGTCGTAGGGCAGGTCTATTTTTAGCTCTTTGAGGAACCTCCACACAGTTTTCCAGAGTGGCTGCACCAGTTCACATTCCCACCAACAGTGTAAGAGGGTTCCCCTTTCTCCACATCCTCTCCAACATTTGTGGTTTCCTGTCTTGTTAGTTTTCCCCATTCTCACTGGTGTGAGTTGGGATCTCATTGTGGTTTTGATTTGTATTTCCCTGACGGCAAGTGATACGGAGCATTTTCTCATGTGCTTGTTGGCCATGTGTCTATGTCTTCCTCTGTGAGATTTCTCTTCATGTCTTTTACCCATTTCATGATTGGATTGTTTGTTTCTTTGGTGTTGAGTTTAATAAGTTCTTTATAGATCTTGGAAACTAGCCCTTTATCTGATACGTCATTTGCAAATATCTTCTCCCATTCTGTAGGTTGTCTTTTAGTTTTGTTGACTGTATCCTTTGCTGTGCAAAAGCTTCTTATCTTGATGAAGTCCCAATAGTTCATTTTTGCTTTTGTTTCTTCTGCCTTCGTGGATGTATCTTGCAAGAAGTTACTGTGGCTGATTTCAAAAAGGGTGTTGCCTGTGTTCTCCTCTAGGATTTTGATGGAATCTTGTCTCACATTTAGATTTTTCATCCATTTTGAGTTTATCTTTGTGTCTGGTATAAGAGAATGGCCCAGTTTCATTCTTCTGCCTGTGGATGACCCTGAATAGCCAGGGGAATATTAAAAAAGAAAACCATATCTGGGGGCATCACAATGCCAGATTTCAGGTTGTACTACAAAGCTGTGGTCATCAAGACAGTGTGGTACTGGCACAAAACGACACATAGGTCAATGGAACAGAATAGAGAACCCAGAAGTGGACCCTCAACTTTATGGTCAACTAATATTCTACAAAGGAGGAAAGATTATCTACTGCAAAAAAGACAGTCTCCTCAATAAATGGTGCTGGGAAAATTGGACATCCACATGCAGATAGGTAATTTGGAAATATTTTCTCCCAGTCTGAATTGTCTTTACATTCTCCTAACAGAGTCTTTCAGAAAGTAAAGTTCTTAATGTCAATAAAGTTCAATGTTATGGTTCTATGGATAGTGTCTTTTGTGTCATTTCTAAAGTATCCATTCCTCTTTTTTTAAAAAAGATTTTATTTATTTATTTATTTATTTATTTATTTATTTGAAAGAAAACGAGATAGCAAGAGAGAATACAATCGAGGAGGAGAGGGAGCTCGAAACGGGGCTAGATCCTGCAACTCCAGGATCATGACCTGAGCTGAAGGCAGATGCTCAACCAACTGAGCCACCCAGGCCTCCCTAAAGTATCCATTCATCACCCAAAGATCACAAAGATTTTTCTCCTGTGTTTTCTTCTGGAAGTTTCAGAGTTTCAGGTTTTACATGTATATGTAGGAATTAATTTTACATGGAGAGAAATATGGATCCAGGTTTATTTGTTACTTGTAGATATCCCATTGTTCCAGCCCATTTTTAAAAAAAAAAAATTGTCCTTTTTCCAGTGAACTCAGTGAGTTGCCATTCCAGCTTTGTCAAAAAATCAACTGACCATATATGCATGAGTCTATGTTTGGACTCCACTCTGTTCTGCATTCTGTATGTCTACCCTTTCTCCAAAACCACACTGTCTTGACTACAATAGCTTTATGTTAAGTCTTGAAATCAAGTTGTAAGTTTCCTTACACATTGATCACAACACTGTAAAGCAAGGTCAGAGTAATAGTTATGCCAACAAAATCCATCAACTCAAATTAGAGAAAATGAATGATTAACCCTTTATCACAAACTCTCAGATGGATAAAACATGTTTCTTCTAAGTCAGAATATGATGAGTGCATATCTACATCAAATTACTAACCCTTTTACAATACATAATATCGATAAAATAATTTTAAAATATAAAACACGGCCATTTGTTTTATAGTACAATTTCCACACATGATGTCGAATATTCAAGCAACTCACCATTATAATTCCTTTAAGCAGAAATTGAACAAAATGAGATTTTTGTTCTGGTGATGACAATTGCAGTGACATAAATCCATCCATTTTGAAACAACAAACACCAAGAGAAGATAAATAGAAATAAAGAACTGATTCCTCCAATTCTCACTGTCCTATGGCAGCATTATTGCTTCATAATTATTTTGAGACTGAAAAAAGAGAGACTCTAAGAGCCTGAAGGCAACTTTCAGGCAGTTATAATAACTTACAAAAAAATAATAATAACTTACACACTTCAAATTTTGAATGAAATCTGCAGCAAAAGAATGAAGGTGGATGACATTCCCAGCAGTGGTGTTTTGTTTTGTTTTGTTTTTTTAAGATTTTATTTATTTATTCATGAGAGACACAGAGAGAGGCAGAGACACAGGCAGAGGGAGAAGCAGGCTCCCTGCAGGGAGCCCGATGTGGGACTCGATCCCAGGACCTGGAATCACAACCTGAGCCACCCAGGTGCCCCCACAGTGGTGCTTTTATCAGGCTGCTACTTAACCTGCCCTCCTGTGTACCGGGGGCCAGGGAGGGAGCCCTGCTGGGTTCAAGCCCTTGAAGCATCAACGCAGCGAATCTCAGGTTGCTTTCTGTGACAGCAATAGGAAGAGTTGTTAAAAAGATGAAATGAAATTATGTGTGGAGGTGTTGACTTTAAAAAAAAAAAAAAAAGAGCCAGCTATGTCACAAGCAAAGCAAGCTTAGGTGGAGAATTCTCGAGAAGAATGGATACTGATGAAAGATGAAAAATAACCTTTCGAAAATGCAGCCTCATCAGCTTTCTTTTCTCGCTAAAATTCCTTTGACATCTCTTCTTCCATTCTTGTTAATATACCTCTTTGAGACTGATATCTCCACTCTGTGTGTTATTAAAACAGAAACAGCTTACATATATATTATGCCCTGCAACAAGTTTCTACCAGGGCAGCGTAGGTAACAAGAAAGAGGCAAACATATTTCTCATACTAAAAACTTTAAATATCAATACACAAGATACCCATTGAAAGCATGGATAGATGTGTTCAATATTGGGAAAACTAGGGATCCCTGGGTGGCGCAGCGGTTTGGCGCCTGCCTTTGGCCCAGGGCGCGATCCTGGAGACTCGGGATCGAATCCCACATCGGGCTCCCGGTGCATGGAGCCTGCTTCTCCCTCTGCCTGTGTCTCTGCCTCTCTCTCTCTGTGACTATCATAAATAAAAAAAATTTTAAAAGATATTGGGAAAACTATTTCACCCATGTTTTTTTGGTTTTATTGTAACTGCAACAAGTTAGGAGCCTAATACAGATTTTCTTCATTTTTTTAGAAGATTGTATTTATTTATTTGAGAGAGAAAGAGCATAGAGAGCGAGAAGGAGAAGCAGACTCCCCACTGAGCAGGGAACCTGATGCAGGGCTTGACTCCAGGACTCTGAGATCATGACCTGAGCCAAAGGCAGATGCCTAACTGAGTAACCCACCCAGGTGCCCTGCAGATTTTCCATATTAATTGCCTAAACCCACTTTTTCAATAAAGCTGTACGGTTTTTGTAATTCTTTTGTTGTTTTTGTTCCTGTTCTGTTTGCTGAAATGTAATCTTAAATTTTCTGAGGCTAAAGATAAAATAATAGAGCTTGTTTATTTTATGTATTTTTAAAAGCATTTTTGAGTAATTCATGTTTAATTACTTTACAAAAATACTGGTCCCAGATGGACTGGAAACCTAGAAAACTGGTTCTTGACCACAAGTACTGTAAGGAGCACTGCCAGGAGACCAAGCTTCTCAGACTGTACATATGCATCACCGAGGATCTTAATAAGCATATCCTGGTTTGGTTAAGCCTGGGGTGGGGTCTGGATGTTGCATTTCTCATAAGCTTCCCGGGATATGAGTGCTGCTGATAGAAGGACCACACTCCGAATAGCAAGGCTATAAAGGAGTTGGAGATTGATGATTCTGGAAGTTTAGGAACACTGTGGAAAGGATTAAGGGGAACGATTCAGCCCAAGCAGCCCAGAGGGCCCAGGAGGAGCAGACCCGTGAAGTCAGTCTTTAACTTTTGATAGACTTCTCTCACCAGACACTCCTGAAGGTAGAGAATGGTAGTCTGGAAGCAATCGTCATTGTTATGCAAGGAGCCTGTGTTATAGAAATGACTGGTGTGCTCACCAAGAGTTGCCTGGACCTCAAAAGCTAGTTGAGACACCCCCCTCCCCCGAGGGAGAGGCTCTGCTGCCTACTGGACGATTGGCTTCTCCCACCCCAGTGGTAGCAGGGGGTGGTTATAATATCCCATGGGGCTCAGGGACCCCACCTCCTCTAAGTTCTCCCACAAGAAGAAGGTCTAGTGTCTTTGGAAGAGTCTGTGGACAGTGGTCATGCAGTCTAGATGTTCCTGATGAGACCACTTCCTCATACATGTCCTAAGAAAGCCCACTCACGAAGGGGAAAGGCCCCTCCATGGGACCAAAGCATAGCCCAGGGGTGATTCTCATCCAGGGACGGCAGAGAGACTGATGGACCATTTATGCCTCTGTCACCGGACCCTGTGCATTTGTCTTGCTTCCTTTAAAGACCATTTCTGAACCCATAAGATGTGACATGATAGAACTGGCCCTGACATGCCTCATAGGAGTAATGGCAGCCTAGAGAAGACCCTCATGACACGAAAGTCATTGTTCAAAAGCTCCAACAGACACTACACTTAGCTTAGATAAGTCTGTGCAAGCAATTATTTAATAAATTACCTTTCAGAGAAATAGTTTATTTTATAAGACTTTTTTTTTTAACATTTTACTTATTTATTTTAAGTAGTCTCTACACCCCACGTGGGGCCTGCAACTCACAACCCCGAGATCAAATGTCGCATGCTCCGCTGACCGAGGCAGCCAGGCACCCCTTCAGAGAAATTGTTTAAATATGATATTTGGGAAAAGAATACAATGATAATATGGAAGGGGTTCTGGGAGAGGAAAACTTAAGAATCATCCAAGCCAGTCTTATCCACTTAAAGTCGTATTCATTGCAACATTAATTTGTGTTGTATTTTCCTTGGATTTTGACCTTCCCTTTTGATTTTGGAATGTAACTGGGCCTTTGTGTTCTCTTGCTTCAACGCCCACAGCAGAAGTTTCTTGGAGATAACCCCACTACCACCTGCAGTTTCCTAGCATTAGCTCTTAAAAGCCTAAAGGGGACTATGCTCTCTCTTCTCAGGAAGAGAGAACAGGAATGAATGTCTTTAAAGACGGTAAGTGGTTGAAGTTGTGATAACATAGTGGGGAGAGGGCTTCTCCCAAGTCTGGGACAAGGAGAGGGGTGAAGTGTCAGTGACTTGAGCCTCTTGGTCCTTGCAACACCTCTCGGAGGTGACCAGGCCTTAGAAGGGAACATCTGGATAGAACCCCGAGGGTGGGTGGACAGTCTACATGGGGCCTCCCCTGCCTGACCAAGCCCCTATGCTTGTTTGGCAAAGAAGTAGCAGACTGACTTACCTTCAAAGAACCTCCACGGAGGACCCAGCACCAGTACTGCTTATGAGCAAAAGTCAGGGGGCCCTTTCTCAGATGTTCGTGGGGGAGGAAAGACTTGCCTATCAATAAGATTAACACTCAATTTCCGGCCTCCTGGCTGGGGTCAAAACCAAAATTGCCAGGCTTTAAAAGAATAAAAGGATGTCACAGTATCTAGTGAACCCAAGTTTGGGGCTGTAAAGTTCATAGCTCTTCATCATCATGATACAGATGACCAAACCAAGCTTTGCAATGACAGATGCAATCATTTCTCCAAGATGGTGCAGTGACCCTAGGGCAGAGGCCTTTGGTTGGTTGGTTTTTTTCTCTAACATACTGCCTTTCTTATTCTATTTGATCGGAGTTCAGGTGGCTAAGAGAAAGCAGATCCAATCCTAAAACCATTCAATAACTAATAGTAGTAATAGTAATGATACCACCACCACCAATAGCACTATCATGCCGGGGGCTTTACATTTGTCATTCAGTTTAATTCTCATAACACTCTACAGTAACTGTAATCATCTCCATCTTATAGAAAATTGAACCTCAGGGGATTTCACTAGCTTGCCTGAGACACTACTACACGCAGGAAAGGCCAAGGAGGGGTTTTCTAAGCAGGCCGTCTGTTCCCGGAGCATGTACGGCTACACCACATCATTCTTTACCCACAAATCCAGGCTTCAAGAGATGAGGGCAAAAGCCTTGCCATCTGTTTTCTATTCAAACAACCTGATTTATTTTAGGCTTTACGCATCGAGAGTGTGCTAATATGAAATCCTATGTTACTAGTCTGTTCCAATTAGGGAAAAAGCAGAGCTCTGTATCAATGGTGTCCTTTATTCTTGGTGTGAAATTCTTTTAGCCTAGCAGTGAACTGTGCCCAGAGCCCAGTTCCGCCTTTTGCTCTGCACCTCCAGAAAGTTTTCAAGCGGAGCAGGGATTTAAGCAATTGCAAACCTCCCAAAGTGTCTCACGGCTGAGGCACTTTGAAAATGAAACCATATTATTTTATTGTAGGTTTGGCAAATACTCTCAAAGCCAGTATATTCCTTGTCTGGTTTCCAACAGCAGTGCTTTTAGCCAGTGGTCACCTGTGTGCCTCTAGTCTCCGTTTGAGTGAGGCATAAAATGCTATTTGAACAAACTGGCTTCAATTTTCTCATTCTTCCAGAAATCTAATTCCTCACAACCACATCACTGAGCAATTTCTCATGGTGGTAATTAAGACCACATTTCCCATACGTGATTTTTTGGGGTCTCTGATAAACTGCATGAATGGAGCGTTCAGGTTCTAAACACTCTGCACTCTCATTTTGCTGTAAAGTAAAGGAGGTGTTATGGACTGAATGTTCATATCCACCCCCCCACCCCCCAATCCATATGTTGAAATCTTTTTTTTTAATTTTATTTATTCATGAGGGACACAGAGACAGAGACAGAGGCAGAGGCAGAGGGAGAAGCAGGCTCCGTGTGAGGACCCCCGATGTGGGACTTGATCCCAGGACCCCAGGATCACGCCCTGAGCCAAACACAGACACTCAACGACCGCGCCCCCAGGGGCCCCCATATGTTGAAATCTTAACACCTAAAGTGATGGCATTAGGAGGTGGGGCCTTTGTGAAATGACTGAGTCATAAAGGGAGCGCTCTCACAAAAGGGATTAGTGCCTTTATAAAAGAGACCCCAGAGAGCTCCCTCACCCCTTCCACCCACGGGAGGACACGATGAGAAGTCAGCTGTGTGCAGCCTGCAAGAAGGCTCTCACCAGAACCCAACCATGCTGGCACTCTGACCTTGAACTTCCAGCCTCCAGAACAGTGAACAATAAATGTCTGCTGTTTATAAGCCCCCCGGCCTGTGGCGTCGGTTAGAGCAGCCCAAACAGATTCCGAGAGGGCCGAAACGAAGCCAGGGGCCTCGGTTCTCTTCGTCTTCCCTCTCGGTGACACCTGACGAGGGAGCAAGTTCGTCCCCTGGAGGGAAACAGATGCCTGCCCAGCAAACAAGAAGAACCCAGGACATTCCTGGGCAGGAGCTTCGGCCTGTCTGGAAGGGATGAGCGGCCCCAGCAGAAGCAGCAGAACCTTCTCACCACCAGAGTCTGAACTCGCTGTCCTGGATCCAGAAAGATAAAAGGGGGCAAGCGTGAGTGCCAGGGCTCTCCTTTTCCCCATCGAGCAGTTGGCGGCCTCAGAAACAGCCACGTCAGAGGAACGTTACCAGATATGCCCAGAGGGATGTTATTCAGCCTTAGGAGAGAATGAAACTCTGACTCGTGACAACGCGGATGAACCTGAAGACATGGTGCTGAGCGAGATGAGCCAGACGCCGCAGTTCGACTTACTGAGGCTCCCAGAGTCGTGAATTCAGAGGGACAGAAGGCAGAATGCGGATTGCCGAGGACCAGGGGAGATGGGAGTGGGGACAGCTTTGGGAAGGTGAAGCAGCTTTCGGGATGGATGGCTGGATGGATGGCTGGATGGATGGCTGGATGGCTGTATGGATGGCTGGATAGCTGGATGGATGGATAATGGCTGGCTGGCTGGCTGGATGGATGGATGGATGATGGCTGGATGACTGGATGGGTGATGGCTGGATGGATGATTGGATGTTAGATGGATGGATGGCTGACTGGATGGATGGATGAGTGGATGGATGGATGGATAGATGACTGGATGGCTGGATGGCTCGATGGCTGGATGGCTGGCTGGATGACTGGATGGATGGATGGATGGACAGATGGATGGATGGACAGATGGACGGATGGATGGATGGATGGATGGATGGATGGATGGATGGATGACTGGATGGGTGAATGGATGGATGGATGGATGACTGGATGGATGACTAGATAGATGAATGGATGGCTGACTGGATGGGTGGATGGATGGATGGATGGATGGATGGATGGATGGAGGCACAGCACGTACATACACTGTGCACTTACATGTGGCTAAGGTGGTATATTCCATGTGGAGTTCACTGTACACACACACACACATACACACACACACAGAAGAACTTGTCACTACAACTGAAATAACCAATTTTATGTTGAGGCTAGAAAGGTCACCAGGAACAGCAGTGCCAGTTCAGAGGTGAGAAACCTGAGCTCCAGCGGGAGCAGTGACTTACCAAAGAGCTCTCTGCTAATCAGAGGTCCAGCCAGGAGGGTGATGCAAGCTCTTCTAGGTTCCCCCAGGCCCCATTCTTCCTGTTAACAAGCCCGGGGCCAGGAGACACACACATGCTGCAGGGACACGTGGGACCCCTCTCCAGAGCTCCCCCAACACTGCAGCCTTCCTTGGGGCAGTGCCCCCATGGGACTGTTTGTTTTATTGGTTGCCTGTTCTTCCCAAACTCTAAGCTCCTTGAGAGCAACAGCTATATCTTTTTTTTTTTTAAGACTTTGTTGTTTTTTAGAGCAGTTTGAGGTTCACAGCAAAACTGAGCAGAAAGTACAAAGGTTTCCCCTATACCTCCCGCCCTCAGCTGAGCATGGCCTTCCCCACCCTAAACGTCACCCACCAGAGTGGTGCATCAAGCTGACCCATGAGATGACACAGACGCATCCTGCCGCCAGAGCCGGTGGTTTCCATTAGGGTCCATTGTTGGTGGTGAACAGTCTATGGGTCTTGACAAATGTATGAAAACATGTGTCCAGCATTACAGTCTCATGCAGGGTAGTTTCAGTGCCCTAAAAATCCTCTGTCTCTTCACCTGGCCCTCCTCCCTAAACCCTGTCGACCACTCATCTTTTGACTGTCTCCGTAGTTTCATCTTTTCTCGAGTGTTCGATAGTTGGAATCACAGTGTATGGCCTTTTCCAGTTAGCTTCTTGCACTCAGTGTTACTCAGGGAAGTTTTCTCCGAGTCTCTTCGTAGGTAGATAGCTCATCTCCTTTTCTCCTTGAATAACAGCCCATGGTATGGGTAGACCATGCTTTGTTCATCCACTCACCATGTCTTTTGTACCCTTCTATTTCAACACCTAGCAACTTGCCCAGCACATAAGAGAACCTGAACAAATACTCATTAAAGGAGTGAATAAATAAAAATAAACCAAGCACCCATGAGCGAGAGTAGTTTACTCAGCCCAGAAGACAAATACCAAGAAGAGGGCTGGCTGAAAATTTCAATTAGCAGATTTGTCAATCTTTATTTTTTATTTTTTTTTTTATTTTTTTTATTGGTGTTCAATTTACTAACATACAGAATAACACCCAGTGCCCGTCACCCATTCACTCCCACCCCCCGCCCTCCTCCCCTTCTACCACCCCTAGTTCGTTTCCCAGAGTTAGCAGTCTTTACGTTCTGTCTCCCTTTCTTTTTTTTTATTTTTTTTTTATTTTTTTTATTGAGATTTGTCAATCTTTAAATACCAGGCCTGAATCCCACCGCAAGAGGCAATGTTTTGTGTATTTTATTTTGTATTTTAAACCCAAATTTAGAATTTGGGAGGTAAATCACTATTCACGTTTATTCAAAATATCTCGACTATTATATATTTACTTTTATGAGGGAACAAAAATGCACTTCACATGAGCTAATTCCCTTTGACTGTGACCTCTTCCTTTGGGGTTGGCCGGGCCCTGGTTTTCTGATCCAGAAAACAACTGAAGTCTGGCGCCCTCTTGGGGCCTCTCGTTTTTAAAAGACATGCCGTGCAAATGTCTTGGTTCCTGACATTTTTATCCACTCACAGCATCCAGTCTCGGTTTGGCGGAAGGTGGTGCTTCTAATGCTAGCAACAGCTCTCAGCAACTTCAAGTCAGACATTGCTCCCACCAAAGGTGTAGTCAGGCTGGATGCGATCTTTCTGTTGGTAGCCAGGGCAGGTGCTCTGGGGTCCTAGGGTGTCTTACCAAGAAAAAGAGTAAGCATAAATAGGATTAGAAATTAATTCATGGCATCCAGTCTCCCCTCTCACGCACGTCCCATCCCCAGGCCTTCTTGACCGCTAGCTGTTCATCTTGCAAGGCTACGTATATGCCATTTTCTTGATAAAACATTTTCCAGGTTAAAAAAAAATTGGCGCCCCCACCTCCCTGTGGTCTTCTACAAGGATCCGCAGCTGTGTGTTTGTTTACCTGAATCCTTCGTCAATGGTTGTGCTCCTTGAGTGCGGGCTTTACGTCTTGAGGAGAGCATCTGCTTATTCCCACTCCCCAGGGCTTACAACAGAGGTGCAATAAATGTTGATCGTAAATTGAAGATCAAGGTAGGAGGTCATAATGGAAGCAAAGAACACATAAAAATGTGTCACTTGGGGCCCTGAGACTCCTGTCCCTCTTTTGCTCTCACTGGCCTGCTGTTTGTTGCAAGACTGTAAAGGCAGTGTTGCCTTCGCAATGCCTGCAGACCCCCTAGACCTATAGGGGATGAAAAGATACATATTCCATGGCCCCTATGGTTTTGAAAAGTGCTGAGTCAAACCAAACTCTACATATAATTAGAAGTTCAAGAGAGCTGAAAGTACAGCCTTATTCCTCTAATATAAGTATCTAAGTGGGGAGGAGGGGTGGGACTCAGTGTCCTGATAAAGAATGTGAGCTCAAAGGCTCTGCGTGCTCTGAATCACACGATGGATGAGTGACGGAGCCAGGACAGTGACGGAGCTCCTGACTGCCAATTCCATACTCCATCCTTGACTTAGTGCAGTGCTTCCTCCTGGCAGGGAGCTCTATTCCTGAACTGGACATTTTAGCATCACATGCACATGGTATTTCAGTAAAAATTAAGGTCTTAGATATTGCGAGCAATCCCCATTGACTAGACATCATCACCCCCAGTCTCCCACTGAGGTAAACTGGGCAAAACCAAACCCACCGATGAAAACAAATGGACAAAACCATTAACAACACTCCCCCAGGGCCAACAGAGTATCAGGCACATCATAGTGGAATCAACAGTCACGGGGGCTGCGTCCCAACCATGCTCTGCCATTTACCTGTTTACGGCCCTAGGCCACTGACTCTGCCTTGACTCCCTCACTTATAATATAAAATAGATGAGATAGTAGTGGATGTTCAGAGAATTCAATGAGTTTAGTGCACACAGAGTCTGGCATATAGTCAATATTAATATTTGCTACTATTTTTTGAAAAATTCTTTCAGTTATCCAGATTGAAGTGCATACGTTGGTGGAATTCACCATATTTTCTTTTTCTTTTCTTTTTTTTTTTAGATTTGGTTATTTTTAGAGAGAGAGGGACTGTGGGGTGAAGGGGCAGAGAGAGAGAGAGAAAGAGAGAGAGAGAATCCCCAACAGTCTTCCCGCTGAGGGTGGAGTCCAAGGCGGGGCTCGAGCTCAGGACCCTGAGATCTTGACCTGAGCTGGAATCAAAAGAGTCAGATGCTTAACCGACTGAGCCACCCAGGTGACTGAGGACTTCACATTAGGGCTTACAATAGATGTAAGGTCTTTGATGGATGATTTCTTTGAAATAAGTTTTATCTCACCCGCTGCACTGTGTGCGGCAGCGGAACCCTCCCTCTGTCTCTGTCTCCCTCTCGGTTTCAAAGTTAAAATAACAGTTTTGATACCATCACTCAGCGTAAGGTTGGGCCCTTCTGTACTCCTTAGCATGTCTCAGTTCTGAGGTTCAGGGGCCCAAAGCAAGAAAGGCTTTAAGTAACTAAGACTTGTGTCAATACAGAAAGAGGAAGCCCTGCTTGTTTGCTTCTCAGAGGCAGCTGTTCTCTGAACACACTCACGCCAAGGGAAAGCTGGGTCTTGGGGCTTTGCTTTTGATTATTTTTATCTCCCTCTAAATGGCCCCATCTCTCTGATCTCTCAGCCCCTTCAATGCCACTTCATGATGCAAATATCCTTTGATGGAATAGAAGGCTAATAGTGCCTCCTGGCCAACTGGCTTCTGTATCCAAAAAGAGCACACGGCAATCACAGCTCCCTGAGACCCTGGCCTCTACCTTCCGCTGTGGCCGGCCCTGGTGCTCCTCCTTTATCTTAACACACACATTCTCCTGGTCAAGTAGGATTTGCCGGGCCCTTGGGCAGTGTTTCCCTCAGACCCTGTTTGTCTTCTTCCTAGAAAGTAAAGAGGATTCCTCTTTCCCCGAGGAAGTGATCGCATCTTTATGTAGAAGAAGTCAACAGGCGAATTTGCAGTGAGATCTTTGAACTAAGGCTCTTAAGGGCACCTACCCGTCTGACACCATTTGAAAGAGAAACTCAACTGAAAGCCTTCTGGAAAAAGACAAAAAGTAAGTTTGGTGACAGCTACATTTGGCTATTATTACCATGACAACCGTGAGTCTCAGAACAGGCGCCGGTCAATACCTAAGCATGTGATTCCTCTAAGGATTAACAACTGTGACTCACGGTGTGTAGACAGACACCTGGGCTGAGGTTCCCTGACTTTGGACTTCAGTATCCTGGTTAGACTGCAGCTCCACAGTCTGGTAGATTGCGTCTCTTCAATTCAAACCACGTGTCGGGACTTATTAAATAAGCACGCGTCATAACCTATTTGGGCAACTATCGGGCCAACTAAAAATGTGGCCATAGATCTCATAAAAGTTACTCAGGGGTCTAGTAAGGCAAGGCAGCTCCTGAAAGCATGGCCACTTGCCATTTCTTGAAGCCCTTGGTGTGAGCAGCTGCAAGACTGATGAGGATTGGAAAAGTGTTCCTTCTTTCACGAACAGAGGAAAGACGGAGATTGGGGGGTCAAGCCAGAGATGTGTGTCTGCACTGCATCGAGGGAGAACAAAGCCTGGCCAGGTCCCACCCTCTGTTGGCACCAGATTTGGGGAAGTGATGGATGAAACACCACGCTGCTCCTCTGGCACCTGGGCATCAACTCTTAATCTCTCTGCAGCTTTGAGGGCCACATTCGAAGGCTGTTGGGTTACTTGGGGGCTGGTTCTAAGAATCTTTTGTCTTTCCAGAATTCCTTGTTTTATCAGGGTAATCATTCACATATGATGAAAGATACCAAATATCCTCCAAACACACTAAACCTATATACTACCCCTTTCTGGTGCTATGGCAGGCAGGAAATACAGAAGTATTTAAGAGAAATTTGGATTTGCAGGTTGATTAGCTGTTTCCTTGCGTTTTGTGTGTGTGATTACTGTGGCTGCTCAAAATGATGGTAGACAAATAGGTCTAAATGCTTAAAATCAACAGGTGAGAATTCAAATCTCATATCTCAAGCTAATGTGATAGGCTCTGACCGTCTAGGTGGAATGGCAGGAAGAGACCTGAAAACAATGTCCTGCGCCCCCCTCCCCCCTGGGGAGAGGAACATTTCAAAGAGGAGGAAATTGCCAGATTTCCCAAATGCTGTAGATAAATCAGTAGATATAGGACTGAAATGCATGCATGGGGCTTTTCAAAACAGCTTTATTGAGGTATAATTGACATACAATAAGCCGCACACACATAAAACACATAGTTTCATACATTTTCTATACGTGTGGACCTTAATACCATCACCACACTGAAGCAGATGAACACATCTATCACCCCAGAAGTTTCCTTCTGGTCCTTTGTAGCCCCTCCTCCCAACCCATCCCCATCCCTCCTTCCCAGGCAACCCCTGAACCATCATTCTAGATTAGTGTGCATTTTCTCCAATTTTACATAAATGAAATCATTTATATGATTTCAGTATATCATTATCACAGTATATCATATCACAGTATATGATTCCAGTATATACTCTTTTTAAAAATCTGGCTTCTTTATTTCAGGAATGGGACTAATTATTTCAAGATTGAGACTCATCCATTTTGGAGCACATAGAAATAGCTTTCCCTCCTCCCCTCTCTCCTTTCTTTTTGCTGAGTAGCATTCCACAGTGGAAATAGCATGGATGTACCACAGTCTGTTTATCCATTCTCCTGTGGATGGACATTTGCGTCCTTGCCAATTTCCGGCTAGTGCAAGTAAAGCTGCTATGACTATTCACGTTCCTGTCCTTGTAGGAGCACAAGCTTTCTTTTCTCTTGGGTGAATCCTTAGGCTGGTTTATATGATATGTTTAACTTTTTAAGGAACCGCTGAATTGTATTTCAAAGTGGTTGAACCATTTTCTATTCCATTCCCATGAGCAGTGTCTGAGAGTTGCAGGCCGTCTACATCCTTGCCTGCGCTCACTATGGCAGTTTTTCTTTTTCTTTTTCTTTTCTTTTCTTTTCTTTTCTTTTTCTTTTTCTTTTTCTTTTTCTTTTTCTTTTGGAGATCTTTCTTTCTTCTTTCTTTCTTTCTTTCTTTCTTTCTTCTTTCTTTCTTTCTTTCTTTCTTTCTTTCTTTCTTTCTTTCTTTCTTTCTTTCTTTCTTTCTTTCTTTCTTTTTAGAGACAGAGAGAAGGAGAGACACAAAGGAAGGGGGAGGGGAGAGAATGAGAATCTGAAGCAGACTCCAAGCCCAGCATGGAACCCACAGGGGGCTCCATCTCATGACTCTGAGATGGTGACCTGAGCCAAAATCAAGAGTTGGAGGTTTAACCGACTCAGCCACCCAGGCACCTGCGATGGCAGTCTTTTAAGCTTCAACCATTCTAAACCTGAAGCCATGAAATCTGACAATCAGAAAGTTCTGATAATCTTCAGAAAGTATTTTCATTGCAGTGGTGAGGATAGAAGTCAGACTACAGGCGGGCAGTGGAGGCCGGGTTTAAGCAGTAGAAACTGAATATAGGCTGTTTTCAGAGACTTCAGGCTGTCAGGGAAGGCTCCAAGTTTATGTACAAGTCATGGTCATTACTCAAAATACTCAACTTATATCTAAATTAAAACATTTTACAGTTTAGGGGCGCCTGGTGGCTCTAAACGCCCAACACGGAGCCTGCGTAAGATGCTCTCTCTCCCTGTCTTTGTCCCTCCTATACCCTCTCTAAAAAATTTTTTTTTGTTTACAGTTTATTACTTGCCCAGCTCACAGTGTGGGCAGTGAGGTGGGGCCTTATAAGGATAAGGATATAGGATCAAATATTTCTTTTTATTCTTACCAAGTCATAAGGCCACGTTGCTTCTTGAAAAATATCTAAGTGTTAAGGTTAGATAAAAATCATCTGGAATTCTTCAATCCTCTCATCAAAGTGTAAATAACGTCACATGTGTCTTTACCCTTTCCAATAGGACACACCCGAACAGAGGACAAACAGGGAGCCTGGAAAAGAGAGACAGAGCGAGAAACAGGGTGACGTGTGTCCCAGTTTGCCAGGAGCTGTCCCACTTTAGCACCAGATGTCTGAGCCCGTGGGTGTGCATTGCACCCTAGTCTGAGCTAGAGGCCTCGGATGGAGCACAGAAGACGTCGCAGTCTCAAATTGGTTTACAGAATACTTCTCATTTCTCCCTACAAATGTGAAGTGTAATTTCACAAATGAATGACGTATCGTGTGTGGAAGAGTCACATGAAAACTATGGACTCATAACTGGAAAATGTTTCAGGGTGACTCACTCAAGTGAATAGATCCCATGAGAGCAGGGACAAGGCTCCTCCCCTCGCCCTCTCTCCTCTGTGGCAACCGGGATTCCCTGTGGGTCGAATCGTGCCCTTGCCCTAAATATGTTCAAGTGCTAACCCCAGCTACCTATAAAGACGACCTTATTTAGAGATGGGATCCCTCCGGATGTAATCAAGTTGAGTTCAGACTAGATTAGACCTGGGCCTGAATGACCCAGTGACTGGTGTCCTTAAAAAGGGAATTCTGGACACAGAAACAGACACAAAGGAAGAAGTCCATGTGACAATGGAGGCAGAGATTAGAGTGATGCACTTATAAGCTGAGGAAGGCCAGGGATTGCTGGCAGCCCTCAGAAGCGAGGAAGGCATGGAGTAGATTCTCCCTCAGAGCTTCCAAAATAGGAGCGAGCCCTGCTGACACTTGGGCGTCAGATACCTACCCTCTAGAACTCGAGAGAATAAGCTCCTGTTGTGCTACACCAACCAGATGGTAGTACCTTGTTACAGCAGCCCCGGGAAACTAATACAGATGCTTCCACATAGGTAACCCCAGGGATCCTGAACATTCATAGAATCTTTTTGAGTAACTACAAAGTTTCCAGAGCCTCTGTGGGCATTATGGGAGAAGCAAAGTCAATGCCAAGACCCGGCCTCCTCTTTTGCCTGACTACCCCTGCGTCCTTTCCGAGTCTCCACAGAGCTGTTACCCCTTCTCGAAAGCCTTGCCCTCACTGGGTCTCCCTAGGTGGGCTCCAGTGGTTCGCAGCCACCTCTGGGTATCAGAATCACCCAGGGAGCTTTTAAAACATGCTAATGCCCTGTGACCTGAGAGTCTGAACATGCGAGTTCAGGGCGTAGCCAGGGTGTTTTCTAAGACTTTGTAACGTGCAGGGTTGAGAATCTCCGTTGGGGTGTTCCCTGCCCCCAGATTCTCACCGCACCCTATGAGTACTTCAGCCACAGACACCCTCGGTATTGTGTTGAAATCATATGCTTCTTTTCATCTAGAAGAACATTTCTCAGTTTGGGCTGCGTGATCAAGTCACCAAAGGAGCTGAGAGCCCTGGCGTGCCCGACCAACCCCGGACCTCTGGAGTCAGGAGCTCTCTGGCTGTCTGCAATTTGCAGCCAAGTTTGAAAACGACTGTACCAGATCATGAACTCTGTTGGAGCAGGAGTCTGGCTTTCTTGATTTTGGGAACTCCCTGGCTACTAGGCTCCTGGTGCGTCCTGCTGCTGCGAGCCCACCAGTAGATGTTTCTTAAGTAAGTTAACTCTACCGAAAACTGAGTTTATAACCTAGAAAGGGGCCCGAAACAAACAACCATGACTTACAACATTGTACTAAGTGACCTAGAACAGGCACCAGAGAGTCACATCTGTTCTGGGATGCTGACGGGTAAGGAGAAAAGCAAGGAAGGTCAGCGGTTACTGTTGAAAAGCCTTTGGGAAGGTGCCTTTATAACCCAGCGCGTCCCCAAGATCACAGAAACGATGGCTGTTTCTTCAGTTGAACGCCAATGAGGTGATGAGATTGCATTTAGAACTGTCTGGATCATAAGATCCAACTCTTTGAAGTCTAGACTCACACTCAGTGTGAGAAGATATGCACTCTAAGAAAGGCCGATGCCACCGCAGACCCACTCAGGGGAGAGCTGGTTAATTCCAGCTTTGCTTTCTCCTAAACTCGAACAGGAATGTCCCCACCATTTAAGTTTTACGGCCTTCATTTGGGGCAAGAACATATATTTTAATTTAAATTTTTAAAAATGTGTGTATGATTCCGTTTCCTTGTACCAGCAAATAGCTTTGTGATAAACAAAAAAAACAACCCCAACCTTATTTGATTGTGAGATAAGGGAAGATTAAAAAAAAAGGTTTTATTTATTTATTCATGAGAGACACAGAGAGAGACACAGAGACACAGGCAGAGGGAGAAGTGGGCGGGACTCGATCCCAGGACCCCGGGATCACGACCTGAGCTGAAGGCAGATGCTGGACCACTGAGCCACCCAGGTGCCCCAGAGAATACTATTTGAATGGGGATAGGACTAGAGCCATCCTTCAGGTTAAGTGAAATCAGGATGGGAACAAAGGCATGACTCTCACAGCCGCGTCTTATTTGTGTATCAACTGTTTTTCTCTCAGGCTTCTCCATACATTAGAGTTCAGGGCTACCAGTGATTTTGGATCCACACTTATAGCTCCACCTGTAACCTAAGAGAATTTAAAACCAGAGAGGGGATCCCTGGGTGGTGCAGCGGTTTGGCGCCTGCCTTTGGCCCAGGGCGCGATCCTGGAGACCTGGGATCGAATCCCACGTCGGGCTCCCGGTGCATGGAGCCTGCTTCTCCCTCTGCTTCTCCCTCTGCTTCTCCCTCTGCTTCTCCCTCTGCTTCTCCCTCTGCTTCTCCCTCTGCCTATGTCTCTTTCTCTCTCTGTGACTATCATAAATAAATAAAAAAAATTAAAATAAATAAATAAAACCAGAGAGAACAAAAAACTCCCTTTGAGCTCCAATTTGAGAAAACTCAAAGGGAGGACTCTGATTGGCCAAGCTCAGGGTCACATGATTATGGTAAAGGCTAGATGGGGTACCAGGACTGATGACCCCTCCCCCTGGGGCAGGATTGGGGCAGAGAGAAAGAGCTACCAGAAGAGATCTAGATGGTTCCCATGAGAAATCAGTAAAGCCTGGATGTCCCTGGTACCGATAAGCATGAAAGCCAAGTCAGCAATTAGCTGGGTGAGAGCATGCTAGAGGAGGAACCCTGAGAGATGACTCCAGAGTTCAAATTTTGCTGATGGAATATACTGTGGTGCCATTACGAGAAATGGAGACTCCAAGGCGAGGACCTGGCCAGAGGGGAAAGCAGGAAGTCTGACCCCGGACACACAGTCTGAATCCATGTTCCGGAGGTCCATGGAGGACCAGTGGTCCACCTGGCGATTGAGCGGGAACGTGATACTCAGGGGAGAGGGAAGGTCTTGACAAGCAACTGTGATGTGATCTGCATGGAGGGAAGTTAGTGGAGTTGATGTCAATATCAAAAGAGAAAATAGAGAAAGAAAAGAAGAGGTGGAAACTTGAAGGGAGCTCCTACCTGTGAAGAGCCAGAAAAGGAGAGAGAAAAGTGCCACCAGAGAGCTAGAAGAGCCTCGAAGGGACAGCCAAGGGAGAAGGACTGCGGGACACTCAAATACTTGAAGAACGTGTGGCTGAATTTTGAACCACGACAGACGCCAGGCTTGCCCAGGAGCGTGTGGTGTGGGTACACATCGTGGACTTCAAAAGAGCAGGGCAGGGAAATGTTAATGGGGTCTCCTTCTTCTTCTCCTCGGTTCTTAAGCTTCTCCCATGCCTCCCCCTCCCCTCCCCAACCCCAGGGCCCCTTCCTCAGCCAACATGTGGACTGGTAGCCCCAGGAGTTTGCAGATGTTAAGAGGATGGTTTGCAGGTCTTCTAGTTCATGGAAGCCTGAGCTCTAATTACTCTTTCCTAGACTTGGAGCCTTTGAAGATTAATTTATTTGAGAGAGAGAGAGAGAATGCATGGGGGGGGCAGTGGGAGGAGAGTCAGGGAATCTCAAGCAGGCTCCCTACTGAGCACAGAGCCCAACTCAGGCCTCTCATCCCTGACATCATGACCTGAGCCAAAATCTAGAGTCTGGCACTTAACCCACTGAGCCCCCCAGGCGCCCCTAACTCAGTGCCTTTGCTCCTGACCAGTAACCTAGCTGAGATGATGGAACGTAACCCGTTACCGTGTCATCGTATTTAGAGCCAGCCAACCTTCATGAACAAGTAGGCAGCTATCTATTAGAGGGAGAATTTCCCGTGACCTCCCTTGACTTGCTGATGCCTGAAGTCCAGGATCAAAGCTTCATCTTGTTAGTTTAAGGCTTTGGTTCCTGTTAGGACACAGATCCCACTGAGGACGTGATCATACTACTTCAAGATGCTTTATTCGATGGTACGTCTCCTCCATGCATCCACGCATTAGTCTAATGAGGGCATGAACTGTGTTTTATTCAAATCTACCCCCCACCCCCATCCTTACTGCAGCCAGAGGTGGGATGGGGCCAGCTTGCAACACCGTGCTCACGCCTTCCCAATTCTGTGTTTGGTGGCACCACACCAGCAGCTCAATATCAGCCTTGGTGGCGGTATTTACACCACAGAAATTGGGAACTGCTACAAATCGGGCCTCCCCTTCCCCTGCAGAGGGTGGTTTGTTACTTCTTTACCACCACACCACCCCCTGCCCTTTTAGGCTTAAGCAGCTCATTTTTCTATTGAACCATTGGAGTTGTGGGCCTGCAATAGATTTTAACGTGGTCCTTCCATAAATTAATGATGACGATCCCTTCAGTTCCCATAATACAGCTAATCTGTAGTTTTGACCTCTCAACATTTGCTCTCTCAACAAAGCTATGAGCTGGGCTGGGAAGACGATTGAGTCCTCTGTTGTAGCAATCTCACCCGGAAAGGGCCAAGCTCGGTGAACCTTTACTGGGGGAGGAACCAGAAGGAACTTCTCCCAGCCTTTCATCGAGCAGTCCCAGCCATTCCCCTAGAATCATTCTCTTCGCCCTTTTTCTCAACCGGTTTGGCATCTAAGGACCAGAACTGGCTGCTGGGTTGGGCCAAATGACCCTTCCAGAATGCATACTTGAAACAGCTAAAGGCTAATTTTAAATGCAGGCATGTTTCATTTTATCAAACCTCACAGATACTGTGTTTTGTTTTGATTTTTACAGATTGAAGATTTGTGGCACCCCAGCATCAAGCAATTATTTTCAGATGTTATTTTCCCAACAGTATCTGCTCCCTTCATAGCTCTGTGTGTTATATTTTGGTAATTCTCGCAGTACTTCAAGCCTTCTCATCATATTTGTTATGGTGATCTGTGATCAGAGATTATCACTTGCTGAAAGCTCAGATGAGGGTGAGCATTCTTTTTAGCAATAAAGTATTTTCAATTAAGGGATATATATATATATATATGTTTTTTAAAACATAATGCTATTGCATACTTAATAGAATACAGTACTTTTATGTAAATTGGGAAACTAAAAAAATTCATTTGACTTGCTTTACCATAATAGTCACGTTTTCATGGTGGTCTGGAACCAAATCCTCAGTATCGCTGAGGTATGCCTAAGGCAAGCCATGAGAAAGGAGATAAGGGTTCACTAACCTTATCCTGCTTGCTTCCATGGCTTTCAATGATCAGTATCCTAGGAGGCCTCATCTCGCCAGGAGACTCAACAAGTAGGCTGCTGACAAATAAAATGTGTTCCAGACTTCTGTGGAGGCCAAAGGACTCTTGTTTGCACTGTCCGTCTTGTGTATTATAACCCCAAGACATTGGAACATGGCAGCCATCCTAAGCCAAGAAGAGAGAATCCAGTAGCATTCTCCAGCTCTGATGTGCTGTGATGTGCTTCAAGTGGTATGTTATAGATCACAGCGAAAGCCCCAAACCAGAGATCCGCGGCTTCCTTGGGGAAAAGACAATTGGCTCAGGCAATGGAATTGTGTGTCCTCAAGGAAGAATTTTTTGGCTCTGAGGCCTGGTTCTGATTTCTGACATGTTCGTTAGGATCAAGCTCCAGGTCAGCCCCACTTGGAGGCATGTTCTCTGTTGGACTCTGCCCAGCCTGGGCCTCCAACTTTGATAATGGGTCAAGTACCTCAGCCCCTTAAGGACTGGGCTGTTCCTAATCCTTCCAGTTTCCCCCAAGTAGCCAGTTTTTCTGGCCCTGAGCCACGTTCAACAGCTGGGCTGTAATCACAGATCTCATCTGTGCTGCTTTTCTGTATTTCTGCACTTGACAACTTTGCCAGACTGCCGGTAACGTCTCATCTTGTGGTCTTTCTACGTGTTCTCCCTCGAGAAGAGCATTTCTCAACGTTCTTGAGGACCAGCCCCTCCCCGGCGATTCCCCATTCTCCTGTCTTATTTTCCTGATGCTACTGTGTAGAATTAGCTGTTCGTTGTATGATTACGTATTTATCATCTGCCCCTCCTGCTCCTTCACTACCTCTTAGATGGTAAGTTCCAGGAAGGCAGAGACTGTTTTGTTTACACAGAGTTTCCAATCCCGAGGACAGCATCTGGCCCATAGAAGGCTCTCAATAAGTGTTTGAATGGCTGAGTCCTTAGGTTCATCTCCCTTTCGCTTGCTCTGTCATTTCTTACCCTGCCTGCATCCGGGACCCCAAGAGCTACTGGCATCATGGTAGGTATGTGTTATTTTGAGTTCCCACCAGTCTCTCCCTCCCCAGCTCTGTGGGGCCCCAGCCAGGAGACTCAGCATCACATCTCCTGAGCTCTTGAGTTTTCCTTCTGAAAACCTGCCATTGTTAGCAGATGTCCAGACCTCTGTTTGAGTGCCTAGTTTTGACATATAGCCTTATTCTTTTTTTTTTAAGTTTTTATTTATTTAAGTCATCTCTACACCCAACATGGAGTTCAAACTCACAACCCTGAGATCAGGAATCACACGCTCTTCTGACTGAGCCAGCCAGATGCCCAGACACATAGCCGTGTTCTTACCACCAATAGCTCTGCCTCCTTGGCCTTTGGTTCCCACTGTGACCTCTGGTCTCCCTGACCTGCACTATGCCTTTTCCCTCATCCTGCTCCCCCTGTCTTTTGCTGGGCCTTCCTCGTTCCAGCTCCTGCCCTCACTGCCTGCGGTCCTCAGACTGCTATAGAGAAGCCAGCATCAAGGTCAATAGCACTTTCAGCCTCTAATCTTAAATAAGAAGGGCTTTCAGGGATCTCCAAGTGAGCATTTCACTCTAGGGTAGCCCAGAGTAGGTCAGTCACCAGACAGTCATTGGCTCCCAAAGTTCGTGATTATCTTCCGAGAGATGATGAATGTTGCCATTCTTTTCATATCATTTTTTTTATGTGAAATAAAACATGTATTCAGAAAATAAATGTATGAAACACGTATGTGTCGTTTATTGAATCTAGCCAACACCTATGTAGCCACCACCCAGATCAAGAAAGAACATGACCCACCATCACGAACTCCCCAGGTATAACCTGTCTTGCCCCAGCTCTTACTAGAGCCACTACACTGACTTCTGTGTTTATTTCTTAATTTTTCTTTTTCTTTTTTTTAAAGATTTTATTAATTTATTTATGAGAGACAGAGAGAGAGAGAGAGAGAAAGAGGCAGAGACACAGGCAGAGGGAGAAGCAGGCTCCATGCAGGGAGCCTGATGTGGGACTCGATCCTGGGTCTGCAGGATCAGGCCCTGGACTGAAGGCGGCGCTAAACCACTGAGCCACCCGGGCTGCCCTTAATTTTTCTTTCTAATTATACTACTTAGGTATATGTCCCTAAGAAAAAAAAAAGAAAAAAAAAAAGAAAAAAAGAATTTAGTTTTGTTGACTTTGAACTTTATATGAATGGAAGCAAAAATACTTATCTTTTTGCGTCTTCTCCTTTGATGGTGATTCTTTTGTAGGAGAAAATTGTTCTTAAAACACATGCTCTTTTTTTGTCATTCTATCTACACTAGCAGGATCTAGCAAGAATTGTTACTGGTAGGGTTACCGTTTTCTCATTCCAGCCTTCTTTGGAATGTGGCTTGCAGTTTCCAGACAGGGTTTATTGCTATGTTTTCCAGATTGCTTGGTAGTAAACCCAATTCTGGTGTGCAGACCCTAACTCCCTCCAAGCTGCCTCCTACCTACCCCTTCAACCAGACAAAGAACATAAGACGCTTTCCTATCTTTACGTTTGCACATGTGTTGTAGAGATGCAAATTCGTAATGACTTGCATTGGAATGTGGCATATAAATATATAAGCTTTTATAGAAAAATAAGAGAATTACTGAGGCCATTGTCCTCAGTAGGAAGAGAATGTGGAACATTTGGCCAGTCTTGGCTAAAAACAATCCATGTTAACACTAATCCCTAATCCTTTGTAAGGACAATTTTTAACTAGGGCTTCCAAAGGGGAATGAACATTTGAAGTATCCCAATTCTAAAGAACATTCAGATCTTTAGAATATTGAGTAGTTTAATCCTAGAATATAGCAATTTTTTAAAAATAGTGATATGAATGAGTCTTTGGAGTCAAGCTAAATCTTTTGGAAAGCCAATTTGTGCAACAGTTTTGTTAACCAGACCTGAATGTGTTCTCTGCCTTGAGATGAGTCATGAAAGTCGTGTGGCTTATTGGCACTGTTCCAAAGTTGGCTTTCTTTTTTATTTTTTTATTGGAGTTCAATTTGCCGACATATAGCATAACACCCAGTGCTCATCCCATCAAGTGCCCCCCTCCGTGCCCGTCACCCAGTCACAGTCATCCCCACCCGCCGCCCACCTCCCCTTCCACCACCCCTTGTTCGTTTCCCAGAGTTAGGAGTCTCTCATGTTCTGTCTCCCTTTCTGATATTTCCCACTCATTTTTTTTTCTTTTTCCCTTTATTCCCTTTCACTATTTTTTATATTCCCCAAATGAATGAAACCATATAAAGTTGGCTTTCTGAACCAGTAGCATCACCCAGGAATGATTTATACGTTGGGAGTGGTCATTCTGAGGCAAAGAATGGAAGGAATGAAAAAAAAAAAAAAAAAGACAAAATACCTCCCATTTTGGCAATCAAGTCAGAAGCTTCCATTGTGGTTCTGAGACACTGCATAAATCTACCCGTTGTTCTGAGCTCATTCATAGTCCCCACTCCGGCGGTTTGTCCCACTTGCAATAAATTACAAAGGGCCGCATCAGCAGGTTCTATTTCTTACCCTTGCTCCCAGCTGCTGAGGGCTGAAGAGGAGTGTGTGTGTGTGTGTGTGTGTGTGTGTGTGTGTGTGTGTTAACCAAATGGAATCTTGCTGGTACATTTTGAGGGGTGGGTCTTAGCAAAATACTCACTCTTACTTTCAGAAGTAAGCACCTGAAGCCCCAAATGCTTACCCCAGTTGCCTCTGTGTTTTTACCCCTTGCAGAGCAAAATATTCTTTCCCCAATATGACAGAGGAAGACAGAAAAGCTGAGATTGCTTTCATGTAACCGTCGAGGGGTATCAAATACAGGAGAAAGGAGGAAATATAATGCAAAGATGATGGTAACCTCTTGGGGCTCAGGCCAGACTTCAGGAAAGGGTCTTTCTTTCCTCCAGAGAAGTCCAGCCAGGTGGGCCAGGGCTGGCAAGGCTGGGTGATGGCAGAAAGCAGTTGAAATCTGTCTGGGGCAGCCACTGAGAAGCAGGGTCTCCTGACTTCTGGGGCTGGAGAGCCACACACAGAAGAGATCAGTGTAAAAGTGCCCTTCGATGAGTAAGTGCTCGCTGTGCAATTTGGGAACTAATTTTATCTGTGCAACCCAGGCACATTCCCCACGTGGGGCTGCGAGGTGGCTCTCTTGTGTCCTCTCCTGCCTGCCATCATGTTAAAGAAAGAAAAATCCCAGCGCAAAGGTGATGTGGGAAACAAAAGCCACAGAAACATAGCTTCAGTTAAAATCTCCTTACGGCTTGCAGCCCACTGATAGATCCCTGAAACTGCAGAGCATGACCCTCCCCCTGGGCCCCAAGGCTGCCTTCATGTTTAAAAGGAAGCTTGTCTTACAGCATCTGGCCCCTCAAGGTCCTGAGAGCCTTGCTTCCAGATTCCTAGGAGACAGGTACTACCCCTCACCCCCACTAATTAAAAAGTAGAGTCACTCCTCACCATCCCAGTATAGCTCTTTCTGCTCACAGGTCCTGTCCCGTGAGCAGGGACGGGGTGGAGGGAGGAGAGAGAGAGGAGGCCCCTGACTCCCCTGACCGGCTCTGGACCTCTTCCTGGCAGATAGGAACGCTGAGACTGAGCAGAACGAGAGATATGGGAATACACTAAGGCCGCCACAAGAACCTCAAGGCCACAAGCTTCCCAGCCAGTGCTCCATAAGACACTGCCACTCACAGCCCTCAGGGGCAACCCATTAGGACCCCTCTCACCCTAGAGAGCGTTTTTCTTTCCTTTCTGCTCTCACCTTCACTTAGTAAACTTTCACTTCACCCTTTTGCATCTGGGAGATTCATTGTTTGACTCCGTGAGACAAGAACCCTGTAACCCGGGTGGTTCGGTCGGTTCAGCGTCTACTTTCAGCTCAGGTCATGATCTCGGGGTCCTGGGATCGAGTCCCACATCAGGCTCTCCATTCAGCGGGGGAGTCTGCTTCACTCTCTGCCCCTACCCCCACTTGTGCTCTCTCACCGTCTCTTTCTCAAATAAATAAATAAAAATCTTTAAAAAGAAAATAAAACCCTGCGATCCTGTAACAAAGTGATTAGATGTCCTTCCTTGTCCCCTCCTGCCTCCTTCCTGTCTCTCCCTCAAACAAAATTCCACTCATTTCCATTTGCCCTCCTTAAAATCCAGTCCATATACATCCCCCGCCCCCAACTCCAGCATGCAGTGTGGCTTGGAACATAGTTTCTTCCAAGGGATTTGGATAAGGATCCCGAGATGTTTGCAGTGGGCGGCGGCTTATATCCAATTATTCTTGCCCTCAACAGCTTCATTAATGACATGGATCCTAATGCAGAGGGGGAAAAAAAGCAGAAAAATGTTCACCTTTAGCCCAGAAGGCTGACCTATGGCCTGCATAGTTTTGATAAGCTTCAAATAAAAAGTGGTTGCTCCATTTTTAAAGGGTCCCAGGACCTCCTGTACATCTCAGCCATGGTTATCATATAGAATGGAATGAGAAATCTTGCAAAAGTAGTTTCACAAGTGAAAACTTGAAGAAGATAATGAGCCCTGGGTGTTATACTATAAGTTGTCACACTGAATTTAAGTAAAATATATTAAAAATTTTTGAAGAAGACATTCATGATCTCATACTCCCTGCACGTCCCTTCCCCCTTGAGCACCGAGCATGCAGCCACAAGCTCAATACAGCAAATGATCCTGTGACATGGAGATGGGCAGCGAGCAAGAAGATCTCTCATAAACCTGTCCCGAGAGCCAGCAGAGCTCACAGCCACAGGGCAGGGCATGAGGGGGTGGCCGAGGTCCGGGAGTGTGGCTGGCTCAGGGCACACCTGCGCAGTGCCAGAAAAACATCTCCGATGCAAGAAAAATCAAATGACATCTCACCTTTGAAAATAAAAGAAAGAGCTAGACATGTTTAAATGTCTGGGAGAACATAGGGGAAGGGAAGGAAAAATAAGATGAAAATCTGGAAGGAGGTAAACCACAAGAGAGCTGGACTCTCGGGAACAAACTGAGGGTCACTGGAGGGGAGAGGGTGGCGAAGGGGAAAATTGGGTGATGGGACGTAAGGAGGGCATTTGATGTAATGAGCACTGGGTGTCATATGCAACTGATGAACCCCTGACCTCTACCTCTGAAACTAGGGGAAAAAATGTATGGAAAGAGTTTACATATATTTATTTTTTAAATATTTTATTTATTTATTCATGAGAGACCCAGAGAGAGAGAGAGGCAGAGACACAGGCAGAGGGAGAAGCAGGCTCCCTATGGGGAGCCCGATGCAGGACTCAATCCCAGGACCCCGGGATCATGGCCTGAGCCAAAGGCAGACGCTCAACCACTGAGCCACCCAGGCGTCCCAAGGAGTTTATATTTAGTTTAAACATCCCTTTCAGACGGCTGTGAATACAGATCTCTTCTCAAATTAGAGTCCATTTGTCTACAGCTCAGCGTGGCCAAGAGGAATAGCAACATATGGTAAAAGTTTAGTTTATCAAGGGGAAAATAATTCATTTATAAACAGGGCTTTTACTTCTTTGGGATCCTCTGGGAATTTGGGAGTGAACAACTAAATACAGGAGTCAAGGTAATGTACGAATTATCAACTTCATAGACAAACACATCAGTGACCACATGACCTCCTTCCGGCAAAGCGTAGAGGTGGTGAGAAAAAAAGAAGATTTAAAGTTCTTATTTGCTGTCGTTTCTTGTATATATCCACCAGGTGAGGTGTTTGAACCAACGAGGTATTCTTTGGTGTCTAACTCTCTAAATAGAGTTTGTCTCACCTTTTGTATTAAAAAAATGAATTGTTTCCCCAGGAAGATAAGTTAGGTAGTAACTGAGATGCATTTCTTTCCTTTCCATAAGAGGGAGCCCTGCAGTGGAATGATAATTTTATCATCTGCAGCATTGAGTGTTAGTTAAATAAATCCAGGGATCTGTTATGTAGTGCTCTATTACAGTCAATCAAAATTAGATTTTTTTGAAAGATATTTCATGAATTGTGGAAATGCTGATGCTATAACATTATTATTATTTTTTAAGTCTGGATCATGCTGTATATACAAGGTGATTTTCTACTTGTAATAAATGTGTGTGCATATGCATAAATAACAGGTATGTGCATATATATATGCAAAAAGACAAAGGAAATGCACTGAAATATTAAAAGCTGTTGTCTATAAGCTACAAGGTTATGTACAACTTAGAAATTGAGAGTATTTTTCCATTCCAACTATCCTACAATAAATATATTTTACTTAAAATCAGAAAAAAGAACCACCTTTTGAACATTTATAAGAATCGTAACTCCCGAAGTGTCTAATCTGTGTCCTGTAGCATTCGCAAATATGATTAAATTAGATCATTTTGCAAACTACTTTTTTAATTAATTAATTTATTTATTTATGATAGTCACACACACACAGAGAGAGAGAGAGAGGCAGAGATACAGGCAGAGGGAGAAGCAGGCTCCATGCACCGGGAGCCCGACGTGGGATTCGATCCCGGGTCTCCAGGATCACGCCCTGGGCCAAAGGCAGGCGCCAAACCACTGCGCCACCCAGGGATCCCCCATTTTGCAAACTATTTAACTTTGGTTCCTTGGCTCCATGCTACCCTAAATCTGCAGAACTGTCTCGAAAATAATAGCCGCTGATAATGGCTGGAGAAGCAGCTCAAGGTTTCCTTTAGTGGGTCAATGGCACCACCACTGGCAAGAGGGAACTGATGCTCCAGAGTAATCAGAAGGTGCTCGCTTGCATACAACTCCATTCAACAGCGTCTCTAACGATGAAGGGCCATGTGCTGGGGGTGTGGGGATTCCTTTTAGGAATCTGGCCCTGGCTCTGACTTGCACACCAAGGGTTTAGACAAGGAACTGCACAGACCTGATGACCCTAAACTCTACTTCGGCTCAACCAGACCCACACAAAGGAACAAACAATGGAAATGAGGACTACATGGGGGGATATACGTGGCACTCGGGCAAATAGAAAGACATTCTTTCTTAGGACTTAGACATCTTTAAAAGATCATCAATTGTTGGGGCACCTGGGTGGCTCAGTTAGTTAAGCGGCCGACTCTTGATTTCACCTCAGGTCATGATCTCAGGGACCTGGGATCAAGCCCCGAATGGAGCCCTTGGGGTTGGCTCCTTGCTCAGTGGGGAGTCTGCTTCAGGATTCCCTCTCTCTCTGCCCAGCTCCTTCTAAAATAAATCAATAAATCTTTAAAATAAATAAATAAAAGATAAATTGTTTAGAGCAACACTGGGACTACCTTAAATATTCATATTGTCTAATTTTTAATAATAGCTCTATTTGAAGTAGGTGCTCTTGTAATAAATGTGTGTGCATATGCATAAATAACAGGTATGTGCATATATATATGCAAAAAGACAAAGGAAATGCACTGAAATATTAAAAGCTGTTGTCTATAAGCTACAAGGTTATGTACAACTTAGAAATTGAGAGTATTTTATGTACACTTTACAGATGAGCAGACTAAGGCTTAGAGACCTGAAATATCTTGCCCAAGGTCAAATAAACACATTCCTTATAGTCTATTGCCTTATGCCACTGACACAGTAAGTACGAGGTCCCATTGCTAGAATTATGTGGAAAGGGGGGGGAATGTATTGAGTAATTGCTATATTTAGCTGCTTGAACAAACGCCTCTTTGTTTAAAAAAAGACATTTATTGGGACACAGTACCATGTTACTCATAAATCTAAATATGAAAGTCTATAAAAAAGAGTCAGTTCTGATTCACCGAAAAGGAAATGCACTGAGATCCAATGGATTATGATAAGGACCAGTTGGGTTTTATGGGAATCGACATGGCAAGCAGCGGCTTTTTATGGCAATAGCTGGAGGAGAGAGAACAACACTATGAAGGAATCTTTGTGTTTCAAATAGATGTCGTTTATAATTTCCATTTGGATTAGGGGGAAAAAATGGATACAGGATAAATAGCATCCGTCCCCCTCCCCCCATCAAATAGAAGGTTATTCAAGGAAAAGAATACATTAAAAAATACTCATTTTTAAATCTACCCAATATGTTTGATGATACAAATCTCTATGACTGCACCTGAGCCTTTCAAGTAGGGCACAGTTTCATGCAGCAACATATAGATTTTCTTCCTGATTCAATAGTATCAATGCCGACCAGGGAAAACCATGCTTGCACTTGTGTGCATGTGTGTGTGCATGTGTGTGTGTGTAGTGCTGGTGAAGCAACCCACCTACAGAAATTTGTTTTAAAGAACTGACATTTAGGGGCGCCTAGGTGGCTCAGTCAATGAAGTGTCTGCCTTTGGCTCAGGTCAGGATCCCAGGATCCTAGGATTGCGCCCCACGTCGGCCTCCCTGCTCAGTGGGAAGCCTGTGTCTCCCTCTGCCCACACTCTATGTCAAATAAGTAAATAAAATCTTGCAAAAAAAAAAAAAAACCCTAACATTTATTAAGTTCCTACAAACTATCAGAAATGTGCCACACACATTTTAAAATATTTAATTATCTGCAATACAGTGGTTTCCCAGAAATACAAAGCTTGGTCATCAGATGGCCAAACAGATTTCTCGGAGACAGCTGGTCTCCATCCACGGTTCCTGAATATGCTTTGGAGCCGTAAAGGTGAAATGGGTGTGTTTGTATTAACGAAGGTGACTTCTAGACCCCCCGGAGGGCTGGGGCTGGTTGCCAGGAGGACCAAACATGTGATTCAAGGTTTGGGAACTTTCAGCCCCACCGTTGGGGCCTCAGAGAGGAGACAGGGGCTGGAGGTCGAATCAGCCAGTGGCCAAAGATTTAGTCAATCATGATTATGTAACGAAGCTTCCATTAAAAACCTGAACTGGGTAGTTTGTTGGTCTTTTTCAGAGATTTTTCTACCCTTGGGAAACCAAAATGCTTCCTCATGCCGCCCAGCCACGAGGAAACTCCATGAGGACAGAGCTGCTCTGTTCAGGACGTCACTGCGTGCTTCTGTTCATCTGACTATTCATTTGTATCCTTATCTTACTCTTTAAAAAAAAGGTAAACCTAAATAAATGTTTCCCTGAGTTCTGTGAGCCGCTCTGGCAAATTAATCAAACCTAAGGATGAAGTCCCTGGGACCTCCAGTCTGCAGCAGTCGCAGCAGCCTGGGGCTTGAGACTGGCCTCTGAAGTGGGGGACAAGGCGGGTGGCAGGTGGCCTTGCGGGACGGAGCCCTCAGCCTGTGTGATGCTACCTCCGGGCCAATAGTGTCAGAATTGAGTGAAGCTCTTGGATGCCCTGCTGGTGTCTGAGAATTTCTCGGCGTTGGTCGTGGTGAAACCCGCCCCCGTGTTGAAATTGGGCTCAGGAACTCTAAACAATGATCTCATTTCATCTTCATAAAAACCTATAGGATAGGTGTTATCATCCTTTTTTTTACAGATAGGGAAAATAAGTGCTCGTGAAATGGTCAGCCCTGTTAATAAACAAGGTTCTAAGCATTTATTACATAAGTTCTCCGAAATAATCGTATTACCTATTTTGACCTTCATCGTCACCGTATTGCAGTGGATGCGCTCATTGTGCAGCACACGGAGGCCTAGAGAGCCTAACTATCTTGCCTGATGTCATGTAAACACTCACCATTCATACTATCTGCGGCTTTGTGTCCTTGACAGAGTCCAAACGTTAGTCCCCATTGGTTCCCGGCCTGTCTCTGAGAAATGCATTCCAATACCAAGAAGACAGATTTTAGCAAGGCACTTCCTCATTTATGATAACCGGGAAGAGGCTGGCATAGAGCAGATCCACGTCTTCACACCTGCACCTCAGTCCATCAGGAGGGTGCCTTTTCTCCCTTAGTTTCCATAATGTAATGGACACGGGTTTGGGATGCTTGGGTCTTAGGTTGCAGGGAGTCAAGAAGAGTCTGATGGTACCAGAAACGTTTGTGGGATGGTCCTTATGGAAGATGAACGTGGGGCAGAACCAGGACGTGGCTCCCCGCACAAGAGTGGGTGCACACCAGTGGGTGACTTCTCCATGCCAGGCCCTGTGCTAAGATCGGGAAGTGCAGGCCCAGGCGCTGCGTGGGGTGGGCATTCTATCCATCTTACAAAGAAGGGGACTAAAGTTCAAGAGGCGAGCGCCCAAGGCATCCAGCTGGTAAGTGGCAGAGGGACAGGAGCCCACAGATGTCAGGTGGGGAGCCCCCCCTCTAAACACAGCCTGACTGCATTTTGGAAAACTAAACAGGGGGGGAAGACCGCCGGCTGAGGAGGAACGAGCGGCCTTGCCTACCCACCCTGTTTTCACTTGTATTCACTGCCAACTTGAGAGGATTTGAGGAGGGAACCAAAACCAATAAAAGGAAGACTTGGGGAAGAAATCAAAATGGATTAGACCCTACAAAGTAGAGACGTCGATGAACCGAACACGTTACATAAATTTCAGTCTGGAAAAAAGCAGTCGGGATCCCTGGGTGGTGCAGCGGTTTGGCGCCTGCCTTTGGCCCAGGGTGCGATCCTGGAGACCCAGGATCGAATCCCACATCGGGCTCCCGGTGCATGAAGCCTGCTTCTCCCTCTGCCTGTGTCTCTACCTTTCTGTCTCTGTGACTATCATAAATAAATAAAAATTAAAAAAAAAAAAAAAGAAAAGAAAAAGAAAAAAGCAGTCAAAGCTATATGGGAACCAGGACTCCCGGGGTCGCAGGGCTGCCAGATATCGTCTACCTTATTATCCTGATAGAATGATCCAGTGTATAATTGAACACATGATGCTCTCGCTTTTATGCAAAGACCTGCTGCTACCAACCCTCACGTCAGCAAGCCCATCCTTAAGTCTGGCCGAGGGCTGCTTGCCTAGAAAGGTTGGAGGGGTGCCTGGGTGGCTCAGTTGGTTAAGGGTCTACCTTCGGCTCAGGTCTTGATCTCAGAGTCCCGGGGTCCAGCCCCACATGGGGCCCCCTGCTCCCCGGAGAGTCTGCTTCTCCCCCTGCCCCTCCCCTAACCCCCGTTAGTGCCCAGGCCACCCCCCGACTCTCTCCCACTCACTTTTCTCCCAAATACATTTGAACAACAACAACAACCACGACAACAAAAAGATTTGGGAGAGACAAGTTCCTGAAGCTGGGAGGGTCACATGACCCCAAATGATGCCAACAGCTTCATCAGGAGCCCTCTGCACCGACAGCCAGTCTTTCTGTGCTGCTCTCTTGTTAGGGAGGGTTGTCAAAGCACCATTGAAGCCTCTTTTTTGTTCTCTCTTATAAACCATTAGTTGGGAAAGGGTCTGGTATTTTGCAATTGCAATGCATCCACGAAATGAATGTGGAACTTAAGGCTTTGCGTGTGCGACCATTGGGATCCATCTCAAGAGTCATTCACGATGCACCGCACCCCTCACATAAACCCAGCTTTCCCTCCCTGACTGTCAGCAGCATCTTTGTTGCCTATCGAGTGGCCTGTGAGTCTGTTCGCACGATTTTGTGCCATTGATCTATTAGTTGACGAGAGCCTTGAGCGTTAACTAGTGAGTTACACTGTCTTTCTGAGGTTGGAAGGAAGAGAAGACCCAAGCTTAATGCAGTTTAATACCTTAACTATAAAGTCATACGTCGGATGCTTCCTGTGTACTAGACATTGTGCTCAGTACTTTACATTTACTGTGTCGTTCGTGTGTGGCTATGCCGTACTGATGACACAAATGCTTGACAAGTCCTGTGTTTCCCTCTGCAGCCTCAATTTGAAGGAATCTAATTTTTCTTTCTTTCTTTTTTTTTTTTTTTTTTTTTTTTTTGCAGCCTTCCTTCACATCTCTAAATCATCCGGACGGAGGCATGGTGATCATTTTTGAAGAATCGGGTGTTCTTGGCTTGACGTCAACTCAAGAAACGGAATAGTCAATCCCACTTAAGACATGAGGAAAAAAAAAAAAAGGAATTTGAACTCCTATTTGTAACAAAGCGCATGGAGAGCAGGATGAGACAGGGAGTTCTGAGTAATGGTCCAGAACAAACGAAGAGCTCAGAAAGAATGACTAAGGGCATGGCCACAATGTTCTCTGCCCGGACTATTAGATCACCCCAGGAAAACACACAGCTATTTGAAGATTGGAAAAGAGCTTTGTGTGTGCCCTCCAGCTGCTCCCTTGCCTTCTTACAGGCTCTGGAAAAAAAATCAGTGGTGGATCTCACAAGTGATTCTGTTCAGGCCTTTGCTACTGGAAGTGTGGCCTGCAGCTCAGCAGCCGTGGCATCCCCAAGGAGCTTGCTGTAGCATGTGGGGCTCCTCCTGAGGACCACTGAATCTGCACTTTTTCAAGACTCAAGGGGATTCCCATGCACGTGGGAGTTGGAGAACTTGAGACATTTTAGATCACCAAGGAAGGAAAGTGCAAACATCACCAGGCTCGCAACCTGATCCCGTCCCACCATCCAGAGCTCTTTAGCTTCCCTGTCCCTAGGCTAAGACTCCCAACACCTTCACATGGCCTTGGACTCCCACTGCCAGCCTCCTCCCCTCACTCTTCCCTTGTGTGCTCCACCCAAGCTCAACAGGAAACTTTTTCTTCTCCGTGTTGCACATATCTCTGCTCATTGAAACAGGACTGTCTTAAAGCCAGGGAAATATGGCACTAGTTAGGGGCGATGAACATAAGAAAGTGGTGCCGTGGCCCCGGGAAGGGCAGTGAATGTGCGTGTGGCTGGGTCAGCATGTCAGCTCTGCACACAGCTGAATTCAAGAAGCAGAGCTCGCCCTGGGAAGGTTCTTGAGTCAGCAACTTTCAACTAGTGGTATTTTTCAAGGGACCTTTGTGTTTACACTGGATTTGACTCGCTGACAGTAGCTCCAACACCAGAGAATGACAACAGGACTCTTGGGAGCCCTTCTAAGTTGGCCAACTGTTGTAATGGTTCATTGAAATGCTCTGCTTGTCTCTCCTTCTTCAAAGAGGCCCAGTGTTCCATGCTGTACGTGATATGGGTGTCAGCTGTGTTGACAAGAATGTCACAAGCTCTTTCACCCCCCAGCCTAAAGAACTTCCTCACACTGCAGAGTCCAAATGAAGCTTCCTCTTGTGAGAGAAGTCACTACTGTCTGCTAGGACTGGCATTTATTTTTAAATTGAATCCACATTTTCTCTGCAAGCAGGAGAAAGAACTGGGTATTATCGTCACAAGTTTCTCTGTTACTTCACGTCCGTATAATTTAACTACCAAGTTCTTGATAGCAGAGGCCTTCGCTCACAGCCAGCTCAGGAGAGAGATGGTTATCCTTAGGGTTCCAGGCTATCAGAGGTACACCAGTCGTGGCTTACAGGCTCCATATTTTGCCAAAATTTACTTATTCGGCAGATATTTTTAAGATGGCCATGTGATGTTTCTCTCTGATGATCAGAGAGGAAAAAAGAATTGAGATATTTCCAATGGAATCCAGGAAACCACTTGGCAAAGACTCTACAATGCTGCTCCAAAACCTGCATTTCATCAGTGCAAGCAAAATCACTCAGTCTCTTGGAGTCTGTGACTTAAAACAATACAGATTTATTATCGTGCATTTCTGGAGGTCGGAAGTCTCAAGCGGGTGCTATGGAGTCAGAATCAAGGTGTCAGCAGGGCTGCGTTCCTTCTGGAGGCACCAGAGAAGAATCTACTTCCCTGTCTGTTCCAGCTTCTGGAAGTTGCCTTCATTCTTTGGCTCCTGGCCTATTTTCATCTTCAAAGCCAGGAATGGCTAGCCAGGTCTTTGTCACGTTGCATGGCTCTGACTTTCCTGCCCCCCTCTTTTATTTACTTGTGATCATATTGGGACATGTGAAAGGTCCAGCATAATCTTGTCATCTCAAAGTCAGTTGATGAGCAACCTACATTCCATCTGTAACCTACATTCCCCTTTGCCATGTAACATAATTACTGGTTCCAGGGATTTCCGGGGATAAGGATGTGGATGTCTTTGGGGGACCATGACTCTCCCGTTTACAGGACCTGATTTATTTTATTTATTTATTTATTTATTTATTTATTTATTTATTTATTTATTTATGTATTTATTTATGTATTTATTTATTTATGTATTTATTTATTTATTTAAGGGCCTGATTTAATTTAACCAAACCCACTGGCAATTTATAGGTAGGGAGGAATGATAATTTATTACTGTTTACTATGAAAGATAGAACTTTGGGGAAGTAGAGTAGGTGGGAACGCCCATGGTGGCTGGTATGCACCTTCCTTCCCTGTAGGTAAATTGATACAGAAAGTCTACTTTTAAGTAGAAGCCAGCCTGGAGAGCATGAGATTAGAGCATCAAGTCAGGCTAAACGGCTTAACGGCTGATGAAATGAATCAAGAGGAGAGAGAAGCTGATGGTTGGCTCCATCTCCGCTCACTTCTCTCCAGACTGGACACCAGTCTCCGCTGGTGTTCATTTTACTGGCACATTAAAAGATTGTAACTTAATGTGGCAAAATAATTTGTTGAGAATTTAATTTCTATGTCATTGTTCATGATAATTTATTGAGCAGTGCACTTATTTTATTCTTAATGCTTTGCAGAAAAATCCAAATGAATGAGACCACTGTTCTCTCATCTCCCTGAAGAGGCTCAGTAGGGCCTTGAGTAGCCCAGGGTGGAGCTAAGAGATTTCGTGTTTAACTTAATTGGAATTAAGAAAGGCAGGAGTTGCCTGAGTGGCAAGTGGCTTCTTCAAAAAGAGGAAGATTTTTTTTTTTTTAATGGGAAGGGCAGAGAGGGTTTGTGAGAGAGGGACAGACTCTCTGAAGGGGTAGCATTTGAATGCTGAGTGACTGGACCCCTAAGAGACTTGTGAAGCATCTTGGTACCCACACTCGGCGTAGAGCATGGAACCGCTCCAATTAAAAGATTTCAAAATTGAGAATCTCTGCAGCAACTTTGATGGAAGAAACCAGAAGTCTTTCCTCAGATGTCACACAGGTACCTGAGCTCTTGAGAAACGCCAAGGAGGGGGTGAGGCTCTCCAGCGCGTGGTGGATTTTTCTTGCTACTTTTTCAAGTAGGGATACTGAGCCAACTAAATCTGATCCTGAAAAAAAAAATTAGAAAAACCAGGTAACTTTTTTTTTTTTTTCTTGGTATCCAGGTTATGGAGAAAGATTCTCACCAGCCACACAGGATTTAATCTAGGCGTAGCTTTTCCTTGTCAAACAGTCCATGTGGAAATGACTTAAGGAATGAATGGTCTAACCTCGGCTAGAAGGCTACCCGAAAGGCAAATGAAAATATCAGGCAAGCAACATAGAAGTCCCAGGTCAGCTCAATGTGAAAAATATAAGATGTGGTCGATGGCTTGAGGTATAAAGGTAGGACAATGCAAAGAATGTTCCCAGAACAATCGGTGGGCCATTGAGGATCTTAGGGTAATTGAGGCCCAAGTGAGAGAAGAGACTGGAAATTGGGTTGAGATCACAGTAAAGGACACTTCACGTGTTGACTAAGAAACCGAACGTTGGACACTAAGTGTTCCCAAACATGAGATAATCGAAGCCCAGGGTCTTTCTCTTTCGTAGGACGGCATTCAAATCACACCCCACAAGCTACCTGAGCAGTTAACAAATACATGGAACACCAGAAACATGAGAAGTACGGGACCAGGCCCACGGGAAGGAGGTTGTGGGGGAGGAAATTCAGAATTGAGTAAGGTCCTCCTCGGTCCACAGCCTCGAGTGCAGGACAGCATACAAACCACTTACAATTTTTAGTCCTGAAGGCAGATGACTATGCACCACGGCACTCATGTGCGAACCCCCATGTTCACGTACACTGCAGAGCTTGTGAAAAGAGACCACAGAACAGGTGCAGCTGGTGGTTCTCCCAGCCCTGCTGAGGGTATTTTCATAGAGGAAGAGTGGGAACTGTGGAATGGAAAGTGGAGGAGAGGGACTGGGGACAAGGTTTACGGATTATTTGTCAGGCTGAGGCCACATGCCCTTCATCTTGTCATCCCCCCTGGAACAGGCTGACCTTGGGTATGCGTGTCTGGTATTCCTGGTTGGCTGGAAGCAAACAACATTTTCACCAGAGCCCACAATCCTTTTGCTGGTTTGTTACAGAAGGAACAACAGGCCTGAAATGGAGTCACTTGGCCCCACAAGAGTAAACCGAGGTTTCATTAGGGTTTCGGCTACGCCTGGGAACGTGTCCTTCAACCAGTCAATCTGCAATGAAATGGTCAGTGCTAGTGAGGTTAGTCTGCGTGATAAGCCCCTGCCTTTCTCCCAGACGAAAGGGATCTTGCTGGAAATAATCCTTCCTTTTGTTTTGACTTCCTTGGCCCGCCCCCTTTCTGCCTTTAAAAAAACCTTCCATTTTTGTACAGAGCCTCGGAGCTCCTTTCTGTTAGCTGGAAAGGATGCTGCTTGGTTCATGAATCATGGAATGAAGTCAGTTAGGGCTTGAAATCTACTCAATTTGTTTCTGAACCCGTTTTGGCTTTCTTTCTCTGAAAGGTAAAGAGCCTCTTGCAGGACGTGGCGCTTCTGAATATGCCCCTCACAACCCCCCAAAGCCACCGATCGCCAGCAGAAGCAAGCAGCAAAGTGGCAGGATTACTCTTCCTTCTGAATGAGGGGTGCTACAACCCAGAAGCGAGGCCCTGGCACCCCTAAAGGAAAGCAAAGTAAGGTAGGACAAAATTCACGAAAAGAGTTTCCAGGGGCAGAAGCCATCTCTTGGCATATTGCTTTTACTTGGGTTTTTATTCCAAAGAAGTAAGACATCATGATAACAGATCTCAAATATTTTTTTTGTTTTTTTTTTACAGATCTCAAATATGTATGTAATATATATACTTACATATAATACAGATATAACACACATATTTAACACAATACATATATAGTGTGTTATAACACACATTATATTACATAACACCCATTATATATATTTAATATACAGCACACATCATATTAACATTAATATACACTATCTATTATATATTACATTAATAGATACATGATGTAACACATTATATGTTAAAGAATATAACACACATTATATTTAACATATACAAATAGTATCTATAATGTATAAATGTTTATTATTTACATATACATTTATTATATATAATAAAATAAAACTACTCAGGAAAAGCAGAGGCTGGTTTTCTTTTTCATGGGGAAGGTCATCTTCCAGGTCACAGTGCCTTCCATGCCCCAGGGCCTGGGACAGTGAGACCATCAGGAACAACTCAGGCTTCAGCTAGTCAGACATATATATATATATAGGCACACACAAATATAAACACACACACACATATATATAACATATAACATTGTAACATTATAATACATATATTTTCAATATATATTTACATGCATGTATATACATACACACATGCATATATACTTCACTATAGTAAAATATACATACCATAAAATTTACTATTTTAACTGTTTGTGGGTATGCATTTCAGTGCCATTAAGTACATTTGCAACCATGTGCCACCATCCCCACTATCCATCTCCAGAACTTCCTTATCATCCCAAAAAGAAACTGTGCCCATAAACCAATAATTCCCCATTTCCCCTCCTCCGGTCCCTGGTAACCTCTATTCCATTTTCTGCCTCAATGCATTTGCCTATCTAGGCTCCTCAGGCAGTCACCCAGATGTGCCCTTTTGTGGATAACGGGTGCTTCAGACAGAAAGGAGGAAAAGAAACCAAGGCAAGCCAAATGCAGCCTCCCTGGGTTCTTTGACTCCCTGTCGCATGTGTTAACCTCCCTCTCGGGTGGGATCCTACCCCCTTCCCTGGACGGCTGTGATGGTATCAGTTTATCTCTTTCCCTCCCTGCTTTGCACAGAGACTGATTTCTCCTGTACTGATGTGGTCGGGCGAGCTCAGAACCAGGGTCGCAGCCCTGCTCATGGCACAAGTCACCTCTCGTGAAGTCTGGCTGGGTTGGGGCAGGCAGCTGCCGGCTTCCCGTCTCCTCCGAGGCTGTCTTGGCCACAGTGGAGCCTTGTGTGTGACCAGTGGGTGCTGGGCCTGGGCCCACCCAGCTGAAGTGGGGGGGTGTTCCCAATGGTCTCACTGCCCCTGGGCCCTGCGGCGTGGAGGGCACAGCGACCTGCAGGATGACCTTCCCATGAAAGAGAAAACCAGCCTCTGCTTTTCCCAGGTGGTTTGTGGCTGGTGATGGTCGGCGATGTTCTCAGAATTGAACAGCTAACACTAGGTAGTCTTGGGACGCCCACCCTCAGCAGGACTTGGGAAATCCTACTTCCAGGACTCTAATCCCAGAGGGGACAGTAGGTTTCCAGTGAGTATTTCTTAAATGAAAACAAAACAAAACAAAACAAAACCCGTCCTTGAGCTTTCTTTCTTCGTTGTAGAGATACTTTTCCAGAATGTGGGCTTCCTTTATCTGTGATAAGCGAGTGGGCACGTTCAAGTCTGTAAGAGGCCTGCAGAGAAGCGCAGGGGCCGGCCTACTTACCTCCTGGTAAAGAGCGTGTCAAAGTGGGCAGCCCGGGTGGCTAAGTGGTGTAGCGCCGCCTTCAGCCCAGGGCCTGACCCTGGAGTCCCGGGATCGAGTCCCACCTCGGGCTCCCTGCATGGAGCCTGCTTCTCCCTCTGCCTG